>NW_019525244.1:1292191-1497730 GCF_002814215.2 Seriola lalandi dorsalis | reverse complement strand
CACAACCCTAGCACACAATTGGCTTCAACAGAAAAGAGAATCCCATCCTAATTATTCTGAGATGAGAGTTCCTTGGAGACAACTGTTCCTCCAAAAACTCAAGGACTCAACCCAACCCAAATGTAGTCTTGGATGTTCCAGAGTGCCTTGTTTTCAGTTCTGGTGTATTGGCATGGATCTTTGGTCTGTTTAAAATGCAATTTTAGGTTCTGATTGGACACATCTGGACCCAACAAAACTCATTGCATTTTTTGTCAAGCAATCAAAGTGCAACTAATTATTGGCTTAAATGTGGTTTAGGAGGGGAGATTGGATTTGGCTGTTTGCACATACACTCTGTGTTCCTCTGCTGTTAGCAAGTCCCAGTGTGATTCACTTCTTTTATATGTCACTTCACACATATCATTCTGTCTTTGTTTCTTCCATAGAAGAAAAGAATGTCATACTTAGAAAAAGAAATATCATCTTACTTAAGTAATGCAAAAGGGACTTTGGCACTGACATTTAGTGTCGTGTTATGGCCTTATAAGAAACACTCTAAGAGGTTTGACACAAATTGAAGACAGCCAATCAGCAATCATAAGTATTTAACCACATACTCTTGAGATCTGTTGGAACTACTGGACTTCAACAGAATCTACAACAGACCATGACTTCTTGCCCAATTAATTCAGTCCCAGGTGCACTTGCTCTCAGGTACATTTCAGTTTAGGTCCAAGGTTCAGCAGCGTTCAAAATGAAACAAGCATCTGAGCTCTCAGTCATGAGAAAGCTGAGTTCAGAGGTTATATCTGAAATTGTTCGCATGTTTTTTCTCCACCTTTACACATGCAAACTAGTTAAGAATTAGGTGGCACATTAAGAATAGTTAAATATTGGTACTTTAAGATACCTGGACACGCACAGTCTCACATACACTACCTGTAATGATCTTAGGCTGTAAAACGCCCCAGGGTGGACTGTGTTAATGTCATTGCCATGCAACATGAGCATTTCCAGTTGCCGTAGTGACCTGAATTCTGACCCCTCCACCTCCGTCAGGCTGTTATAACTGTTAGAAAAGAGAAAATAAACAGGACCAGTTACAAGGATGAAAGGGTAACAGGAGATCATTGGGGGTCAGTGGGAAAGTAGGCTAAAATTAGTTAGCAGTCGGTGCTTGCAAGTGTGTCTGGGTAGATTTGACTTTTCAAATGAAGGGAAAAAGATAGGTGGAAGGACTGATGAATGGAAAGAAGTCATTAAAGAGGAATGACAGAGACCTCAGTCAACCTTTGAGCCTTCAATGATTTCCTCATTCTTAAAAGTTCACCACATGGAGGACAGAGGAAACACAGTCTTCTTGGATGGCACCAGTATACAGTAGGCATTGGCCCAGCATACGTCTAAAAATGTAGTATAGACAGGGGCTTTTTATATCCATTTTGCCCTCTTATAAACTACAGCAATGTAACACTTTAAAGCAGCAGGGGTCTGTGTGAACAGGGCCCTGGTAATTGTATTAGCATTACACAGTCAAAATAATAGGAGTTAGTAAAAAACCTTTCTTGGAGTTTTCAGGTTTCAACAGACATCCCTCCAAGAGTCAAACTGATTGCCAAGTACAGTATAGATCAGTAGATGCCTGAGCCAGACACATTATTCATCAAAGGAATAGAGTCTACAACAGAGGACACAATCTGTTGTCAGGGGCCGAGGGTGCTGTACATATTTAAGTGTATGAGAGTTACTCAGGCCTTCCAACAACAGGAATCAGCAGAGTATGTCTAACAGTCGACTATCCTGTAGTGAGTTCCTGAACTGTAAAACACGCAACATTCCCTGGGTGCAGTTATCCCTACCCAATTGAACACATATGGGATATACTTGAGTTTGCGTTTTTCCACTGCCTTCAATAAAACAGCCAGCTCACAATATATCATCTAGTGGTCACTTTCATCCAGAGTGTCTTTCGGTGCCATGAATGCACATATTTTTAGTGTAGGTTTCCCCATTGGGAACTGAACTTTGAACCCTGGCAGTGTTCATGCTTTGATTTTATACCATAACGAAAGCTGCTGCATTCCTCCCTTATATGGGAGTTTAAGGCATTCGCATAACAGATTTCAAGTCAGACTGAAGGTAGTCTAAAACTCGACAGTCACCTCACTAAGACACGTTTGATTTGTATTTAGTTGAAATAATGAAATCATCTAAAACCAAGACTTTCAACTCTCCCCTGACCCCAATAAGTTGAAAATCTCAAAGGTTGGATGCAAGGCATTAAATGGGCTATGGAAGGGATTTTTCATGTCCATGTACTGAAAAAGGGTCATGCTATCACTGGACAATGTGACAGAGTGGACTTGCCAACTAAAGCGCTCAGTTAGCTTGAAACAAACTATGTTGTATGAAGTGTTGTCCAACTGCTGATCATATTTGTCATATCATTTTTTGAAAAGTTACAAAAATAGTGGGTGCATCTGAGCTGTAACTAAGAATTATTTTAATAATTCATTAATGTGTTGATTATTTTGTCGATTCATCAATTAGTTTGGTTGTTTGGTCTATAAAACATTAGAAAACAATAAAAAATACCGATCAAAGTTAAGACAAGGTAAAGCAGCAAATCATCACATCTGAGAAGCTAGAACCATCAAATATGGGGCTTAAAAATAAGACGTGACAAATTGTTTATCAAAATAGTTGCAGATGCATTTTCTGTTGTTCAACTAATCAATCAATTAATCAACTCATTGTTGCAGCAACCCAAGTCAGGCGTTGAAAGATGTGATGGTTTCAAATGTTGTTACAATCCCACAAATCCCTTCATTTCGTCGTTGCAGTGCCCTGAAGCCTTAAGGTACAACTTTCTATGTAGACTGTAAGGTTTGGCACTGGCCAAAAACACATGAACCAAACCTTGCAACCAGAAATGCATCCCTAATTGGACAGTCTTGATATCTTTTGATCTGTTAGAGATCTCTGGTAAGTCCAGTAAAAGGCAGATGGACTTGTCTATGCTCTTTTTCATATTTTTTCATGAACACATGGAGAAATTATTGAAACCCTATTGAAGCCTCACTGTCACTATGCCAAACTCTCTAAGTTGGCTATATGTCAACAGTCATCTCCTCACAACCCAAAGTCCTTGTGTTTCGGGGATTATGTTACTGTAGGTGGTCCATACCATCCTCCATGCCACTCACTGATCAATCAGCACAACAGTTCCTTTGAAAGAGGATGGAAACTTGCATTTATTAAAGTGGTTTTCTTTTGAATTCAAACAGCACTGCTCTAAACCCAAACTAAAGGGAAACAGGCCCCAGAGTGTAAATAAGACACTCCAAACATGCCTGGTGTGAACATATACCAAAAGCTTTGCATTAGAGATGAAATCCCCCTGGTCTGCTCCCCAGTTAGCAGGGTGGTCTAATGTTTAGACCTTCAGGTCCCTAAAGGTTTGGTTACTCTCCAAATGTCTGCTCCACATATGAGAAACTATAACAGACTGCAACATCAGTGTGTTCATTTTTAGCAAATGACTGTTTGCCAAGCCCCGCCTCCTTTACGTACTATTGACATTGATGGATTTACCAATCTTTTTTTTTCTGAATGTTGCAAAATACAGTAGGTCTTCATTTCAGATTGAGGTCGGCAAAATGAGTCTTTTGATGACATTTGCCAACTGAAATAAAAACTGTCACAGGTAGATTTTTTCAACTGAAACTAGCCAGTTAAATAAGCTAACGTTAGCTAAAACGCTATCATCAGCTGGCTTTTTAATATGTCCACCTGACTAACTCTAAAATTAGAATTCTGTAAAAGTGCCTTAAATATGAACTTGTCGGCCACATTCATGATATAATCCCAGGCAAAAAGTCTGTATCCTCACCAGTTTGTGATAAAGAAAACAAAGAAACAGTATTGTTCTTGTATTGTAGTGTTGACCTAGTTACAATGAGGAAAAAAAGTTCTTGCATGTCCAAGTATGTAAGCTTAGCAACCAAACAGTATCATAATGAAATACAAGACAGCGGTTACATTTATGCATATGCATATCGGTAACACATTTGGCGGTTGTTGCTGGAATGTAAACTTTCCCTCTGTAAGCCAGAGACATGGAATCAGCCTCTTACTTAATGTTGCTGCCATGTGAAAATCATATAGTCTTTTTGTTTGCTATTTCATGCATCCACTGTGATATATTATATTCCTTTCCTCTGTTTATGTGTACTGTATGTGTTTTAGGGGTTTTCCCACCATGCAACATGTCTTCATAATGGTTAAAGACAGATCCATGAAACAAAGATCAGAACATTCTATTGTTGTAGGTATCTGTTACTTAATTCAATTTGACCTGAAGGGGGTGGTGTAATTTAATATGAATATCACGCTTTCTGTTGCTAAACTATTCTCCACATAATCCCTGCAGTGTAACGCTGGTTGTATAAAGCGGCATTATTTGGAATGCACTGATATCTGTTCCCACAGCACAGGAGCACATATGGAGACAGTTTATCTCCTGCGGACTGAACTAAAGCTTGGCACCACATAGTACCCTTTGCGACCATTTACTTAATGAAATGCTTTATCACATCAAAGCATTATATTCAGTAGTAAAGAATTGAGGAGCTACACTCAGCATTAAAGTAATGCACCTGAAATGCAGCGATAGCCGTTCCAGCAATAGACTCTCACATGCAAATGGGAAACCTAGTGCAAACAATAGTGTAGCTCTGGCTGCTGCTTGCCAAGTAGTTTCTTATATTCAGAACAGAGGCTGGGCTATTTCTCTGCCGTGCTGGAGGGCAGTGAAAGCTCCATCCACAATACAAAGACCCACATGGAAGTGATTAGGAGATTTATTCCCTCCGGAGTCAGTTTAGTACCACACGCCACATGCTGGTGCTAAGGCCTTATCTTCTGGGTTTAAAGCAGGTTTAGTCAAATTAACTGCACCACGGGCTACATACAGATTATCGCACTGATGAGACTGTTCTCTTCTTTGGTATGAAAAGGTTTCTTTTGTTCTTAAGGCAGGTTGACATGATAAACTGATGCCAAGCAGCAATATGTTTTCATTATCCCACCTCTTGAGGCAAGAGAGTCATTCCTCTAGAGGATCCGTGGTATTAAAAAATGATGTGATAAGCTATCTCATCAACCAAAAACCACTTGCCTTAGCATTTTGGTTTGTGAGTTATTTGAGGCAGTGTGGATAATATGTTAGTTAAAGAAAACATTTCCCTGTCAAATGACCTACTCCACATTCCACACTATTTCCTGTGAAGTGTTTTGTTTTCTTCCCCTTGGGCTGGCATTGATAGCAGTGTCTCTGTGATTCTGTGTGGATGTGTGTTTATGCGTGGTGATCGAGTCTTACCCCAGGTTGAGCCTCTCTGTGTCTCTAGGAAAGGTTTTTGGTATGGTGGTGAGGTGTCTGAACGTACAGTGGACCTCTTTAACGCCAGGACAGCTACAGGTCCGCGGGCAAGACGGGGCAGCATAGACAGGGAAGATCTACACAGGGAGGAGTGGAGATGTGAAGGAAGAAGCAGTCGACAGGATGAGAGGAATATGTGAAAGAGGGGAGGAGGTCAGGAATAAAAGAGAGAGGGTGCAGAAAGAGAACTCAAAGGAGGTATGAGGAGGCAGTGAGCGAGGCAAATTCAGAAATTCAGAAAAGATGAGATAAAAGAAGGAGAAGCAAACGGATAAGTTCAGACCTGTGTAGTAACTGGCAGTTTGGAAAGAAACCAATACCAAGTGAAATAAATAGACTTGAGGCTATTATGAAACAGACCAGGTATATTAAAATCATGCCATCCTGTGCCAAATTCCATCAAATTTACAGTTGATTTATGCGTCGTAGAGGCAATACTTATCTTAAATTCAAGATTTTCTCAGAAAGGGGGAAATAAATACTTTATTCATAAATCAATCATTATGTTGTGTTTTCCCTGTATGTCAGCCTCACACCTTTAGCAAACTTAATAATGGCTATGGCTTTTGACAGTAAACTGGGTGGTGTCCGATGATTCAACATCTTCAGCACAACAGCATTTTCACATTGTCTTCACAGACAGAAAAACTCCTGACTGTCACATTGTGAGTTTAATCAGACAAGCTTAGATGATTTAAGCAACTAATCACTGGCTTCTGTAATAAGTTGAGAGCTTCTGCAGGGAAGATTTACCGTTTGCCACAGAAGAGATGAGAAGAGCAGGGGAAACCAAGCTGCAGCCAACCTGCAGAAGATCTTGGCGCACCACCACAGCGCCATGACTGGATGGCTGTCTGACCACTCAGGCCATTCATACACCTGGAGGAAGGGATGAAGTGAGTGGATGCACAGATGTATGTCAAAACAAGCTAAACATGAAAAACTGATAAAGATTTATCTAGAGCTGTTGTAGAGGATTGACATTGCTGTTGATCCATGTTTACAGTAGATTAGAATGGTAGCAAGGTGTACCCTCCTATATCTCTTGCCCACTGCATAGTGCACCAGTCCCTGCAACTCTTAAAAGGCTACAAAGTTTAAAGCATGTGAAGAATTATAATTTGGTTATTGCATTGATAAATGAATACCTCCATTATGTCCTTGGCACATTCATCTACTGACCACTAATTCTTGTAATTCTCTAGATCCTAGGTTTCATTATAGTAACTAAGCTAAATGTATACACCTGCAGTAACTGAATTTTGACCACTTGGGGGCAGCACAATCAAGCTGTGACCACAACACATACATATTATCTTATAAAGTTTATATGGCAAACTTATTTAATAAAATTATACTTATTATACTTATTACTATTTACTTATTATTATTATACTTATTAAAATTATAGACATCCCAGAGATATGACACAACACCACCATTCATACGGTCTCTACTTTCGTTAGCTAATCACTAACTTTGTCCGTCTGCTGTTTTGTGCTGGGCAGGTAGTCTTATTAAAAACAGCTGCTCGAGCTGTCCCAACACTGATGAGAATGTTAACACTAAGTCAAAAAAGAAAGGATGTGGGTCGTGAAAGCAAAACAGTGAGCAAAAACAGGCTACAAATTGAACATAGATAATTACAGCTGTTTACTTATACTTTTCAAAATAAGCCACATTCACAACCACAAGGCCTTAATGTACATCACACGTATTCACTCGTTTTAATTTTTACTTTTACTTCTGAGTCCTAATGAGTCAGTGCAAATGCAACATCTTACTCAGATTTAGTTTTTAGCTTCGACGAGACATGATGAAAGAGAAAATTACCATAATGATTTGCAAAATGCACCTTATTAATAACCATTTTACACAAGTCCAAGCTGGCACACCCTCAAATGTTACATTAGATTAAGAAATTAAGAAAGAAAGAAAAGTCACCTGGTAGCATTTTATGGCCTGAGAGAGAAAGTTACAGCTGCTAAAGAAATCTCCACAACTGAGTAAGTTGACAACTGTAGCAGCTCACTTAATACCAAACTATTTGCCCTCAAGGTTGATAAAACACATAAGTGTTTATATCCTGGCTTCGCCTTTCCTAGGGGAACTCAGTGGAGTGTAAATCCTCTTTAATCCAACATAATCATGCTCAAAACTAGGAATATGTGTTTATTTGTAGACTCACAATAGACACATCATCTGTTGGCGTTGTGGATTAATATCTCAAAGTCAAACTCTGTTAGCTCCAGCGAACACTGGAATAGAAAAGAATTAAATACAATTCACTACAATAGACAGTAGAGTGGAAAATAACCACTTAACACTGGCAGTTGTGGTTTGCTACAGTGCCAGGTGGTTTGGCAGTCATTATGTTGGTTTAAATGTTAACATGCTCCTTTACATACCAATTACATACAACCATGCTCACTGAAAAACACACTTACACACCCACATACACCAATCTGATGGTCGACAAACACAGAAATTGGGGGGGCGAAGAAAAAGAGAAGTGTTCACAGGTAGAACCAAACAACACATATTTGAAGTCATTAGAGGCCAGTTTGAGTTTTCTGGTTTCCCCCTCTGTCTCTGTTGTTCTCTCTTCACAAGGAGGATAATTCACCTAACAGCTGTGTGTGCATGTGTGTGTGTGTGTGTGTGTGTGTGTGTGTCTGTGTCTAGCATGTGACAGGAAGACAGGAGGAAAGTGTCCTTCAGTGACCTGAATCATGATGTGTTATCATTATTTCAGTTTTATAATCATGCTCTCTCTTGACTCTCTGTTACACACACAGTATGGACTTCCTGATCTGACAAACACATTAACCTCTGTAGAGGGCAGCCAGGCTCACTGATGGTTTCAGTGGTGACAGTTCAGATCTAATTAATAGTTTCCTACAGGAAGATTATTTTCATGTTTTAATACCTGACAGGTGGTGAGAAGTTTGACAAATGTAAGACATTCTCAATGTCAAGAAATCCATGTCTCTTTACTACTAAGGTCCATAAGGTGGAGGCCACCGACTTGTTAGCTCTGTAATATGACACTTTCACCACTGTGATGAATGTGATTGAATCCTGTCCCACTCTGTTTTACATTATTGTCTGGTCACAACAAAAATCTACAGCCACGCTTGAGGCTGTACTCTGCTTTGAGCTAAATGCAAAACATTAGCTTGTTAACCTACTGATATCTAACAGGTGACCCGGCCTAGCATAGCATGTTAGCATACTAACATTTGCTAACCAGCACTTAACACAAAGTAGGCTATATCTGAGGATGATGGGAATATCATTTGCTTTACAGGTTTTAAGATTTTTAGTCTGAACCAAAGTGGAGAACTGACAGACTTGCATTCATTCCCACTAGCATGGCTACAAAATTGACAAAATAATCTTAATTTTATAATCTTAAAACTATCTCATGGTCTTGGTCAGCAGAAGACTGTGAGAAGCAGTTGAAATCTTTGGGGGAAAAAAGCTAATCATGGGACTTTAACATTGCATTAACTGATTAGAAGTGTTATAAACACAACACTGACATTAACTTTGAAGTTGATAGTGAGCTTGTTAGCAAATGGTTACTTATGTTACATATTGAACAGATATGGAACAACATTAGCATTCATCTTGAGCCATCTTTCTGATGACATGACAAATGTAAATCTAGTATCACTCGCCATGTGGCTGTTTGAGAAAAATATCTGGGTGTTTAGCTGCTAGCTAAATGCTAGCTAGTAGCTAACCTGGGAGACCACGCTAATTTTCGCTCCTATTTTGCAATGTTTCATCTTTAGAGCACATAAACAGACCTGTCACGCAAATAAGTTTTATAACATACAATAGCCGACCATTGTGTGAATCATGGAGGCACCAACACGGGGATGAGATGCGACTTGTCAATTTTACCAGTCAGCACCTCAGCTAGCAGCTTACCTACTGAATCCATGAAAATATTGTCGTCTGTCGTTTGGTGCTGAGCAGGGAGTGGGTTTTTAGAGCTGTGCTGAAAATAGCCGCCTCCTCTGCTGCTATCAAAACTCAGAGACTGACCCAAAACAGGAAAGTTGCAGCCATAAAACCAAAACAATTAGCTGAACGTAACACAGAGTTAGTCTAGCACCTTTCACAAACATGTAGTGTTTATTATAGCAAGTTAAGATTATTTTGTCAAAATACTACACACGATCAGGAATGAAATCTCATGCTCTAATTATATACTGTTGATATGGCATGTGCATTGACAAAGACTAGGGTAATTATTTATGTATCCTAAGAGGGAAATCCTGATCTGTCCACAGGGAGGTCAAAGGTCAGGGTCAACTATAAAACAGAGGCTCTGGAGCTGTTTGAGATTCTTTGCTGTGGTCAAGGATATTCCAGCAGGAGAGACTCTTTGCAGCAAGAGCTTGTGGCCTCAGGTCTCTAATGACTTTTCCACCTTGTGGCTAAGATGATAAAAACTCATGCTAAACATTTTTAAAAGTCATTATCTCACATTTGTTATATGACATACTATACTGATGAATGCCCAATATTGTCCATGTTAGTAACCATCCGTTCTATATTTTAAATGAAATGTTGAAAGGACACTGGGTGCAGTTTATTAGGTGCTACACACAGGCGTTCAGTGACCCTCACTCATAATATGACTCAGGTAAGACCTAAACCCGTTGCTGCAGCAGCTTCTACTTTGTCTTTACAGAGCAATAAAGGTGTCCATTCAGTTTCAGCTTCAAGTATCAAGGGCTAGTATGATCACAGGTGAAAGCTACTTCCCCACTCCTGCTGCCTCTCTGTGATGGCTTTACCATCTCTCCTGTGTTAGCACACCGGAGACAGAGAGACGACAGAAAGAGAAGAGACAGAAGAGAGGAGGCAAGGAGAGAAAGGAAAGGAAAGGAAAGGAAATGAAAGGAAAGGAAAGGAAATGATGATAAGAGGAGGGGATAGCAAAAAAGAGAAAAAGAGAAGTGAAAACAGATGAGGAGATGAGAAAGGATTTTCCCGTACGATGAAATAACTTAGTACCCTTCCCAGACTCTCACCTGACAGAGATAAAGTGCTGTCCTTCCACCAAAAGAGCCAGAGCCCTACACTGTCCAACTTCCTGCTTATCAAAATCATATGTTCACTGGGCACATAGTGGTTTTGTCTCAGTCCTGCCAAAATACATACATCATTCCTTTGTTTCTTTCTATATGGTTTTGCCTTCTTTCCATCTTTTAATCACTCACTTATTCTGTGCTTTTAAACATGATCTATGAATGAACTACACAAAGAGCCAAAGTCATGCTGTCACAAACAGAAAAAATGTGGAAGCGAAATAGTTATATAATGAATGAAGCATGGGCAGAAACATGAAAAGCTAGTACACTGTACTTACTGTAGTAAAGAACATAGAAAGTTCAAAGGTTTGTATTTATTATTCGGTCTAAAATTAATTATGATAAAACCTATATGGTTTATGTGGAGGTTTAATTTGAGAAGAACCCTATCACTGTCTCAATTCAATATCAATTCAACGGTGAAAGCACAGTAAACACTTAAATGCAGCAAGTATATAGACTACAACGGAAATGTTTCCAGGGGACACTAAAGAGTGGTGAACGCAGTTTGGACATACTTGTAACCACTGTGATTCATAAATTTACTGAAGCCGTGATGCTGGAAACAGCTATGATGTAAGTTTTGAGTTTTGCCACTTTCTTTAAAACATTCAGATCACATGATTGATTGTTAGCCCTGCATCGTCTCTGTGGCTATGTCCTATCAAAATATATGAACTAATGTCACCCTCATATCACAATCGGTTAAACCGTACAGAAGAACTATAGACATGTAAAGACAGAGTTGGCAGAATGGCTTCAATGGCACTAAAAGGTGCAGATACATCAAAATAAATCAACAAATCAGATATTAACACCAATAGAATTAAAACCACTTTGGTATGATGTGTCTTTCCTTTTCTTCCTATTATGCCCATATTGCAGAATACAATATGTCAAACTGAACTGTCAACAACAAAAATGGAGGGAAAAGTCGTAGTTCATGTTGATGACGACCTGGAGACAGAAATCACCACAACATAAAGAACTTGAGTTTTAGCTGTCTGAACTGAACAGTTTTTCATTGCTAATGTTGACTCATAGGTTGACAGTCAGTTGACAGTTTCCTAACACCAGCAGGACAAACCGTATCTAAACACATTAGATCTTAGGAGCAAGGAAGAACATTACCACGCGTCTTTGGAGACATTCATTGTGATTGTGCGAGCGTGCATCACCAAGAGTCAATAATCTACCAACGACTCTTGATTGAGATGCAAGGTCTGGTGTCAATAGTTAATCATTTAAAACTGATTAAAAGCCAAAGTAATCTCTCGTAAAACACAGTGTATTCCTTTAAGAACGTCTGAGTGAGGGCAATACATCTTAATGTCAAAAGCATGACGCTGACTGCCAGCCAAGTCACAGCTGCTCTATTCAAGATAACACATGTCAAGAGAGGACTACATTATGATTCCCACATGTTTTTCATGCAAGTCTGTAATATCATGTGCTGCCCATATATCCTCATTCAGAAATCTCTTTCAACATAATTTGTCAAGTGTTATTATCAAACACCAAGCCAGTCTCTAAAAGGTCATTTAGCATGTTAAACAGATACATTTTCGGACTGACTGACATATATTTTGACATTTTATCAAACTTTTCACATCTGCCTTATGGTAATTTATTTACATTTACTACACATTAAAATAACTTTTTCATAATTTTAGAGGCTTCTGGAGGCAAACACAGTAGTAGAAAACTTTTTCATTCATAGGTGTAATAAAACATGTCATGTGGGCTAAAAATATGTGATAAACGTCCTGTTTTTCGTTTTGTTACAAAGAAAGGTTTTGCACTTACACTGAATATATAGAATAAGAAACAAAATGACTGAAATGACTGGATGCTAATTAATCACTTTAATTATTCTCATGGGCAGCTTTCCCTCCAAGTACTGACTGTAAGTCTCAGAGTTGTAGCATGGTTGCAGAGAAGCTCAGGTCTCTTTCAAATAAAGTTGAAATACTTTACACAGTCTGAACAATGCCTTGCAAGCTTTCATTTGCCTCTTGCTCATTATCACTGAAAGCTGGTCATCTTTAGTCATAACAGCGAAGCTGTGTGTGGCAAACAAAGATTTGAGCGTATTCTGTTTGCCTGAATGTTCACTGGAAGCAATATGACTGAAATGCATTTTTGCCATGAGGGACCTGGTAATAGTAAACAGCAGCGACAGGCTGTGCTAGACAGAAAAAAAGTGTGTCTTGCAGACAGTATATGGTGTATAGATATTTGCAATTTCACACACTTTTTGGTGGGTGGTGGGCAAAAATAGGTCACATGTATGCCAGAAGAGCACAATAGCTGTTTGAGATGAGCTCACCGTTTTCCAGAAAAGTCAATTAGCAGATGAATTAGAGCGACACCGACCACATCTGTCACAACATGACAGTGAGTATGAAATCAGATTTCAAAGTCAGATGACTTTCTTGAATGCTGCAAAGACAAATACGGCTCTAAAACTGTCACTCTGCAGCCTTTTGAAGCACAGCTGTAAGTAACTGAACTGGCAGTTTTAAGTGTAGAAAATGTGTTACCAGACGTATTACACACTTCTGTCAGTTTAACCCAAAAGCCCTGAAAGAAAATGACATTCAGTCCATGCAAACTTTTGGGCTGTTGCATCAACATGTGAAAAGAATTTTTAAATGATCTCTGTATTAAAACCAGAGTTCTGCACAGAAAACAATTTCCTGAAAACAAACACACTTAACCCAAACAACAGCTTCTGTTAAAGTTACTTTTACATCTGGGAGCATTTAACAACTTCTCATTATAAAAAAAAAACCACAAGAGACTCACCTGGAAATTCCTGCAGAAGGAGGGGAAAAATAAACAGTTTAGGTTCGAAATAGACCCCAAAAACAAGTCCTTTAGTTTTCACTGCCGGCTGGAAAGTCAGAGTTTTACAAGAAAAACAGGCATAAAAAGTATCCAGTTGATATTTTGGTCCTGTGGATGTTTGCTATCTTGTAAAGCCAATGAGGTCCCGAGGTCTGTGGAAGAGAGAGGGGATGGAGCGCTCTGTGTGTGCGCGCGTGTGTGTGTGTGTGGATTAGTTTGACCCTCTGTTGGTCCTCAAGGCATCTGGATTTCAGATTAACTTCTTTCCCTCTTTTTCGTCTCGTTCTGTAACTGTGTGGTCAGGAATGCAGCTTCTCCATCCCCTTTTACACCTACGCTCCTTCCTTCACCTCCTCCATTCATCTCCTCTCCCACTCTCTCGCTCGCCCTGCTTTACCTATGCCCCGCTCTCCCTACCAAAGCCTTTTTCTCCTGGTGGAAACATTATCACTTTCCTTTCCTTTTCTCTGTTTTCTTTCTTTCTCACTCCTTTGTGTGTCGTTCCTTTTTACCTCCTCTCTGTCACTGCTGTTTTTCTCTTTACATGCTTTCACCTCTCTGATCCCTCCACCTCCCTCTTCCTCTCTTTTCTCCCTCCTGAGGTACATTACAGTTTCTGAATACAGATTAGACAATTATAATAATCCGCCATTAGATGTCGAGCCTGTGCTGGCGGCTACACACACTGACACGAACGTTGCAAAAAGTTGGCAGGCAGTCAGTATTATTCATGTGATCTTCCCGAATAAAATGTACAGTGAATCAAACAGGATGAGGAGGCTTTAACAGTCTCATTGTCCTATAAACCCTCGTGTTGTACTTAATACGTGCAGTGGTGAAACACCGTGGCACCATACTCTGGCTGTGTTGACATACAAGTTTATATGACTTTTTGTCATGTAGAGATGTAAAGCCTGGGCTTTTTCATAACATGACTGGTGGCATGTGTGAGCTAAACATGGGTCTTAGACATCTTGTGCATTTTGACTGTGTAACATGTTTAGCTTTGTTGGTCCCATTTGGAAACACTTAAGTCACTGACCTGCTCATTTGTTGCCCAAGTGGAACTCTAAACAAATCTATATGAACAGGCTTGTGTAACAGAGCCCCTTTGTTAAAGTGCTCCTCCTCTCATTTCACTTTAGTTTATATCTATCGGGGAAGAAAGAGATGCAGCCACTGTGTGTGGTGTACAAGCTAAAGCATGTAAAACATTTAGCAAAAGCCTGTTGATACACCTGTAGCAGTTTTTATGTTTATTCTTGGGTATTTCTTCCCAGTTCCACCTCCATACTAAAGGACAAACATCTTTATTCTTAGTTAATAAATAGTTTTGAAAAATAATCTTTTCCTTTTCTAACTCTAATCTTAAAGCCAAACCCAGGTAATTAAGATGTAATGCCTGGATAATGATTAAGAAAAGAAGCAAGCCTCCAAAGAACAACTTAAGTGTGTCAGTTATTTCAGGTGATCCATCAGTTTATCACTAAACTCTTGCCAATCCCATCCAACCACATGTCTTATACTTATTTATACTTTGGTTTTGGTTTTTTATATGATTTATATTTTGGTTTATGCGATTAATGTTTCCACTTGACAGTGTTGCTATTCACAGCAGGTTTTTTTTTCTTTTAGCCATACTTGAGTTTTTGTCAGGACAGTGCCACTGAAGGTCAAATATACCCTGCTCTACTGATAAACTTCTCCAACCCACTTGTAGGCTATAACTGGTTTGGTTTATCTTGACATTACATTTTTCACAGCACTTTGAGGAAACGGCGTGTTCAAAAATACGGGACAAATTGCGTCCAGTATTGATTCAATGGCTGCAGCCTTTTATTTTAAAACAGAGGATGTATCCCGTAATATACAGGAGGGGTGACGACCCAAGTAAATGCTAACGTTGGTTAAAACCTACAAATAGCTCCTTTAAATCAAACTTTTCTCTTGTGCATCAAGATGTGTCTGACAAACATTACAGGAAAGAAGAAAGCTCAAAATGTTTAGGTGAAAAGAAATGAAGTAGCTGTAAATTAGATGACATGTTTCATCAGATATTTGCCAGATTCACTGCGTTCATTCATTCATTTATTCTTTTCTAATCCTCTTGTCTCAAACCAGAGACAACTGAACTTTTACATCACTCAGCACCTCTCACTGTACTTTTCACACACACACACACACACACACACACACACACACACACACACACACACACACACTCAAAAACAAACCTCAGTCATCAGCTTATCACAGTGATGACAGTGACTGCTGCCAGCCCCATGGGCCAAGTCTCGCTGGCATTCTTGTGCCACCTTCTTTTTCTAACACACACCTGCATACACAAAAACACAAATGCACACACATACAAGTGGGTCCCTGTAAGGAATAACAAAACTTTGCATCCTGTTTTAACAGGCGTCTTTTCTTCCTCCTTGTAATGTTTTTTTTCATGTGTAAGAATACGTGTGTGTGTGTGTGTGTGTGTGTGTGTGCATTTTGGAGCACTGTTTGCACACTGATGTACATAAGCATTTCTAGCTCATCCATCTTAGAGATTAAAATCTCCTGCTCTCTCTCTGTTGGTGGTTCATGTGCCAAATTGCAGAACAATGTTGAGTCCCTTAGCAACCTGGTTAAAACATCAAACAGATCAGACTAAATGCTGCTTGGATTAGACGGATGAACTATTGGAACTACTTCAGATCCTTGTGAGACATCATTATTTCATGTTGTCTTATCCATCTGTTCACCAGCCAACAAGAGGTCGACGTTTACACCCTATGTATAACCGCGATTACAATGTTTCTCTGAATTTTTCCAGCAGTTTTCTGTCTTAACCTCTCCAGTGTTAAACTGAAGAATCCACAATCTACAACCAGACGTGTTAAATATGATTGATGATTGATGATTGATTCACCGTTGCACAATATTGTGATGCCTTAAGAATGGTATTCGCAAAGCAAAAAAAACATCAACATATAATTATTTCCTCATTCCTGTTAGTGTTATCTGCCTTAGTGAAGGTTTTCATTTACTCTCTTTGTTTATTGTGACCCTCAGCAGAAAGTTCAGGGTGCAGTTACTGTATATTATTCTGTCTTCACCTTTGTACGGCGTTCTGGTTATCTCCTTCAGTCCTAGTCATTACTTTTAAATCTCTCACTGCTGCTTTCTCGTTCTCTTAATCTCTCAAGATCTGAAGTTCTCTATTATACACCCACCGTCTCTACTTTATCCCCCAGACTCAATATTTCTATAAACTGCCTGCTCTTTCTCTTTGTTTCTTTACCCTATATTACTGTATAGTCCTGTGAGCCAAGAAGCAGATTTCAAAGCATATCCCCTCTGAAAGGACCCATCAGATTATTTGTAGTGGCTTTAGTGGAGGAGAGGCTCCATTCCAGATATTTGCTGGTGGATTAGACACTTGCTGACTGTAGCTCAACTGATGTGTTGACTCAGCTGGTGTTGTTTCTTAACTTTTCTGCTTCTCTCATTAAGGGTCGAAACATCCTAAAAAGACACGAGGACGACATTGCGTGCTGTTACATGAATGACATATATTGAGGGACACTAGAAACGTAAACAGGGTTATGAGGACCTGGTTGTGTAATGACTCAGGTAATCCATGGGGACAAGTTTCATCAAGGTCAGTCTACAGTCATGCTATAGCGGCTGTGTGGCTGTGAGGCTGTACTTTGGCGCCGCTGTGCTTTGAGCTAACATATCAGCATGCTAACATGTCCACAGTGACTATGCTAAGAGGTGCTAAGCATGTTCACCTTCTTGGCAATCCGTGGGGCTTAGTATGTTCACAGGCTAAAATTTGCTACATAGCACCAAACACTAAGTGCAGCTAAGGCGAATGTCTCTGCATGTATTTGGTCATAAACCAAATTACAGGAGGAAATGAAATTTTGACCTCATGATGCCAGTGCTTGAAATGATAAGGGCTCAAAGTTAGGCTACTGAGAAATTTAAGAACGTAAGCATTTAAGCATTAAGCCCTTAGATTCATCTTCTGGGAATCATCTCTTCCAAATATCATGTCAATCCATCTTATAGTTGTTGAGAAATTTAAGTCTTGATCAAAGTGGTGAACAGACAGACAGACAGACTGACTGACTGACTGACTGACTGACTGACTGACCATCTAGACTCATGCCACTTGAATGGCTATAAACTGTAAATGAGCCAGAATGAGCTTAGAAGGCTGATTTTGTTGATCGTCTGTGCTCCCAGGCAAGATATTAAAAATGTACCCTTAAAACAGAATAAACTAACGTTTCTTGTAACATCCACATGTACAAAGAAACACAGTGATGCACGAAACAACATCACTACCATGATAAACTGGGAGCTGTTCAAATGGCAGTGAGTAAATGTGGTGGGACTGTGTTGCTGGAAATAATCTGTGAAGAAACTTTACACACATTGACACTAGAATCAGTATCAACAGCTTGGATCCAAATAACAGACACTTGCTGATATATATATTTCATTATGATTATTAATAATAACAAAGCTGGGTCATCCATGGCAGCAAGTCTAACATATGTAATTCCAGGTTTCTGTGATACATGGCTTCATGTTTGTGTCCTCAGGGGTTTCCTCCTCTTCTTTCTCTCTGTTTTTTAGTTCTTTATGTTACCTCTCATGTTCCCTGTGTTCCCAGTACTTTCTTGGCTTCTCCAGGCCAGCTGTGTTGATTTGTCAGTAATGATGAGAACAGATACAGAAGAAACTAAAGCACCTGTATGTCTCTCATCTATTTCTCTCAAGCTGTTGTCATGCACTTCCTGTCTTCGCTCCTTCACCCACTCCTTCAGAGGGCCAAGAATCCATCAACTGATGGACCATAAAACCATAATGCTCTCCATTTGCAGTGTGTTGCATTATTTTGTGTTTTCATCAGCTCAAGTTTCTACTTTTCAGGAAAAAAATACAGCTATATCTTTAAAAGAGGAAAGTTTTCAAGTAAAATCTTCTTTAGTGTCAAAGTTAAAATGCAGTTTAAAGTAAGTGAACAGTGAACAACATGTGCATGAGTGTTTTTGCATGTTTGTGTATCTTCCCCGTCAGTAACCCATTGAAGAACAAACTGCACTGTTCCTATCTCTCTCTTTGTCGGAGGCCTTTTTAATTGAAAAAGCTGTTTCTTTAGTGGAAAAAACTCTGGAAGATGGCTCTCACCTAAACACCGCATACTGCACTGTGTCATCTCACATGTGGGAGGTCACTGTGTGTTTACACTAACATGCATGCATTGCCTAGACCAGCTACCAAAACAAAGAACAGAGAAACTCAGATTACTGCACACTCAGAATTAATCATCTAGAACTGTCTGGATCTGACAATGTGGATTTGGGTCTACATTATTAATCCTATTTTTTCTTTCCTTTGGGAAGAAGAGTATGAGGGGATTGTATAAATCCCCCAAGTTTAAAGACATGTGGCTTTCAGAAGTATTGTAGTTTAGTTTTATGAAAAGATTCTCCAAACTTCAGTGGAGGCTTTAGACATCAGTGCTGCTGTATTTCTCCGGCTTATCAAGAATAACAGTGAGAACAAAAGTTCTTTCTTGAATTTGTAGTTTTTCTGGAGCTCTCAATCACATCTTGTGATCTTCCTCAGTGCATGGAGTTTCTTAGTTGTCATCACATGACCTAAATATGGAACGTTGGTCACATGTGAATAGATAGTGGTACATGGCGAAGTTTGAAACCTCTGTTTCTGGTTCCAGATGTGAATGGCCTCAGTCTTTTTGCAGCTGTTCATGGCTACCAGTTGATGATATCACCAGATGCAGTTGAAAGGTAGGACGGAGACCTTGAATTGCGATGTTTTTTGTCTAAAAACCAATGCATTTGTATCACCACCTGCTGTTTGGAGGTGACACTTGAAATTGAAATGCACAGTTTGTTGTCTCGAGTGCTTTTGTGAAAATCAAGTCACCAAACAAGTCCTTGAAATGTGCAGCGTGCGAGCAAATAGCCTCATTATTACTGATTGCAAAGGCTAATTACATGAGTCAGCTGTAAAATCAATCCGCCCATGTGCCTATCTTATAGTTAGATCAGTCTCTGAACTTATACAGGTTAAAACCTTTCTGACCTTATATAAAGAAATGTGTAATTTTGACAACTGAATAACATCTAAATTATCCATCAAGGTGTGATTATCATCATCAAACAGAGTTTACCATAACACACATCCATCACAATGAAAAGATCTATTTTATCAGCATCTAATTAGATGGCACTTATCCAACATACTGTATCTGTTTGATCCTGTAGAGTCAGGGTAGAGTTCTTATTCAGGGAGAACCGACGTGGAGAGATAAACAGCTTTGTTTGAATGCTGATTTAATATCATGAAATATGTGCATAATTCACAGTTCACAAGCAATTACGTGAAGGTAAAGTGTTGCGATCACAATGTTTTTTTCCTAAAAATCTCCTGAGGGAAATGACAGTCAGGTTTCTTTGGATTTGTGAAGACTTCCAAAAACTATTCAGCCCTGCTTGCTACA
This sequence comes from Seriola lalandi dorsalis, assembly GCF_002814215.2. NCBI lineage: Eukaryota > Metazoa > Chordata > Actinopteri > Carangiformes > Carangidae > Seriola > Seriola lalandi. The sequence continues at coordinate 1,477,809 of NW_019525244.1, read as the reverse complement.
ACAGGTTTCACTGTGCTTCATAAAGCTTGATGTTACTCATGCGCATGGTATTAGGAGTTTGTGTTGGATATGCTCCTATCATATTAATCACTCCATAGAATCAAATAAAAGCCTATTTCAGTGTTCACAGTCCACAATTCAAGATCCACACTGCTGTTTCGAATGTTTCCTGGTACTGAAGTCTGTCAGTGTTGATCTGTCATCTCCTTTTCTCAGTATTAAAACCTGACACGGGTTGACACTGACTGTTTTTTTTACAGCCTCAAGGGTCACAACATTCACCTCTCTTTCAACCTCTTCTGGTTTCACTTGATAAGCCAGGTGTAGTTCTTGCATAGCAAAGATTTAACGTAAGGCCAGCCTGTCAAATGTTATAGTTCTCAGCTCCTGCAGTGCTACAGGCAATGGGCTTAGTGTTTGGTTTTATGGTGCAAAATCTAAACAGACTAGACTATGGTGAGAAAACTGAGTGAATACTTAAGACACACGAGAAGTCTTTTTCTGAGGGGTCTAACACTGAGCCAAGCTATCATTTTATCCCCAAACCCTTGACCTCTGCTGCCATTTGAAGGCTTCATATCACAGATCGTTTAAATAATTGAGAAAACTACCTCTCTTTAACAGTGTCATTGAACAGAACCTGTCTGTAGTGTGAACAGGACAGTTTGTCAGAGCTTCCAGCCAATCAACCCTCTGATACTCCGCTTTATTAAACAGCTTTAAATCACTTCTGTCTTACTCTACATCTCCAACAATGCCAAATTACCTCATACACAGCTGTAAAACATTTTTTGGCATTTGTTTTGTATGGCAACTGTCAGGATTTCACAGCTCATTTACTGTATCTATCACTTAATGTATGAATCTGTGTGTAGGACAGACTGTTACAGTATGATGTGGGTTTTTATCGCCACTGAATGATTTACTATTACCGGGATAGCTGGAACTGTTCTATATACTGGGTCAGCAGCATAATGGTTTAGTTTTCTTGCATTTTTTCCAAGCAAATAAAATATCCCTGGGAGAGGATACTCCCTCGTATCTCTGCCCGTTTCAACTTTCCAGGCTTTTATTTCTATTAATTCCAGACACTAAAAAAGAACCACGTCCTGTTCAGAGATTACTGTTTTCCAAGAAAGGGTCACCAGACACTGAATCTGTAGAATAGAAAATGTCACAAGACTAAGAGTCTACAGCCATGTGAGCAGCTCCCTGAGGTCACTACAGCTGCCAATGGTCCGCTCCTGTGGGTCGTACCCGAGGGTAGAGACAAGTGATCTATGTGGTCGTTTAAGTTGGAGGACTTGGAGTACTATCCACAGAGAATGGTGAGAAAACTTCATGAACTAATCGTAAACTTTAGTCAGTTTTGTGTTTGAGCAATCAGCCGTGTCACAGCTATTTAGGAGAAACGTTGTGAGTTCAGCACCAAACTTCATTCCTTTACTCATCGAGAGCTGTCTCCAGAGGTGGAAAGTAACACCAATATTAACTCTTGTTTCTTTCACGTCTTTTCTTCTACTGAAGTTAGCATGCTAACTAGCCAGGCCCGGACGTCTCATCACTTTCCGATAGCGACTCACTGTAGCCTCCAATCTGCCCTGAAGATGTAGCGCTGCTCAGAGGGCGTATTATAACCCTCTTGTAACTGCAACAATGGCCGAAGCTGTTGTCAAGTGACAATCACCACCACCCGCTCCAGGCAAGAAACCATGTTTAGCGGCAGAGAAAATGTACAAATAGCCACGTTTAGCCTGACTCTCCAAATCATATACTGCCTGTTGCCATGCTATGGTAGTAAATTGCTGTTGCTAAGCATTAAATGGAACGTGCAGGAAAAGGGGCGTTGAGGGAATAACAATAATAGATTCTAAGAGGAGCTTGGCGCATTGACAACATGGACTTGTGGAACTGGTTAGCATTTGGAGGGAACTTTGTGAGGATAATGGACAATAAAAGATGATCTACAGCTCATATGATAGTCATGAATCACTGGGTTAGGGTTAGGGTTACTCACTGTATCTTTATTAGCCCTAAAGGCGCAGGATAATCTTTTTGTTGTGGTTTTTCTGTGGTTTTTGCAAGTTACTTTCAATATGCTGAAATACTGATTTAGCTACACAATCTTCATATTTAACTATTTTTTTTATTGATTTTACCCTAACAAATAGTATCTGATCCTCTTAATAAGGCACACCTCATTTATTCATTTTTGTCAGTGACTAGTTCTGTTTCAAACCTCTGTTTTCCTCTCAAAAACCCTGCCCACTCACTCTGTTAGTGGCGTATGGTATGGCAGACCAGCAGGTTGGCTGCTCTCTGACACAGGGAGCCCAGGTTATCTTACTATGACACCCTGAGGTCCAAACTTGTATGAAAAATATATCTTTTCACTCACCTGCTGAGTGGATGACTTTGGATTCTTGATGGCCAGAGCTTATTGTTGTCCCTTCTGAAAGTGTTATATTTCCATCCCGCTGCAGGTTCAGTGACGGGATGGGCCTGTTTGAAGATGCCAACATATTAGCTGCAACACAAACACACCTGTTCTAACATTCAAGCCAGACATACCTCCCAAATGAACACCAATGGATATACTGATGAAGTGTAACTGCGTTTATTGATCAAAACCACTATGAAGTGCTCCCCTCTGCTGCAGCACCCAGGACCAAATCATTCATCATCTGCTGACAGCAGCAGCACTGGGCAAAGCTTTGCACACTTGGCTACCACTGAGGCATTCAGTATCTGTATTGGTGAGATTGATGAGTGTCATACCGAGATTAACGTAAACAAACAGAACCTGATGTACAAACAAGCTTTTCATTCAGTGCATTTACACCCTCTTCTTTGCCTCTTTTCACCTTTCTTGGCTTCTTCACAATCGAGAAAGTGGCTACGCCTGCCGGGACACACCCAACAACAACCCATCTTCAAGCCTCTGTTGCTCTGCTTCTGATGGATGTAATGTTTCTTCTTCAAGGCAGTGGAAATTGATCTTTGCTTTATATCTGTCATTTGTGATCACATATTCTTATTCTTGCTCTGCACATCTGTCATGCAGCAGGTGAGGTCATAGATAATGAAAACCTCAGGGAGGAGACGCAGGCTGCGGAGCTGCTCCCAAACTGCAGCCAAGTGAAGTCAGTGGAACAGCAAGGACAGCCGTGCAAGGACTGCTGGGTATCTGTGTATAACCTGCAGGGGTATGCTCCTGGCTCATGCTCCTGACACTTGAAATACCTGCCCAAAGGAAAATATAGATTCACATTTATCCAACTCTTTCCTAATCATAGTGAACATACCTTCCTGAGAAACCCAGCATAAGAAAAGTGCACCTAAATCTTTAAACCGAAAATAGTGGGAAACGTTAGATAAAAGACAAGTATAAATTATAAGTATTTACAAAAAACTCACGCTGTCCAACAACTGCCTGAAGCCAGGAGAGAAAATATTGAAACTCAGAGTCTCTCAGCTGGATTGGCAGCTGGATTTAAAAAGTTAGGTCAGTCTGGTCTGGATCAGTCCGCTACCTGGACTCACTGACAAAAACACATGGCTCAGTTGATTATATTGCACCAAGCTGTGTCCCAATTCCATACTACATACTTACTAACCCAGTTTTATTTATTTTATTTTCTTCTGTATTTTGGTCTTTTTGTCATTTTGGCTTCTGAGACCTGAGTTTGAGTTTTGAAATTATAAACAAATGTGTTTATTGCACCGTTGTGTATAAATGCTCCATGGTTTATGTATGAAATACTCAAGCATCACACCTGTGACACGAAGGTGCCGACAGCTACAGTATACACACTTCTTGTCCATTATCATGAAGCCCGTCGTCGACCCTGACACATACTGGGTTTTGAAATATGTCATGCTGTTTTGTTGTCTTTATGGGAAAATGTAAAAACAGACTATACTATACTACTACCACTATTTACACAGCCATTTTCATTTTAGGATTGTTGCATCCAGAACCTATGTATGCAAACCTGAACGTAGCCTGTTTATTGCTAATTTAAATACTTGCCAATTTTGTCATGTTTTGTTACAGTATATGGTTTATGTAGTGAAAGACGAGGAAGAGTGTTGCAAAGCACTTTCCCTTGATTGTTTTTTCTTTCCCCAGTGCTGACTAACATTTCAGGAAATACAAGTGATCAATAATCACAACTTTGACAGCGAGGAAACACTTGGTTTGTGTATGTATGTATGTGTGTGTGTGTGTGTGTGTGTGTGTGTGAGCGTTTGTGTGTGGGTGTCAGACATCACCATGTTTTTTGGGTTTGTAATTGATAATACCTTAGACTTCTGTATATTGTATATATATTGCCATGGCAATAACATACAGGAATGAGATAGAGAGGGCACATGTCCATGTGTGTGTGTGTGTGTGTGTGTGTGTGTGTGTGTGTGTGAAAGGGAGAGAGTGTGTGTTTCTACAAACAGGCAGAGACAGATGCTTGACAGAGCAGATTTGGACCCTGGGGCCAAAATAAGCGATCTAAGGATGAAGTCCATGCACACACACACACACACACACACACACACACACACACACACACACACACACATACACACACACACACACACTCATCTCATCGCTATGCAAATGTAGACCTTGACAGTGCTCTCCATCAAATATGCTTCACTGTTTTTAAAGTTTAAATTCTGCAAGACAAGGTTTGTGAATGTCCACACAGTCAGTCTCAGGCTGTAGGTTATACTTTTGTCCTTCATGTGTTTTTTTAACAGTAATTATAGTTTACTAATATGAGCAACAGAAAATGAGTTGTGCTAGCAAAAAAGATTTTGGGAAGTGAATGAAATTGTTATTTATTTTATCACTTCAGAGGTCATAACAGGCAACGTTTGATGCAGAGTTACACACTATTGAAGTCACTCATATTGAGACAAAGGTGACTGTTGTGGATCAAGAGGTCTCCATAGAGTAAATCTTGCCTATTTCTGCACAAGCAGATGGCTGCAGGGCTGAGGCACAACCATGAGCAGACGAGGAGACACGATGAGGAAGAGGGCGGTGGGGAGAGCGTGGAGGGTGGCAGAACATTTAGGCTGTGAGTGGGTGAAGAGCTGAGGTTCACTGAGGAAACACAAGGCAAAACTAGAGTCACGGCTGGAGTTGTGACAGTATGTCCCAAAACAACAGATGGACCCAAACATGACTTGATGACTGATCGACCCTCATTACACCTCAAAGGGGGGAAGAGGATACATTAGGCCTAAATGAGGGGAATTCCAGATTCAGATCTTATCGCTCCGACACATACACACACACACACACACACACACACAAACACACACTCACTCACAGACTCTTATTCACATGATGCATGCCTCATGCTCACCTGTGTTGAACCTACTGTAACCTGTAACATCAGCAATACATAATACATAAGCCATTTAATCCAGAGAAACGCTGCCATTTAGCTGCAGGCAGAGACACATGGAGAAGAGTCAGCGAGAGAAAGAGAGAGGAAGCAAAGAAACAGGAGAGAGAAAGTCAAATGTACATTCAGGCATTCCAGAGCGAAACAGCCGACAAGCCAACACACATTCTGTAGAGAGAAGGCGAGGCAATGCCTACCAATAAAATACCATAATTGAGATCTTCATGCAACCAAAGTCTGACAGCAGGAGTGATGATATGGAAATAAATCCTCACAGTATATGAAACTTCACAATATCAATATGAGCCTATATACAGTATATATCATGATATAATAAAACTTCTTGGAAAAAAGCTTATAGATACAATAACCAGACATAAATGATCACACCCTCTTAGTGTTTTATTTCACTGTGAATGAATTTGACTGTTCATTTAATAAAATAAGAAATAAGACGTCACCTTGGTTACGTGAAATTATGATGTACACAATTTCCTGAAATTTTACGGACTCAAGATTAATCGATCAATTGGAAAAATAACTGAGAAAATAATAGATAATGAAAATAATCATTAGTTACAGCCCTAAATGTTAGTAAGTCTGTATGTGTGCACAGGAAATGCAGATAGCAGCGTTTCATCAAGTGTTCCAATAAATCAAAGTAAATTCCCTCAAGAGTTTAGCTGTCACACACTGTAAACACACATTTTACACACACACACACACACACACACACACACACACACACACACACACACACACACTGCAGGTGGACATAACGCTGTCTATGTAAGGATGTATTGGTAGACCTCTTGGGCACATCTGGTCTTGCCATCTCACACAAACACACAGACGCACGCACACACACACACACACACACACATGCACACACACACACACACACACACACACACACGCACGCACACACACACGCACACACACACACACACACACACAAAGCTTAACTTGGAGCATCTTTGAAAGACATTTAACCTCCTTGGTGAGAAACTAAACACTACACTAAGTGTGCCTGTGTGTGTGTTTAAAGGCTTTTATTGCCTATGTGTTAAATCCAGTGGAAGTAGGGTAACATATCTGCTTTGTGTTGAACCCTCTTCACCTCACCTTCACTGCCATGTGTGTACAGTCTGGTTTCTATCATTTTATGATCTGGAAAATCTCCAGACAGTTCTTGATCACAAGTATTTTAATGAACCAGTGTTCAAAATAAATACAGCTCCACAGGTAACTAACTAACTCTTTGGTGCTGTACTGAATTCATGCTCATGTTACTGTAAGTGCAACCGCAGAGACATGTTCTTCTGCTTGACACTGGTTGATGCTGTCAGAAACACCTGTTAAACACAATAATCCTTTGATAATAGCTCAAAGGTAAACATGATCTGAATTTCAGTCTGTGACTGGACACTCCCAACAAAAATCAGATTTTCACCTGTATTGGATTTTTGTTGCTGTCAGTCACAGATAATGACACACAGAGTTTGTTTTTCCAGCATCTGGATAGCAGTGAAAACATTTAGTATGGGTAAATGAAAAATAATTTTAGTATCCAGACCCATTGAGGGTGTGTCCGTATATTACAGTAAGAAAACTCAGCTGAGTCTATTTTGTTTTACTTTTATGAATGTGCACCATAATCACCTCATTATTATCAAATTATGGGACTTTGGATGATTTGACAGAGACACATAACTGCACATAATTATTATCTTTTTTTAATTTACAAAATTATAAGGATTTAAATCAATAAATAAATTAGTGTTGTTCAAAAAGGGTTGTCCCCAGTTGTTCACTGGTTGATCAGTTACAGTCTGTTTTTGAATTGCTATTATATCAACATGTTGTCATATACTGAAATAAACAGTACATGATTTCTTCACAGACTTGACATATTTAATGCATTTTTGTTAGACTACGTCTTTCAATATTCTTTTATTAATGGTCACACCATATGGCTCTGTTATATATGTTTGTAGCTTTATTGATTTGAATATTTTTTAACATATTTTATCTGTTTTACTTATTTTACCATTCATTTGACGATATAATTCTTACATTTATTTATTCATTTATAATTTATTACCGTATGGTATCAGATTATCTCCTCATCCTCCCCTATCCGTCAGTGGTGTCGCGATCTGATGACGCGGTGGGCTCGGTGTTTACCATGGCGGCTATCTGCTAATTGAAAGGAAAATGCGGGTTCTTTAGCTGCTGCAACAGTCACAGTTTTACGGGGGGAAAAGCCAGAGGATATTTGTAAAAGAATGACCAACAGAACATCTTATTTTTATGACCCAGACGTGGGCAACTTTCATTACGGTGAGTTTGGTTGTCGTAGCGAACAGGCCTACAATGGGAATGGTGCTAATGAGAAGCTAGCTACATGCTAACAACCTCAGGGTTGTGTTTTATTTTACATTTAATTCTTACTGTTCCACGCTCTCACTGTGCATTACGAGGTTGTTGTGCAGTTTTCGACGTAGCACACTTTTATATTCAATACTACTTGTTTGTGCAAATTCCAAAGTACCTGGCTTGCTCGACTAGCTAACGTTAAGTTACCTGTTGTCTGTATTGACATTTATTACGATATAAAAACTGAGTTCGCTGTCAGCCTATTTGTACTCAGTGCATATTATGCCTTGTGCATGGTTTAAAGTGCAGTTAGATGCTCATGAGATAGAACTACTCACAGCATTAGAGCTGAAGCTGATTGTAACCAGAATGTACACATGACAAGATTTGTGCTGTTTTTGCAGGTTTACTTGATCTGAATTTTTGTCTTTAAGGGAAGGAAGAATATGCACTACTTCACACTATTTTCAGCCTGTTATAGATATTTCGTGTATTTGAGTTTTGGGAAATCCTGTTAGTCATAGTGACTAACGTAGTGACGGTTATGAAATTAAGAAGACATACATCAGTAGTGAGCATTTATTAACGTCAGTCTAATACACTATGAATGCATTCATGAAATAACAGTACTGTAATGTGGAAACTGTCTCTGTCAGGTGCTGGCCACCCCATGAAGCCTCACCGTTTGTCTCTGACACACAGTCTGGTGTTGCACTATGGACTCTACAAGAAAATGATGGTGAGCAATAGAAATACATGGTGCTGTAGATTCAGACCCTACTGATGCTTTTCCTGCAGTTGGTAACTCTATACTATGATTAAGTGTATAAACTCTTTTTCGTTTTTTTTTCTTGTCAGGTGTTCAAGCCATACAAAGCATCTCAGCATGACATGTGTCGGTTCCACTCTGAAGACTACATAGACTTCCTGCAGAAGGTCAGCCCCAACAACATGCAGGGCTTCACAAAGAGCCTCAACACATTTAATGTGGGAGATGACTGGTGAGTGTTACTGTTTATCAAAGAAATAGTTTGATGTTTTTGCCTAAAAATGTGAAATATTTATGACATGGTTTCATAGTTATTATCAGACTCAGGGTGTCTCATTTCCTCTGTCTGAGGATATTTACTTTATTTAAGCCAAGTCATTGGTCTTATTACTGTTGTAATAATGTCTTAGTGCCATTTAGCAGTGTTTGTGCATGAATATTCCATCTAAAAGCCTAGTTTACTGTCACTGTTAGAGGACTGACTAAACCTTTAAGAAAATATTTTGTGTCTGTGTTTCAGCCCTGTGTTTCCAGGTCTTTTTGAGTTCTGTTCAAGATACACAGGAGCCTCTTTACAGGGAGCTACACAGCTCAACCACAAGGTAACACATTCCGTACAACACAAAGAAAGTCAGTTCTGCTCCAGTGAAAATCAACAGTCTGTGCCATTTAAGCAGGTCCTCTCTCACAAGCACCGATTTAGTGGAGTTTTGTTATTATTTCAGTTGCAGCCATCTCAACTTCCTGTCCAGCAGTGAAACTGCTGTGAAACAGCTGGTAGTTAAAGATAAACATGTGTGTAGCAGACGATATCTAAATCACTGGTCATCTTACCCTCAGACATTGTGAACACTTCCTTGTTGGACTGAAACAGCAACAACATGGCTGCAGCCATGGGAGACTGGTTAGGAGTACAGTTATGGGGATTTTGTGACCTGGTATTGATGATGATTCTGCTCTGTCTTTTCCAGATCTGTGACATTGCCATCAACTGGGCAGGAGGTTTGCATCATGCCAAAAAATTTGAGGTTAGAACGAAGTCTTATAAATTAGTGTCAGTTTTCTCTGCCATCTCTTTATATTTAGCTGTGAGTTTCTCTTTGAATATTAAAAGACGAGTTTGCTGTGTTTGCAGGCGTCTGGGTTTTGCTACGTCAATGACATCGTCATCAGTATACTGGAGCTGCTCAAGTAAGAACACATTTCTCCATTTCTCCATCTCCTTTTATGGTTCCTGCACCTGTTATCTCTTTTCAACTCTCACTCTCTGTGTATTTCTGTGTGTGTGTTACAGATACCACCCTAGGGTACTGTACATTGACATAGACATTCACCATGGTGACGGTGTCCAGGAAGCCTTTTACCTGACCGACCGCGTCATGACTGTGTCTTTCCACAAATATGGGAACTACTTTTTTCCAGGGACAGGTAAGACCTGCTTTAAGCATTGAGCAAATGTTTTCTTCAGTTAGAGTAAGCACTGGAAAGTCGTGTACTAATGGTTTTCTGTTACTGAAAAAAGACGAGTGTGTATTAATGCAGTTTGTGTTTTCTGTAGGTGACATGTATGAGGTTGGGGCAGAGAGCGGCCGGTACTACTGCCTCAATGTTCCTCTCAGAGACGGCATCGATGACCAGAGTGAGTTCACTTCCTGCAAAAATCACATTATTGAAATGTAATAACACAACACATAAACCTGCGATATTATTGTGTTGACTGCTCTGTCAGTTGGTCGGAGTATGAACATGTGTGTGTGTCTGTGTGTGTTTCAGGCTACAGGCAGCTGTTCCAGCCGGTTATTAAGCAGGTGGTGGATTTCTACCAGCCGACCTGCATTGTTCTACAGGTCAGTCTGTGATCATTTACTCTGTGTGTGTGACAGAAAATTACACACACTTCAGGTTCAGGATCAGGACCAGATGCAGTAAAACTGTTTTGTAGCATATGACACATTTCCATTCTCTTTGCAGTGTGGAGCAGATTCTCTGGGCTGTGACAGACTGGGCTGCTTCAACCTCAGTATACGAGGACATGGGTGAGAAGTGTCTTTATCTTATTAACAGCATATGATAGAAACATTTTTTCATACTTTAGATGATGTGTACCATATGCACATTGTGAGTACATTCCAGTTAGCTCATGTTTACATGGGCGGGGTAATAACGGTAGGTATTTTTTAATCCCTGTGTGTGTATTCATGTGCGTATGCTTTGGTTTGTGTTGCGCAGTGAGTGTGTGGAGTTTGTAAAGAGCTTTAAGATTCCTCTGTTGGTCCTGGGAGGAGGAGGATACACAGTGAGGAACGTGGCTCGCTGCTGGTACGTCTGATACACAGAACCCAGAATGAACTGTGTGACATGAACAACCCATAGGTGCATTTGAGGTCCGGTCAGGACATAGGCTTTTGCTTTGCTGCTGAAAATAATTCCTCTGCTTTTGTGTTGAAGGACCTATGAGACGTCTCTGTTAGTGGATGAACCCATCAGCGATGAGCTGCCTTACAGCGGTGAGTTGTACCTAACTGTACTAAATATCAACCTTTCAATTGTCATGATTTTGTATTTATGCCACACCTCTATGTCTTAATGTTGTGTCTTGTGTAATGTGTTGTCTGACAAAACCAAAATAGCACAATGGCTCCAGTATCAGTGCTCCAGTACATATTGAGCATTTTCAAACTTTAGCGCCATCTGTTGGAAGTTGTGTAAATGTAGTTGTGGGTTAGTTGTTGTTAGTTGATTTGGCCTCTTTAAATCTGAGGACATTGTTTTCGATATGATCAATGAGAGGTCAATGGAAATATGTTTTCCTTCCTGGATTTTTTCCATCCTCCTCCTTCCTGCTCCCTCCAGAGTATTTTGAGTACTTTGCTCCAGACTTCACGCTGCATCCTGACGTCAGCACCAGGATAGAAAACCAGAACTCCAGACAGGTAAAACATCGTCACACTTTAAAAGTAGTGCCTGTTTTTTAATTGTTCGTCTGCAAGACCTGAGAGTTGTACTGACTTGGATTGTTTATATTCAGGCTGCTGTAACACCGCCTGTAAGTCTTTATTGTGGTCCTCCAGGTGTTTATGGTTGATTGATGTTTGTTTTGCCTCCACTGTGCCGTCCTTATAATCGTGTGTCTGTCGGTGCAGTACTTGGAGCAGATCCGTCAGACGGTGTTTGAGAACTTGAAGATGTTGAACCACGCACCCAGCGTCCAGATCCATGACGTCCCCTCCGACATGCTCAGCTACGAACGCAACGACGAGCCCGACCCTGATGAGAGGGGGGCCGAGGAAAACTACACCAGGTCAGTTTGCCTGCATGGGGCTGAAACGAATGCGAACACCTGCAATAAAATATTTGACTACATTACAATCTTCCTGTACCTAACCGCGTATATAATAATGTCGACTTCCTCAGGCCAGAGGCATCCAATGAGTTTTATGACGGTGACCACGACAACGACAAAGAGAGCGATGTAGAAATTTGACCTATGGGAAAGAGAGAAGTGGAGCTTTTCCTCACAGCCTCCTGTTTGCATCGGCGGTGCTCTCCAGTCATCACTGCAGATCACAAAAAACACTTTCAGGAAGGACAGAAAAGACCCTCAAGCTCTCCGTTAACTCTCAACTAGTTTCGGTCAATCCACCTTTCCACACTGACGTCATGGCTGCTCCACCACCATACCTCAGTAGTATAGACATGATGTTGGCACCTGAGTCTTGTATATACTGTCAGCCCAAATTACATATATTTTCATAATGCTGGATACTGAAACACATGTATATACAGTATATCAGCTGTGTTACAGGATCAGATGCGCCTTCATGTTCTGAAAACTAACCTTTTCTTTTCAAAGTCAAATATGGAAATTTTGGTAATAGCATTTTTTAAAATCTTTTTCTTTTCCTCATGTAATCTTGTCCATGTTCTTAGCACTGAGTTGTATTTAGCTTTTGAAAGAGGAAAATGTTATCTGCAACATTTAAGCATTTAGGTCAGCTGAATTTTTGTTAAAAGCAGCAACAAGTTTGTCCCAAAAAAGAAAATTGAACATCCGTTCTGTCAACGCCTGGGATTTAATTGCAGTGACAGAACGATGTCTACGTGAAGATGACTGAAACCACAGCCACAGTTATCACCAGGTGTCATGGAGAAGTCGTGAGGAGGTTCTTGATTTATTCCATCTTACAAGACACAGGCTAAAGTGAGAAGCTGTTCAAGGGCGTGCACAGATACATTAGACACACATGAGCCAATACAGATGTTTAAATGCATGTGCACAGTTTTTAGACAGTCTCAGAACTACAAATGATTCCTGTTGTCGTTTCACTTCACCGCTTTTCTTATTTTACAGTCACTGTGAATCTGACAGAATGTGGCAGTTTTTTTTTCCATTTCCATTTTTTTTTTTACCACAGCATTATTCATGTGCCTTACAGCTCTGACATGTCAAACACTGTTGTAGGAGTGGGGCACATTCATGTCAACTTCAACTTTTTTGACACAGATTTGGATTTCTACAAGTGAATATCTGTAACTGAGGGCACCAGCTTGGATCTTATCCAAACAGAGACTCCTCCTCTCCTGTCTTTTCATTCCTTTCTCTTATTACTGTACATACGTATAAATGTATGAACTGTGATTGTGTTCATAATGTAGACGAGGACTAGACGGTGAAAAGGCTGGTGGTTTGGTAGAGAAACATTTTGTACATGATGAAATGACAGAGTGCAGGTCCTTCACTGTGCAGCTTCACTACGGATGTACATTAGTGGCAGTAGAACAGTTTGAAGCCACATTAGAAACATTTCTACCATCTTCCACCCTTGGTCCTCTTTTAGCCAAAAACAGGTTTTATGTGATTTTTGATATTGTTGTCAGCAACTTTTTGTTTTTAATAAAAAGAACAATTCTAACTATTCATGTGTATTTAATATTAAAGTCATATCTTCGTCAGCCAGTTTTGAACACAGCCACCAGAGGGCGATGTGAGCGCTAATCTGTGCCATCCATAAAATAAAATGCATTGGCGGAGTCAAAGTCAGGGTCACATAGACTTTATTCCTCATTCATCCAGTGATATCCAGAACTTACACAACAAACAGTACTTGAGGAGAATACACACAACTACCTGCAGTTTAAAATCTCAACAGAAAGGGCCGAATTTACCAAACTATCCTGGTGCTTTAAGCAAATCCAATGTTTAACCCTGTTTGATCCAAACATCATGACAAACTGAAGGAACACTGTACCTAAAAGCATTAAACCTGAGTAAAAGACAGTTTAAATGTTACTGTATAAACACAACCCGACTACAGGCGTTTATATGGTAACGGGCTGCATGCCAACCAGAAAAAGCAGTTTTCTTCTCCTGTGACCCGGACGGCAGGTTTTTTAAGCCCGTCATGAAAGAAACTCCTGCCACTGAGCTGCGGCCACACAGGGTTAAATACCAGATTTTCAGTTTACATGCAGATCCAGCCAAAATACAAGGTTTTTGTGTGATTACCTCCTGGCTGGCAATAAAAACAAGCAGTTAGGTAAGCAGGCAAATCAAGCCTCTTTTTGAAAGATCTTTCTATACAAGGCTCTGGTCAGAAATGGAGAGTTCGGCAAATGTGGACACAGGCTGACATAAAGACACCCACTTTTCAACTGAACATTAATGATGCAAACATACATCAAAGGAGAAAAAAAAACGTCTCCTCTTGGGTAAAGTGGAAAACATGTTATCTGCACTGCAGATGTGACAAAATGTAAACACTTCTTATTTAGTTTTGAGTGCAGATCTGTTTTTTTGTTCAGTCATAGAAGCTGGTGATCAGAACGGCAGCCTGTTGCTCTTTGTCCAACTCATTGATATTATACACCTCTGGCTGTAGCCTTTCGCAGGCCAAGAGAGGGGCAACTTGAAGTCCCAGCACTGACAACTAATAACTTCAGTTCAAATAAATAGCTTCATTCACATACACTGTATATTAGAAACCAACTTTAAAAACACATATAAGGCTGAATTTATACCACAGCAGAGAATCTGAGCAGTGACCAACATCTGAGCTCTCTTTAAACAAAAAGGGGGGGGGGGGGCACAGCACATTCAGTCACACACCATCAGAGACAAATACTTACATTCTGCAGCTCAAACATATAAGCATCCTTTTCAACTCCAAACTAAAGGACAGGAGGGCAGTCACTGGTTGAGACATGTCATGATTAAAGTGCAGTGATAGATGTTGGCTGTTGGATTGTGGGTACTGTAGTTAACCTAGGTTGTTTCCAATTTTCTAATTTAGACCATGGAAGAAAGCTAGACACTGTGTTTCGAGATAATGAACAATGATTCAAATGAAAGGTGCTTACCCAGCACATACACCATGACAATCCAATGCAGGAAGTAGAAAATTGCGTGCTGTTTGAGACAGACACATCAGTTTTCTGTTGGCCAAATGGTTTCTGGACCACAGAGGTTCAGTGTTGCAGTATTGTGGTTGGCCGCTCGGATAAAACTGACTCCACCACATGGTACCTAGGTCTATTAATACATCCATGACCTAGACCGTATTGCTGAGAGAAGACAGGACAGGCAGATGAAGAGACAGAGACAGGCGGGCAGAGTAGAGCACAGAGGCTTACAGGCATGTATCAAACATGAGCCTTAACAACAAAGAGACAGACAGAGAGACAGAGGGGTGGGCGCCATGGAAACAAACAGCAGCAGATGGACGATATGAAGAGTGATTACAGTAACTCAGAAGGCACTTGACCACACAGCTTTGGAAACTTTTCTCTCAAAGTAACTCCTGAGTGTTCTTGAAGGTTAGGGATGGTTTAAAACAATCTTTAAAGGGCCAATTCATGATATGACTAAACCTCTGAAAGATAGAGGAAGGTTTGTTTTGAGCCTTTTAGCAAGACAAAGATAAACTTTTTATAATAATAGAGATAAATCCTCTAATATTGCATTACAGTTACTGTCTTTTTACAGATGTTCACAGATGTATCTTAGTCTTGAAAATGTGGCTACGCTCATCTGCCTTGCACATCAACCATAGTCTCTTATGCTTATTAATTATACTTATTCAACCTGATCTGGACTGGCCTCCATAGTACTCTGAGATGTGTACTCATCTGCTGCGATGCTGTTAATGTGATACTCTGAACCAAAGCATGTTTAGAGCTCTTTCTGCCTGGAGTTGATACAGACTCTGGCCCAGTTTCATGGTAGTGAAGATGATGGTTGAAGGAGGATGTGACAGCGCGGTCTACAGCTCTTCACTCTCGTACAGCGGGGCAGTGTGCTGGGCGGGGCTCTCCACGGTCAGAGCGGGCACATGGCTCAGAGACGACAGCAGCTTCAGTGTCTTGGAGCCAGGGGGCGCCGTTTTCATGGGTGGGGCTGTGCGGGCTGGGAGGGGCACAGAGAGGGGAGTAGTGGGTACAATTGTTCCTTTGCAAATTAATTACAGTAAAGAGCAAGATTTTTGTTTGTTATGCTGCTTTTTTGTGAGTAAAACACCAATGATTGGATTAGATAACGGTAACAAACATACACATGATTATTTACAGCAGTATTTACCTACTCTTCAGTAATTTCTGAGACGTTTGATAAAAGATTATTGCATTTAAAACACCTTTTAAAAAAAAAAGATTTTGTTATACATCCTGATGTTTTAAATAATGGCCGTAAATAATCTGAAGGATACCACAACAGTAAATCATGTACAAGTGATTTTGTCACATTACATCCACTTGAAATTGTGTTTATACTGAAGCTGCAGTACTTAGTCATCTCTTCCAGCAGAGGAGAAAAACTGGTTTTCAGTCCACTTTTTGCAGACTGGCACATTCCGTGTTTATTTATATAAATATTATAAGTGCCACCAGCATCAGCGACAAATTTTACTGGCGGTTGGACTCATGCTAAACATTCTTTTCATGCCAGGTGTCTGAAAATAACTCATCTGTCCTGCAGGCCACGGCACAGGAGACAGCATGGCTAAGTGCCAGATATATAACCAACACACAGTTGTAGGAACAATGGCTGCACAGTTCTCCATGTTTCACCTTCTTTCTTTAAACAAACAAAACTATGAATTAGTTTCATTCATCACAGACCTGACTGGCTCCAACAGAATTCATTTAACCAGTGGTGCAGTTTGACTGTGAGTATTTAAAATGATGTATGTGTGTGTCTGTTCTTACATTGATTAATTTCAACACTACTATCACTACTTTTTATATACCACTAAGACTCACATACACAATACAATACACAACCTACACATCAAACAGTACAAACCAGGGCTGGATTTTTACAATGAAGAGCTTCACCAAAGTAATCTCTCCACTAAACATATAAACCTGGGGGTGAGTAGTTATTATCAAGGTTTCTGTTCTAAAGTTACTGGGAAACTGATATCAAATGTACAGAAATTTAGACCAGTTTCCATAGCAGATATATGAAATATATAATATATATGCAGCGAGATGTACTGTTTAAAAAAGGTGACACAAAATCAAAAACAAAATCATAAAGATTGACTACTGCATTTACAATTTGATTATACATTTTCCCAACATCATTATCAAAACACACACTTCATACAAACTTGTATGAGTCAGAATGACTAGTAATAGTGATGTTTACTGAATGTATAATGCCTTCATTCACACTTGTCTGGTTGACCTTGTAATCCCAAATACACACACACACCAATAACGTGAACTTAACTATGCTCATGCATGTTGAATTAGCTGGCTGCAAACTCCATTGATGTTTGTTGGAGGTTCACTATTTTTACTACTGTGCTAAATAAGTTAGAGACTTGATATGTACACTGTGAGCCAACCACTCCTGAAAAACCTCTTCCTTGTGAGGTCCTGTTCAACCGTAGTATTGTATTGTATTGGGTCTTGGTTCACATGAAGCACGTAAACTCACTTTCAGGGTTACTAATCAGCTGAGCAGTCCAGCTCAAGCGTAACAGAGGGTCGGGCCTTTGTCGCTCCTCTCACTCAGCGGCCTCTCCACACAGCAGATGGTGTGTTATGTGATAGAGCAGAAACCTAATAGCTGTGTTGTATTTTCCTCCAGTGAGCGCCCCCTCACCAGTGGATGGACTCTATACTTATCGCTCTGACTCGGTGACTACACAGTATTCTTTAGGTAAGCTGAACAGGTCGATGCCTCATGTTCTCATCAAGTTTCCGCTTGATCACGTAACACAGCATTTGTTTGACGTGTTTCAGGCTGTGGAGCTGGATTCAGTGCAGCGATGAGCGCACAACATTCTCCATCTGCTGTTTGAGTTTACAGCCCGGGTTACTGTGGTAACTATCAGGCTATCTCATACAAGAGATAGCCGAGATGGGCCCTTAAAGCTCATTTGCATGGACAGATGAACAGACAGTGGACTTACTGCCTATATCCAGCCTGGCATTGCATGTGGACATGCCAGCTTCATTAATGGCAGAGAGAGTGTACCAACCAGCATCAGACTTCATCACCCTCTCTATCAACAAGCACTGCCGGCCTGAACCGTCCTGGTACAGACTGTGAAACACAGAAACAGGTTCCAATGTTAATTTTATCACCACGTTCACACACGATGCTCAGTGTCCTGATACAGGCGAAAACAGAACTAAAGCACGTACACAATTTATGGCATTCATTCACTAAGAAATGAAATGGCGAATCATGAGGACTGCTACTTCTACACCTGTGAAAAACTGTATCAGGTGTCAGGTTCTAAAAGAGATTTATAGTCGACATCACAAATTCATAACAGGAAGCCTGAGTTAAAAAATGGAGGTGTGGGTTTTCGAGCCTGGGCTGGGAAGGCTAATAAGATGCTGCTGAATTGCATTTGCAGAAATGTAGATAACTAAAAGTCAGAATATCTCTGCCCCTGCTTACCATTCTTTTTTTTCAGTTTGTCTTTTGTGAATCCCCCAGATTTATAAAAGAGAAATACTGAATCATTGATGTAACCCTAACCCTTAATATATTCATTTTGTTTATTGTGCATAATGTAAGTGGAAACTTCACCCATGCGCAGTTTATAATGACTGCAGTCATTATAAGTCAAGTTTTCTATTAAAAAAAAAAAAAAACCTACTGAGGGATGATTTACCAGAAGTTTTGGAGTAATGAAGCTGACCCACCTCATTCTGTTGGGGTCAATGCGCAGCATGTCTTTGTCTTTCTTCCAGAAAAGCTGAGGAGGAGGGGAAGCGTCCACTTTACACTCTAACCTAACAGTGTCTCCTTCTAGAGCTCTGGAGTTCAACATCTTCTGGACAAAGGTGGGAGGACGGAGAACCTCCTGGGCTGCAAGAACAGAAGAGGTTGACTGAATTGAATTGTACACCATCCTCACAACTTCACAAAGTACTGCGGGTATAAATTCAGTTCAATCAATAACATTATTGAGCTGCACCAGGCTAAAATTCTACATAAAGACACAGTGTTTCCAGCATAAAATCAAGATTCAAGTGATTCTATTTTTACCTATGACATCGAGCCTCATGGAAAATCTGCTCTCTCCGGCTCGGTTCCTGGCCACACACTCATACACACCAGCATGGTGCACAGTGACGATCTCTATGATGAACGAGTGCATCCCTTTCTCACACACCAACATCTTATGGTAGTCGTCTGGACGAATGGCTTTGCCGTCCAGGTACCAGCAGACGTCTGGTGTGGGGAGGCCTCCCACCTGAAGAGAGAAGAGAGGATTTTATGCCTCCTTTATTTACCTTTGCATGACCACACCATTACTGCACAGATTATTTTGTATACGTTACATAAGGAAGCCCGTGACCTTCTGGCAATACAGACTTGAGTTTTTTAATAAACTTGAAACCATGAAGACCTTGGTGTTAATGCATGCAGGTGTGTGTGAGTGACTAATTCACCTTGAAGTCAATCCTACAGAAGCGTCCCTCCTCCACAGTGAGGTCTGGGGGGATCTGCAGGAAGCGAGGAGCGTAACATTTCTCCTGGATAGCTGATCCCTCATTGCCCCTCTCATCTGTCCCTGAGTGGTGCCTCCCCCTGTAAGAGAGAGAGATTATCTATTCATAACTGTGCTTTACTTCACTTTCAACAACTGAATTTTACTGTCCACTAGCAGCCATATAACCACAGATTCCTGTTGTGTTTCTGTCCTCTGACTGCATGGCTACTGCATAAGGGGCCAAGTCCCTATATCTTTCCTGACAGGCAGGTGGAGTCAGTCAATATTTATGTAGAGATTCAGTTAACACAAGATATACATAGGGAGGAACAAATACTTTCTTGGAAAATTTAAATCCGTATGTTTACCCTCTCCCTCAATTCCCAAGTTCGGCTGGTGGCAAAATTTCACTTTTAGCAATTAACACAATTAGTGGTTTCACCACTTTCAACCAAACTTCATTCCACAGAAAATAGTAACAAATACTTATAATTAAATAACTGAAGCGGGAGTCCCATTGGAAGATACTTTAAGTTTATTTAAGAAAAATTAGATATTTCCATGGATGCTTCTGTAATGTAAGATGCACAGTATTATGCATGATTGCACAGAGCAGCTTGAGGTTCAGCCTCACCAAATCAAAAACTAAAAGTGTCAAATGTTCATGAACTATTCTTAAAAGGCCAATATAGCTTTACAGCTGCGTAGATTGACTGAATACTGCCATGCTGGACGTCCCACATTCAAGACTGTAATGTTCAATTGAAACTTAGGTAAATAATTATGAGAAATATTGATACATAAATTGTAATTACCATAGGCCACCCGTGTGTCTTCCTTCTGGTGAATCTGGCTGTGGCTGTAATAGAAAACAAGACGAGCAGAGGAATCACAGGTTTGAACTTTGAAAACTAACCATACAGAATTCAAGGAGGGTAACTCTGTGTGTGTGTGTGTGTGTGTGTGTGTGTGTGTGTGTGTGTGTGTGTGTGTGTGTGTGTGTGTGTCTGTGTGTGTGTTCTGACACAATACTCCTGTTGTCACCAGTGAAAGGGGCTCATTCTCAGAAAGCAGGCTAGAAATAGCTGCTGACAAACCTTGTTGGCTTGAGAGGACGTGTGTATGAGTGTGTATATACACATGTTGTGTGTTGATGTTGTGTGTTGATATTGTGTGTTGGAGTGTGACAGACAGAAAGAATAGATGGTGCAAAGCCCTGCGACAGAGGCTTTTTGACAGAACAATCCCACACACACACACACACACACACACACACACACACACACACACACACACACACACACACACACACAAACAGAACTGTTCACAATGACAGCAGGAGACAGCTCACTGCGGCTGCTGATTTTTACTGCCAGGCTTTTTCAACTGTGGGTCGAGAGCCCATCAGGAGGCCCTGAGAGGGAAACAGGCTCCCTATGCACCCATTCAAACCCAAATGACTGTAATAATGTGTAGGCTTTACTTAATAGCAAAATGAAAGCTAATGGGTTTTGGGCAAGAGCCAACATAAATGTCTGTACAGCACGATCAGCACTGCAGCACACATCAGTAAAATCTGAAACACATTGTTAGAAATGTCCAGGTTGAACGATGTCCGCTGACAAAATGAAACTTTGATGTCGTACCTGGTCAAGTTGTGAGTCTGACAGACTGTCTTGGTCAAACATGTAGGTGACGTTGTCTGGACCCAGCAGCCTACGAGCCATACGCTCCTCATAGGACAGTTTCTGTCAAAAATGAAGCTTTATACTGTTAAATTTTCAGTTTTCACACACATATGAGAAGAAAGTATGCTGTGATGTGTTTTGGTAAACTGCTGCAACTATGTATTCTGTAATGTTTGAGGGTGTTTGTATTTATGAAATGTAGGATTGTTCCACTTTCAACACAGTTTGCAGGACAGACAGACACACACACACACACACACACACACACATATACACACACACACATACATATACACACCACACACACACACACAAACACACACACACACACACACACACCTGGCTGTTTCTCCTCCTGGCCTCCTTTGAGCGCAACTTCTTCTCCAGATCCTGGATGAGGGCGTCTTTGGAGCCCTGGATGTCTTCATCTGTGGAACGAGAAGAGGAAGGCCGAGGAGCTACAGACTTCTTCAGGATGGGCTTGGGAAGGCTGGAGAGAGGTAAATGAGGAACAGACGATAAATGATAAAGAAAGCACCCGAAGGACCCTAATGAACTTAACCTTAATTTTGCAACAAAACCTTTTTTCAGCACTTCAACACTATGAGCTACCATATGAACTGTTTTTACTTCCATTTGTGAAAGAAAACACAATGCATGGAAATGATTCTTCACTCATGCTATGAAATGCATTCAGCGTGGAGACTGCAATGAGTGATTTCTATTCTTGCTTCTTGCTTTGACATAACAGAGATCCCACCATGGATGTGATGAAAAATACAATGGATTGTCAAGAAACTTGTGAAACTGAATCAAAGTCACTTCTATGATTGTATCATTTGTGGTCTGTTAATGTGATTTTTCAACCCAGAAAGAAACAAGAAACTTTTAATGGGTCAACAGTCTGGTTTTTAATTGTAACCTAGCCGGCATGCTGTGGAAAAAAACAGCTGAAAACATCTACATCAACTTTTAAAAATCTTCTTCTACACATTCAGTCTCAGCTGTTCTCTCTGTATATTTACATTTTGCTCCAAAAATGACTTTTTTTTGTTTGTTTTTTAGATGTTGTCAAGTGTGGGACATTTCAACTTGTTTGTTAATATGTGCATGCCAAATTGATGTGCACTGTGACTCACGTGTTAGGCGTCCCCTTGTAGCTGGCCGGCAGGGAGACCACAGCAGGTGGTACTCTGTTCTGACTGTTAGGAGTGCTGGGCTGTTGGAGAGAGGAGGAGGAGGAGGTGGGAGAGAGAGGGGAAGGGGACACTGGGAGAGGCTGCTGGGGGAAAGAGGAAGGAGAGGAGGAGGCCCTCATGGGGAGCAGAGGGCTGGAGGGGGAAAGTGGGGAGCAGGAGGGGGAGATGGAGGGGTGTGGAAGGTTGGCGTTGGGAGACAGTTTGGATGGGGAGAAAGGGGAGAAGGAGGACTGGGATGGCAGCACAGAGCAGAGGTAAGCGGCAGGTGCTGACATGGTGTCCTGGTTGGCCGGCAGGGTGGCACTGCCGAGGCCGGTGGCACTGGGGACACTGGGGGTGAGGGTGATGGTGGAACGCATGGTGGTGCGTGGGAGAGAGGATGAGGAGGAGGAGGAGGCTGGGAAAGGGGAGGACGGGGAAGTGGTGGCAGAGGGACTGAGCAAAGGGGCAGTGGAGGAAAGAGGAGGCACAACAGAGGAGGCCGGGGTGGAAATGGGAGAGCTGAGACTGGAGGAGGAGGGGGAGGACTTGCCCGTTCCATTGGCATGGGTCTGAATGTGTGTCTGGGCAGTAGACTGGGTTTGGTTCTGACTGAGGTTTAGAGACTGAAACTGTGACTGGGTCTGTGACAAGGACTTTGACACTGACTGAGATTGAGAAGTGTACTGACTTTGAGCAGACATGATTTTAGCTTGACCCTGTGTGTCTGTAACATTGAGACTATACTGGGAACTGTTGAGGTTCTGTTGGGAGTTATTCTGGTTCTCCTGAGCCTCCCTCAGCACACTTTCATAGCTGGGTGCCTGGAAGGCCGGCTGCGACTGAATAAAATGCCGCGGTCGCTCATAGTTGAAGGCACTGGGAGGGAAGGCACTGGGCGTGAAGGATGGCAGGTCCGAGAGGTTCATGTTGTTGCCTCCTGACTGGGGGGACTGGAAGGGAGAACACACACATTCACAAAAACGTAGGTGTAATGAAGAAGAGACATTCAGAAACATTAACACATTTCCATTCGCTGGGGGGAAGCAAATCAACATTGTCTCAAATAACCAATGTTACTACATTAGACAACACATCAGAAGAATATTCAAGGCAGAGTTACAAAGGTCAGTGTTCCTGCTGCTCAAATGTAAAAAAAGGCATTGAAATATTCTAATGAAAACTCTAATGGCTGTACCTTCAATAGACAACTAAGTATAGGCAAGAGTGGATAAACGAGACAGATACTGTGTATTTATTTACTTATTCATCAACTGGTGTTGTCTACTTTTAAATTCTGTGTGAATTTTAATTTGCCAATTCTATTTGACTTTTTGAACTTGACATAATAATTCACATAAAACCGTAGTTAAGTATGATGGCAGCAATTAACAAAAATAGCAAAAAACCTCTCAGACAGTGCAAAAGTGTAAGACATGTCTTACAGTGAAACTGATTTTGCTTGGGGTGAACAGCTTGGGTGTTGGGGCTTTCTCCTTGACTTGTGCTGGTGGTGAGGGTGGAGGGGGTGGAGGGCTGGGCGTACAGGCTCGGACCACGACCTCTGGCGACCTTTGGCCCTCTGAGCTCAAGGCAGTCTCCTCACTGAGACCGAAGGCTCCTTCAGAGGAGTGGTTGGCAGGCTGAGGCTCTGGAAAACTGAAGATGCGCACAGTCATATTAGCAAAGATTTGACTGTATTCAGAAAAACTACAGGTTCTGGGATGGTACGTGATCAAACATAAGACAGAGACTGATGGCTGAGGTGCAGAAACAACTGTCATGAAAATCACCCACAGAGTCCCAAAAGCAAAGGTAGATTTTATCCCTGACAATCCCCCGATGCCCAAGCAGTTAAAATGTTACCAATATTCAAAGCGCCTCAGATGCAAATTAATCCTTGATGACATATTCAAAGTATCTGTTGTTCAATTACATAACTGTCCTTGACTCATAAACACTCATTTTAAACTCAAAATATAGGCACAAACATCATTGTTCTAAAAGTATTTTTGTGATGACACCGGATTAATTATTAAAACCCACCCAAAATTGAAATTTTGTCCACAAAAATATCAAAGTCAAAAGGTTAAACTGTTGGCATCAAACATCTGTTCCAAACTTCAAGTTGGGACACCTGAACGACAGTCGTCCCATTTCATTTGTTTTGAAGGTTGACAAGAGGCTGCACAAGCTAACACTCATCCAGTGCTGATTCTGCAGCAGCTGATGTTTATAATGTTGGTCACCGCATCATGATATTGTTTCAGTGGACAACTTGAATGACACAGATTTTTACCATCAATATCAATATGACGACTGGTGAACAAAATTATAAATATGCGTAACTACTAACTACAGATTATATGTTCCAGTCCGGCTGCCATGGTACCAGTGGGACTGTCTAATGAGGGTAACAGATCCCATTTCAGCCCACTCAGTAGTTTTCTTCCTGTAATACCAAGCCTGGCTGGTCCTCTACTTTTCTACTAGGAAAGAATTTTGTTCCCATGACAACAACGTAGTCGGGGCTATGCAAGGAGTATAATGACAATAGCAGTCTCTCTCTCTCTCTCTCTCTCTCTCTCTCTCTCTCTCTCTCTCTCACTCTCACTCTCACTCTCACTTACTAGCTCACTGTTTTTCTGCATTTCAGGGCACAAAGTAATTTTGGCCAACCAGCATCAGATGACCTACGCTCTGAAACTTTGGATCAAAACCATTCAAGTGAATGCAAAAGTGGTCTCAGACCTTTGGACCCTACTGTGTATGTAAATACTGAGAATTTTCTAATTTTGTACAAGGATGAACTGTACAACTTGAGTCAGACGTAATACCACTGACTTACAGTCACTTACACTGATCATATTGCTGTAACACCACCAAGTTGAAATACAATCTAAAGGATCTCTCACAGCTGATATATGCATGTCTAAATGAATTCGACCAGCATACCAAGGCTATGGGATATCAAAAAACCAAATGAACTTCATGGGTCATTCAAGTGTGTAATGTAATTTTGTGAAGATGAAACATTGTTGGAGGATAAGTAGTAAATAAAACTGTTTCTAAATGACAGATAATTTCTGTAGGTGGAAATGGTCCTCATGGATGGATGAATGTTTGACCAAGGCGTCCAGAAAAAAAAGGTTTTGATTCTATACCTCACAGTTAGTTAGTTAGTTAGTTAGTTAGTCAGTTAGTTAGTCATCTCATATGTGAGTTTGAGACAGTACCATCAGCGGTTGGCCTCAAAAGTAATAAGCAAAATGTCATGTTTTTTACAAGTGGAGTCATGGTGCTGCTATCTACATCAACTGGTTCTTCCTTGGTCCATGGCCTAACTTTCCACCACATTTCACTGAAGTTTGTTTGACAAACAGAAATCAAAACCTCCCTGGAGGATGGAACATACAATCTGACCTCCACTGAATATTAAGGGTTTAAAAAAATCAAATGATATACTGATTTGGTTGTATTCTGTGACCAGATCTGGAAAATGTCCTTGATCAAGACATTTTCCAGTTGAAAACCAAACCTATCAGTGATGGTTGGTAGACATACCATCTTACTTATCTGCAATAAGCTAAAACTGGCTGGCTCTGACGCTGATATCCTGACTTGGCAAATCAGTAAAAAGCACAGGTGGAAATAATAACATTAACATTGGGTCCAGTGAACTGTCCCAGGAAGCTGTGGCAGTGAGACAGCATGCACAATATGCACGCTGCAGGGACTAATGTTACTAACTAAAAGCCAATATGAGTAAATCTAACACACAGAGAGCAACGTGGTGAACCTGAGAGCTCATGTCAACATTTTAGCAGCTTCTCCACTGCTTTACTTGTTAATTCTTAAAGGGTCAACAGTGACTCTTAGAATTCAAAACAGTAACACTATTTTCACCAAAACTCACTCCTGAATGTCACATGTGCTGTAGTTGCTGTGCTTTAAATGCCAGTATGTGAAAGCAATGTGTGTGTTTGTGTGATTTAGCGATGGCATGTGTGAGTTTCCCTGTGCATATGTGTATTTGTGTGATTAAGTGGGCAAAGCTATATTGGTCTTGGAATTCGGACATCAGCTGGCAGGTGCAGACACTCTACTGGTGACCCAACCCTTTTAACACGCACACAGACAGACAATCTGCATGGCATTGTGGGTAGGAGCACGCTAAGCTGCAAGTCCTCTGTATGACCGATGACAACAGACAGGACAACAATAACTAGTAAACATTTGGAAAATAAAAGCCTCAGCCCACCAAGTTGGAACAGCCTTCATTTTAAAATATTTCAACACTGCAGTGAGATGAAGCATTCACATCAACACATCATTTTCATTGTGAGAGGGAATGTGGATGAGCATCATTTTTTTCATTTATTCCTTCATTTGTCCATGTACATTTCTACCTAATGTACAGGGACAGAACTGAATATATTCTAATGAAAGTTGGGGAAATTAAGCATCTCATCACTGTGTTAGATCCTCTCAGAACGGATCAACCCAACAACTAATAAAAATGGATTATACCTTCAACTCAGCCTAAATTTGTGCCATGACTTGATCAATCACTTCATAGCTCTCCATTAATATGTCATATCTTAATAGTTTTATGTTCAACAGTTCAATAATTTTCAACAATGAACCATATTTTGGTGAAAGCCAGTCAGTGCTAGATGGAAGCCACTAAAGTAACCTCTGGGGTAAAAAGGGAATTATTATAAGCTGATGAGGAAGAATGAGTTTACACCAAAAAGCACAAAAAACTACACTTCTTAACAGAATCACTTTTAGATGTGGCAACAGTCAAACATGTCCTTCACAATGTCTAAAAGAAAACCACACAGTATTTTGACAGTTGACAGTACTCTTTATCAGCCATAATAACTACACTGTGTCATAATTTATCTGAGATTGTCACATTTATTAAGGGGAAAAAGTCCAGTCCAACAGAAGCACCACATGTAATGTGGTTAACATCGGGTAATCAAGTGTCTGTCCCTCACCAAATAATCAAAATAATAAAATAATGAGATAAACTTCAAGTTGGTCAGAGAACCTCAACATGACCTTAAAAGCCAGACCGCTGCCAATGGTTTCAGAACAACTGTTGTTGTGTGCAGCACTGAGGAAGGGGAGGTTCTGAAGGACACAGACGCCATGTCTGCACTTCACATTACAGATGAGATCATAGTCCTGGACACTGATATAGAGTGGACACAGTACACTCAGCCAGACATATTTCACACCATGAAGCACTGACTGGGTTTGAACCACAGTATCAAGTCAAAGTTAACGGCACGAACAGTATCAAACACCAGAGATACTTTCTGCTCACCGGCTCTCTCTCAACTGTGGCATTTATCATCTGCGGCGATATCAAGACACCTTTCATGGTATACTCGTGAATATCTAATCCAGTATTTGTCACATATTGAGAATGTATTGCTGGTGCAATATCCAAAACTGCAAAACAGCATTGTATACACAAGCTTGTATCTGATTAGAGATGCCAGTCTTCCATTCTACATGGCTGCATGTGAATGCATCATTCTTGTAAGACTTGAAAATCAGTCACGTCAAACTCCTCACACAATTTTTCCCCACATACAAAAACCAAAAATGTGTTGTGCAAATCAATTTTGGAGCATCAAAAATGTATCATTAGGAAACACAGCTAAAAGCTGCCAAACATTTCAGAGAACAAATGACAGTATCTTATTTTCTACAATATGAGCTCTTCTGTATGACTGTTTGTAAAGGGTTAAAAATGAAGGACACACATTACAACTTTACAGATGAGCTTATATCCTCGTTCAAGACACCAATTAGCTCAAGCATGTGCTGTCTGGCACGCAGCAAACACAACTCAATGACAATTAAGACACATATTTCTGGTGATTCCCAAAGTGGATCTCTGGAGCAGCTCCAGAGGATCCCCACAATAGTAAGGGATAGGTTAATATCATGTCAGTTCAGTTTAGGTAAATAAAAAAAATTAAAGGAAAAGTGAAAAAGGAAAAACATAATAAGTATTATTTGGGGGTCTTCAGCTACACATTTGCGATCCTTAAATGACGACAGGGAGTTGAAAAAATTATACAGCAAATTTGTCATGCCAAATTTAAATCAGTAGTCGACATTTTTCACTGAATTTTTGAGAAAACGAGGAATAACGTCTTTAAAAAAAACTAACGGCTATCCCCGAGTCTGTGTGAAACAGTACCAACCAGATGATACAACCCCCCAAAATAGACTAAAGTCCACTTTGCAAGTGCTCCAAACATAGTTTGACCTTTTACGGAGGATATAGCATATTAAGTTTCCATGATATAAACAAAGAAGGAAAACTAGCCTGCTTAACATTAACGTCAATGTAGCAAAACGTGGTTAAAAAGGTTAAAAAAAACTTTGAATTCAAGTATTGGAAGTAACACGCAGGTTGAGAGGAAAGTAACTGCCACCTGTACAGACACGAACAATACTTTCTTACCTCGTAACACGTTTCAACACCGCTGGCCTAACACTTGAGTTTTGGCTGAATGAAGCTGGACGTTCCCTGCAGAGAGGGGGATCCAGACTCCGATGAGCCGCCAGAGGCTGGAGTGCAACAGGTGACACCGCGCGCTCACAAGGAGAACGCGAGGTGACGTGACCGCGCACGCCCAGCTGATAAGTTTAATTTACTGAAAGCTCAGCATCGTCAATATAACCACATCTACAGTATCCAGAGCTGCTCTCTGATCCGATGACTCATGGTTTTCTTATGTATTATTTTCTTTCATTAAATGTATTTTCTTTACGCCAATTAGCATTTAAAACCCTTCTCTGAAACAGTTTCTATATTTCTCATTAACAGGCCTAGTTAAAATAGTTTCCTAAATATAATTATCAGGTTCTTGTTTTGTCTCATTAGGTAAGTCTGAAGAAAGAAAGAAAGAAAGAAAGAAAGAAAGAAAGAAAGAAAGAAAGAAAGAATTGGCTTGTTTTACAACTATTTGAACATTACAGCAGCGACCCCTTCTGGATGTAAGGAGGAACTACAAAGATCTAAAGTGACTTAATTTCTCTGAAATGTTTGACTTCTGAACAATTTACTAAAAAGAAATGCCCACCAGATTGTAATAATAAAAATGACTAAATGAGGCGTTCCAGGAGGCAGTGACAAATGAGTTACTGAATAAATGAATGAATGAACGGTTAAATACATTATAAGCCTCTTCCATAAACCAACATCATAAACTGTGTTCAATACACAGTCAATACAAGTGAATCATAAGTGTAATTTTACATTGTAGAAAGATTTGCATTAAGAACAACACTGCAAGTTGTAGAACTCAACTGTGTTGTACCTTACCAAAAATAAGAAGGTCAAGGGTCAAAGGTTATTCCCACATGTGAGAAATGTGCAAGAAAAAATTAAGGAGTGAGATTTTTATTAATTTGTTGTTTGTTTGTTTGTTTTACTTCAAAATAAGACAATTTAATAGCAGGTAGGAGTACTATAATGCTAACTATCAAAAACAACAAATAGCACCATAAAACAAGCATCATCATCATCATCACTGTTTTAAAATAATGGTGTGTGCCTTGTGTGTGCCTAAACACTGAGATTACTATTATGTAATGTTTACAGATACTGAGATTGACGTATACGTGTTTGTGCCATCATGTACTCACTCTGCAACGGGGATGTCATCTTCTAGAGGGCTGTCAGGCCAGTCGGGAGGGGGGAGGTTCATAGAGTCAGGCAGCAGAGGGGGAAAGTCCCCGCTGCTCTTTCTGGAGGAGGACATCTCCTGCTGAAACACTGCCTCGTCTTCCTGTTGGAGAGAAACTGTTTCCTGCTGACGAATGGCCTCGATCTCCAGCTGCTCCTCCAGGTCTGCATGGAGAGGTGCACAGTATGAGATGAGAGACTTCGAAAACCAAGACTCATTATATTCATTGTACTGTACAATGCAGCTCCACAGGTGTAATAGTTAATCAGACATCTCACCGTTGTAAATTCCAGAATGGCTGAGCAGGAGACTGTGCCGAAGGGGTTGAGGGCCACACATTTGAACAGGCCCGAGTCTTCTGGAAATGCCTCAGTGATCACCAGTGTACACAGCTCCTCTGCAGAAGTCAACACAAGAACATTAACACAAAACACACTGA
This sequence comes from Seriola lalandi dorsalis, assembly GCF_002814215.2. Lineage (NCBI taxonomy): Eukaryota > Metazoa > Chordata > Actinopteri > Carangiformes > Carangidae > Seriola > Seriola lalandi. The sequence continues at coordinate 1,447,266 of NW_019525244.1, read as the reverse complement.
GTAGAATTGAGTCCTCACCCCCACTGACTGGATGTCTGGATAAATGTTAGCCTCTGCTGTCAGAGAGGCTTTGCTGCCCACAAGAGAAAAATATAAATAGTCTCTTAATATCAGTGTGAAAACACTAAGTGAACAAGGGTGTATCAGATGAACAAATGTTTATTTTGTCCCTTATTCCTTGAAACACCTCACCAACAAGCTGTCACAAAATCTTACATATTCAAGAGGTGTCCCTCTTGCTTCCACAAGGAGTCGCTAGTGTGCTAACTTTCAGAGCTCTTATTAATGTTAATATATTGAACTGCAAAGTCATGTATTTATTTACACCAGTGGGCCAAGTCCTCTTTGGCTTCTGACCCCTTGAATCATCATAAGTTATGACCTTAGTGTAGACATAGGTTGTGAGCAGTGATTTTTCTTTCTAAGACTTCTCTCAGAATTTTTAAAGGCATGAAAGGGTGATTGCATTTCACAACAACAAAAATTAAATACAATCAAAAAATTAGAGACAAGTAAGAAAGAGCTTTTTTTTTGTAACAGACCTTTTTCTTTCTTAATTTAATAATTTTGTGACTCCTCAGATTTATCTTGAGACCAACTGGGACATTGAGAAGTACTTATTTAAAACCTATGATGTATGAAACCAATATTCTGTACTTACCTGGCACTGATGCAGAACTGGCCTCTGGGAAAAGAAGGAGAGAGATATGCTGTAAATCCAAATTGATTTACACAAGAAATTATGGTGTGTATTATTATTTTTATTTACTAACAGTAAAGATCCTAATTCTCTTGGATTATATTCTTCAATTGAAGCTTCAGGATGGTGTTTCAGGTCATAAATTCCACTTTCACATTATCATCATAACAGTCATTGCTGTGTTGCAAGACTTGATTTTGTTTCGTTTCACTGTAACCTCACGTCCAAGTCATTTGTTCGCCCACTGCCAAACACACACTTACTCTTGCGTAGTATCCTAAAGTCATCTGAATCCAGTATTTTTTCATCCTCTCGGTACCACATGACCTGCAGGGGCGGAGTTCCCCTCAGTCTGCACTCCAGCACCACTAACTGGCCCTTCACTGTGGACACATCATGAAGACACTACGGGATGATGATGACGACGATGATGATGATGATGATGATGATTGAACAGGTGAACAGACAAGGATACAGACACAGAGAGATTAGAGGAGGAGAAGGGAGAAGAAAGATTCATATCAGAATAGATTCATACAGAAACACAACCCTTAATAACAAGTTGTGTCTCATTTCCTATATGATTGTGCTCCATACAAATACATACATGTAAGTATATTTTACCTTGACAAAAGTAGGAGCCACTCCATTCCCTGAATACTGTTGATCGTAGATGGGACTCTGAGTCTGGACACAGAAAAATATATTTCATTTAATTTCTTTTACAATTATTTTACTTCTTTAATTATTTGCATAAGAATAGTCACGCATCTACAACATTAAAGGGCAAACGAGTTACATTTACAAATTTAAACATATTTACATAATATAGTATACATTAGTATGTTTATCAAATGAGCTGATTTATTATAATGAGATGTAATTACCCTCTGAGGGCTGACACACAGCGGCTGCACCAGGCTGGACTGTCTCTGAGCGAGGAGGTTGGAGGAGGAAGAGGAGGAGCTGGAGGAGCAGGAGAAGAGCTCTCGAGAGGAGGATGCAGAGGAGGAGGAGGAGGAGATGGTCAGAGACATGGTGCTGGTCTTCTTCTGCACCCTCTGGACACTACACAGTCATACACAGTGGTACGGATCAACAGTGAAATGATTCAATCTGCTTGTGTTTTTGTTTGTGTGTCTGTGTGTGGGTGTACAGGACTGTATGCGTGTGCAGTTGGACTTACTGTGCCATGTTTCAGGCGTTCCAGGAGGCAGTGACAGAGGTTGTTATAAACTCTACAAAGACAGAAGCAGAGTGTCAGACGTACTTACACTCGCTGCAATGGCAACTTTTTTTTTCACAGCGTTGTAGAGACTCGTAACTGCCGACACCCAGGTGTGAGTATGTTTCACGACATGCATAGGGTTTTGAGAGCATGCATGGTCAGCAAAAAACCTTCCTTGAATAAAGTTCTCAGAGGTGTTGGCAATGTTGGAAAGTAGCAGCTGGATGAGCCAAAAAAAGAGAGATGTGAAACAGTTTAGAAGCTTAATTAAAACATTCAGCATATCAAAACCGCCATCTTTATCTGAGCCAACCGGACTTTTCCTCAGTAAAAAGCAGAGGTGGGGGACTTGAGTCACATGACTCGATTCAAGTCAGGCTTAAGTCTTGTCTCTGTGATGCCCTTTACAAGTTAGGAAAATCTTGGAAAATGATCATAATTCCCCCCCACAGTGAAAATAAACCTTCTTTGAAAGAAATCTAGTGTTTCTTCAGTTTCAACACGATGCACCCACAATAACAGCAAAGCCTCAAAAAGTATCATCGTACTAGTAGATGCTTTGTTTCACAAACAGTTATTGTTACTGTTTTTCAGGTCAGCTTCTTGCTTCAGGAAGCAATCCATATTTGACCTTGAAAAGTACACAACTGTAATGTCATGTCAGTGACATCACAGTGACAGACATTCTCTGATGTCATGTGACATCATCACAGTTATGACATAAGAACTCAACGCACATGACTCTCCATTCTACATTTACCAGTACAGAGAAAAGATAGTGATGTAGTGATCTAAACAAGTGAACAGTAGAGACACGGTAGTTGAATAATACACAACACAACTTTGAATATACAGCTTGTAATATACAAAACAGTTCTAAGTTGACACAGACATTTTGTATTGACAGAGAGCAGTCATAATGAATGAGCGGGAGCAGTCTGACGGTCTCAGGGATCTGAGGGATGAGAATGAAACCCTTCACCAAGACAATGAGGCCCTGAACAGAAACAACGGGGACCTCAAAAGTGAGAATGAGGACCTCAAGAACACCATTGATGGGCTTCGCAGAAAAATGGAGAGCTCTTGTAACAAGAAAAAAAGGACTCTCCAGTTAGAAAACAAGTTGCTTCAAGCCAATAACGAAGCCCTCCTCAAAGATGTTGACATCCTGCACAGTCAAAATGAGGTCCTGCGCAAAGACATTGAGGGGAAGAATGAAGAGATGCAGATTATGTTAAAGGATTTCAAAACTGAGAAGACAACCTTGTGTGAAAAAAGAGAAGAGCTGAAACAATACAAGAGCCTGGAACAAGAGCTCCAAGGGGTCAAGAAAGCCTTGTGTGATAGAGAAGAAGCCATCACACAAAAGGATGAGGAGCTGACACAACAGAACAAGGCCCTGGAACAAGAGGTCCAAGAGCTTAACAAAAAGTTGTATAATAGTAATGAGCATCTGAGGCTTGGTCGTGATGTTCTGCAACAAGAAGTGCAGAAATTTAAAAGTATTGTGCAGGAACTCAAAAATGTTGAACACAACTATGTTGCAGTGAGCCAACAATACACCTCTGCAAGACGCCATAACATGGCCCTGGAACAAGAACTTCAGGAGGTCAAGAAAAGGTTGCATGATGGAGAAGAAGCCATTAGACAAAAAGATGAGGCTCTTCAAGAACAAGTAGAGGAGCTCAAAAATGTTCGCAAAGAATTCCAAGGCTTTGAACACAACTATGCTGTAACAAGCCAAGAAAACACATCTATAAGAGACCATAACAAGGCCTTGGAGCAAGAACTTCACAATGTGAAGAAAAGGTTGCATGATGGAGAAGAAGCCATCAGACAAAAAGATGAGGCTCTTCAAGCAAGGAAACAGGGGCTCAAAAATGTTCAGCAAGAACTCCAAGGTTTCACATGCACCCATAATGTAGTGAGCCACAAAAACACCTTTGTGAGAGAACAAAACAAGGCCCTGGAGCAAGAAGTGCAAGAGCTTAACAAAAAGATGCGTGATGGACAAGAGCAAATGAAACTTGATCGTAAGCTTTTGCAACAAGAAGTGCAGTCTTTGAACCAGCAAATTAATGCCCTGATAAAGGAAAATCACCACCTCCATAGAGAAAACCAGTCTGAGCGGGCCTTTAAAATCAGGACTGTCGCCGACAAGTTAACTGAGGATTATATGGCCAAATTCACTGGGAGCCAGAAGAGGTGGACTACAAGTTACCTTCCTTTCTGGTCTTCCTAACTGGTCCACGACCACCTTTGTGACATGCAGACCTTGCTTCTTCAGACCATGAAGCTCTGCTCTCTCTACTATTGTACTTATTCCCTAGCAAGGACCACACCATCAACAAGGGTACATTTGGATGATTTATTGAAAAATGTTATGAGGATGATCTTGTTTTGTTTTTTTTTTTTGGGGGGGGGGTTGCAGACTGTACAGATTAATTTTTCTTTAACAGCATGTGCTTTGCACCATTTATTTAAAAATACTCTATGTCAACAGTAACAGTGCAACAGCTCTAAAGTGCAAGCAACTTTGAAAAACATCTGGATAATTATAACTTGGAAAAAACGGTTTGCACTTATACAATATGTGCTTTGCACCATTTTTCTCTATTCTATAAAAGTATGTGCAATGGAAAAGACAACTAAACAATACTGCAACACTATAGCAACGTTTTAGTGTTTCCCTCTGAAAAACAGATAATGGAAAATAAACAAATAATGAAGATAAAAACATACAGTAACATTTAAATGCTTATAGAATTGGTAAACAGAAGTTTAAAGTGAAATCAAGGCGGCCGCTATCACATATTTCTTTATTCTTTTTGGGTTGGAAACAAAGAAATTGTGAAGGACAGATCATGTTCAGCAATTACGTGCACACACGTATTTTTTGTTCGCAGACAGTCAGTCAGTCATTGATGACTGAGTGTCAACCATAACTGTGCGCAGACAGCAGCTTTATCACCGGGGTCCAATTCATGAGGAGAGCTTTTTTCCCCGCTGGTGTCAGATAGCAGCTCCCTCGTGCACACCGAGCAGAAACAAGCGCCTGGCTCCTTCAAGCCTTTACTGTTGCCAAGACCCGCTCTGCTTCTGATTGGCTAGTAAAGTTGGTTAGGTTCAGTGTCTGGTCTCATACCATTAGTAGGTAAACTTTATTACCTTGAACATGGTAAATCGCATCCACAACAAATTCCCAACAATAAATCTTTGTCCTAGTTAGTGGTAGTGATGGGAAGAGTGAAGGGGAAAGAGGAAAGTGACAAAACTCAAGTGAAAAAAAAAAAAAAAATTGATTTGGGAGGATGATATAACAAGCCAAAAAAGACTTGGGGTAGTGAAGGAAAGTAATTCAAAGGAATTAAAATTTCCAACAGCAATAGGTGCACATATTTGGTTGGACTAAATAATTAATAAATGCAAGTCCCTCATCCAGTTAACCTAGGGCTATTCCAAAATGTATTTTCATGGGGACAAGCCTCAATGAGAAGAACTGACCATGTTTCCACCAGGAAAATAAAATCTAAAACATGGGAAGTGTCAGGCCGAGCAGGACTCAGATGCAGAGATATTAGAATACCAAAGGCTTTTATTGAATTCACTGGAGACCTCAGGCAGAGTGACAAACCAATGGCTATGAAATAACTAGAAACATGCTAAGGTAAGAACTGCGAACAAAAATTCACTCTTATCAAGGAAAAACAAAGGGCTATGAACTTTAACTAGAAAAAAATTTACAAACAAAAAAAAAAATCACTCGTCTTGAGGTACATAAAGCTTACTTTGGCGACTTCTATGGCTGTGGACATGGACAAAGGCTCGGGTGCAGGTCGAGGACGAAGACACTCTGGCACAAGACAAGGGGAACACAGATCTAAACAGATGGAGGGAAATAGGGGACAGGTGGAAACACTTAGGGCAATCAGACTGAGACACATGAGGAAGGGCAAGTGACCTGAAACGAGAGGAGAATTACTTTTCAAAATAAAACAGGAAATGACAGGACAAAACAAACCCAAGACAAGACAACCTCACCACGGTGTGACAGGAAGAACTTAAACCATTAATGATAAAAGACTAATAAGTGATAGACCTTAAATTCCACTTGCAACAATTTAAAAATTGAATAATTGAATAAATACTAAAAAAGCTGGCAGATTCAATCTTTATGGTGATTAGGTCAGAGGGAGTCCTCCTGTGCTCACAAATTCCAGGCCATTTTTTGGGCCAACTTTGCTGTATACTGTACTGGAATTGTTAATACTAGTGGAGGGAGATCAGGCACACCATTTGTATTATTATAGTGACTAGTCCGTTATATCCAGTGATTAATTTAGTGGAACTGCTCTGACAAGGGCTGGGACCCGGGGGACATTAAACATTGCGTGACCGGTCACTTGAGAGCTTGTGGCTTGAGTGGAAAAGGGGACGTGCATGGCAAGGGAATGGTGGAGCATGTGTGTGATGTAAACAGTTATATGGGAGATATGTTTTCCATTAACATCTATTTGGGTGAAGACCCTCTCTCCAGTAAGGCTGACTTAGCTCCCAAAAGAAGTTAAAATTATCAATGAAAGTCACCCCATAGTCGAGAAGTCGACAACAGCCATGTGTGTAGGCTCAGCAGACGACTAGATGACAAACCTCGAGGCCATGAGTTGGGATTGGGCCAGAATTTAAAACGTGACAATTCAGTGTCTCCAGGATCACTGACAGGTGGATGAAGTCCAGTTAAAGTAATTCAGACAGTTGTTTTAGGATGTAATTCAGACTGAGGATGGAGAAGTGTGATGGCACCAGAGTTACTGCTGGGAAAATGCTGCTTTCCTTTGGGGAGCTGGTCCAACTGACTGTCCTGTGATGCCCATGGGTGGCCTGCTTCCAGTGGAGTGAAATCCTGTCCTGCAAATCCTGAAATCCTCGATCCAGGACATTAAATTTGTTAATCATTTGGATGCCCTGTGAGGGCAAGATGGAACAGGGATGCTTTTTGCTGTGTTTGCTCTTGCAGACAGTGGTCCAGGGCTCCAGATCTCTACCCTGGGACGAAGCCGGTTCTGTCCATGATACAGTGGTGTTGAGCTCCCCCGATGATAACCGAGGACTCCAGGAGCCGTTTGCCTTCTTTAATCTTATAGAGGGTGGATATTCTTTGTTCCAATTCGGCGACTTCTTTTGCTGAGAGAGAGTCAGGACAGACTCTAGGCCTGGCACTTTTTAAAAAAAAACCAAGATTGAACGGATTGGAAATGCAATTCGTTCTCATTAATTAGAAACACAAGTCTATCAACATGATCCGGTTCAAGTGCGGCTCTCTTTCTATTAACAATATTATCTGCCGATGGTCTGATGTGCTTACAGAGACTGCAGCATACATTTCCAACAGGTCGTTACAGCTTGAATATTAACTTTCACCGGACATTCGAACGAACGTTCGAATTTCTAATAAAAAGTAAAAAGGAAAGGTAAGTGGTGTCTACTTTCAGCATTCAATGTTTTTATCTTAAATCACAATTTAATACATGATATCTCGTTTATGTTACATACTAATTACAATTTTATTTTTCAAGCCAATATGGGAGTTTGCACAGTTGCACAGCTGAAGTATAACGGGTCCTGGGTGCGCAGATCGATGTAAGAAGCTCTGCTAAATGATCTGTTTTTGACCTGTTTCGCCTCACTTTTAGCACACTCTTGCACTTCCTCTCTTGGATCCTGGTTGTTTTTACCTACATGTTTTCATAAGGTAAAACATTTCAAATATTGGACTTAAGGATCTTTAATTATAAGCGACTTGGATGTTGAAGTTGTCAGCTGGATATTGGCCCAGCATACTGTTGCTGGACTGTTGCTATCCTAGCTTAGGTTTGTTTTTAGCCTGGTGGCTAGGCTAGTTGGTAATTTTTACTGAGCTTTTACCTTTTTTTTAAGCTATTTTTTTTACTTTGATCTCATACCAGAAAACCTATCCAGCCATCAACATATGTTCAGTTGTATGTCATGTCTGACGTTGCAACGTGACAGAAACTGAACTTCAACAACTCCCCATCCCTACTTACTTCCATTCAAATCCAAGTTTGTAATTTGCAAAGTTTTCAGACAACTTAAGGATCATGCCTATGGCATTGTATTGCCTGATCCATGAACTTGTTTATTCTTTCCTCAACAGGCTAACAAATGCATCACTTCCTATGTGCCAGGGTACGAAGTATCTCCATCATGGTCTCAATTTGTTTAGCATTACTATCAGGTGTGAGAGCTAATTAAAGGTGCTTGGAGACTTTGATCGTTTCACACCCAAAAGACCACACAAATCCCAGCCTGCTGCCCACTGTGGCTCTATCCTGAGCCCACAGAAGGAGCTGACAGAGGAGTCTGAGGTTCAGGTTTCCAGGCTAAATTAAACCCTGCTGCCTCCTGAGCACAGCAGAGACTCTCTGACCTGAGATAAATCTCACTGTCTCCATTAACAAGACATACAGAGAAACGGGGGGTGGGGGGCAATTGTTTGATAAAGGTAAAATGTGTCACAACATATCATTATTAACGAAGCATTGTAGTGCTAAAGATGTCCCGGCCTTTAAATCATATTCTTCAGACATAAAACAAACCTGCTTGTTTGATACAGACCACTGTAAACAAATATCATCATTTTTTATATATTTTTTCAGTGCAAAAATTACCACTTACCACTAAAATAATGACCTGTTGCTATAGCAATATCTGTCAAAAATAATCACAATATGATTTATTCATTTATTTATTTATTTTTGCATATTTTTCACCCCTACACCACATTTGTATGTCTGTTCAACCTTAAACTTCCTTTTCTGATTCTGTTTTTGGAAGCATACATTAGGGCATATATTAGGGCTTTTGCTTCTTATTCATAATCAGTAAAATGACCTGTTTGAATTCAAGACTGTTTGAAATAGTTTGGCTTGTGGTCTAGCAGAGGGTGCTGTAAAAGATAGTAATATTATACTGTATGCTGCAAAAATAGAGAACACCAGTAGTGCGGCCCTGCGTGGACAATGATGAAACCAAAGCATCTGAGATCTACACAGTACATGGCAAAGGAACTAACTAAAGATAAGGCTTTTGTGGACTTTGTACAATGCATTTGTCAAACACTACAACAACAAATCTGCGGACTTGCCTGCTAGCTTGCCACCGAAGTGAGGCAGCAGAGGCACCACGGACCATAAACTAAAATTTCACCACTGGTAAGATAGTAAGATAGATATGCAAGGATATGCAGGGTGTGTGTATGTGCGTGGTGCGCTTTCCACTTCATGTATATGAATTGTTATTCAAACTCGGTTCGAACTTGATTTTTGGAAACTATATACCCTGGTATATGGATCACAGCACTACATCAACACAGTCTAAAAATAGTTAGTGTAGAATAGTTGCAGCATGTACATCATCCATGTTTACACTCAGTTTTCCCCTCTGATAATCACTCCTTAACAGGTGTGTGTGTGTGTGTGCGTGTGTGTGTGCATGCGTGCATGTGTGTGTGTACCTTGGTTGAAGCCCACTGTTGATACAACAACAGCTGCTGCTGAACCCTTCATATCAATTGTCTCTGTGTTACATAACCAAAAGATTCATAACAGCAACAACAGGCAGCATTTGCAGAGTGCAACTAATCTCTTTCCTGGCAAGCAACAGGTGGATAGAGACACATACAGGAAGTGGCATCCAAGTTCAAAGATTACCCTAACACACATAAAAGCAGGACAATATCATACAATGGTGAACTAAATGTTGATATAAATACAGATTTTAAAGAAATTGTGTTGGTTTTAATTAATTAAATAAAATGATGCAGGTAACAGCTATAGGCAACTACAGATCTATCAAGTAAAGCCTGATCCCACAACATAACATCTAGGCTTCTTATTGTTTAGACCAATGTCATTAACGGTGTATCACTTCATCACATGAAAGTTATTAGGATTGATGGTGGACCGACCAACTGATCAACACCGCCATCCCTCGAGCCGCACCAGCAGTATGGCTAAAAATACAGAAGAGCATGATATTGGCGGAACCAAACTATTAAACAAAAGACAAGTAGAACTAGTACTGTTAAATACACATGCTAATGCATCAGTCCAAGCCCACTGCTGCTGTGGGGACCGACATGAGTGCAACCAGCAGGCACCAGACATCAAGACACTGAACTCTAACGACTCTAAATGAACAGACATTAAATTTTGGTTGGAAAAGAAAATCGGATTGACATCAAAATCCAATGTTGGCTAATTGACATTTTGATGTTTAGGAGACGTTTAGCAGATGATGGGTTTTGCTAACAAGCAGAATGTCAGTATTTTATAAGTCAAAATGGCGTCGACGTGAGACATTTCGAGGATATTGGATTTTGGGTACTTAACAACACAACTAAACCAACAAAATATTAACACCAGCCGTGTGTCAAAGTGACATTGGCATTAGATGTCCTGACTTTGAATTTAAACAAATATCAACATCTAATAACGTTGGTGGCGAGCTGCATGCCTGCTGGGCACTGCAGTCCCTGACTGGCCTATTAAACTACACTAGTGACCTTAAGTCATGTGCAGAGCTGCAGGCTACGTTTGGATCATCATCCATAATTTAAGAAACACATGTACTACCAGATTTACTCCACATGGAGCTCAAAACATACCCCCCCTGCAGGGTATGTTAGGAGACTGTGTGGTTACAGTAGCAGCATTGTTACTGTACAATATAATCTGTGTATAAATTGACTAATTTTGGACCTGGTATTAAATTAGGGGGCTCTCTATGCTGTTGTTTGTATGTTACAGTATTTATGTTATTTTTCTTACTGCTTATTTTTCTTACTTTCTTTCTTTCTTATAGTCATTTCTATTTAATTAAAGTTGCAATTATTCAGGATTCAGGATTTCATCTGGTTATTTTGATCATTTTATGCCTGACTCTAAAGGTAGAAAACAAATTTAGCCTGCAAATACACAACAAACCAATGTTGTGCTAGTGCAGTTGAGTATTTTGACCTATGGCACACATCTCTGGAGTTAATATGTCAATGAAGCATAATGGTTGGTATTTTTAACACCATGCATCTTCCTGGAATGATGTCCATCCCACCTGTTCTGCGTCACAGGAAGGACAGAAGCTTGCTGCACCCTCTCTAACATTCACAGTTGAATATAAGTGAGAAGGCAGAGCGGCCTGTTTTCACCCGAGAAGAGAGAGTAAGGAGTTCACTATAAGTCATGGTGGGAACTTTGTCATTCAATCAGCTGTGATACACAGTGAAGTGGCAGTATAGGTATTGATTAGTTAGAAAAATGGAGTAAAACATTGGAAGGTGATTCATTTCTCAGCTGTTGCCATAGAAATATCCTTTTACCTGCAACATTCAGGTACAGTAAATTAATTCCCTGTGTTCACAAATACACATTGCAACACAGAACATGTGCTGTATTTCTTAATAGGGTGACGTATCGTTATTATTCAAAGAGGAGAAATGAACAGTCCTGAACTCTAGAGTCTGACTTACATCCTGTCTGTCTAACTAGAGCTTTCCAGGAGGAAACAAACTAATCAACACCTAACCACAATCAGACTTTTTGAATTTAAACAAACCACCCACTGTATAATTCCAGCCCTGCATACAACATCATGAAGCCGTCAACCCCCATCAGGTCTCAGCTGTGGACAGATTTACCGCAGCAGCGACACATTCTAGCAGCAGAGCAGGATGTGTTGAAATCTACCGGTAAGCAATCATTACATAACCTGTGGGCTCTCCTGGTATTGACAGAGGAGCCCACGGGTCCAAAGCCATGGAACAATAACATCAGCCACAGCAGAGGACTGTTGCTTGTATCCGGTAGGCCAAACAAACAAAGAGTCAATGACAAGAACAATTCATACACACACACAGTGTGAAGCTTTATTTCTCTGTATGTTCAGCATACCCTTCATGCATTCATATAGGTCACTGTGAGCCACAACAATCTGGATAATATGAGGGGAAATAGGAAAAAACATCAGCTTGTCTAAAAATAAACCAGCACACTCTGGATTTTACTCAGTACAAATTGTTGCTTCACTTAGTTGCAGTAATAAAACTAATATTTCATGGTACATATTTTATTGCTGCTTACTGATGACTCAATTCTTTATATAACAACGTTCAGATAAAACTCCTTATAATTATGCAACCAAATGGAATAAATTGTTACTGGATCGTTCTTTGGCTAAAAACAAGCGTGTTTTATATAATCTTGGAAAGGACAGATATTTCCACCAACAGCAGCATTATGCATCATAACTTAATTCATTTGCTTAGGTCATTTCCTAATGATCTCTCCAAGACAACCGATTTACACATGCTAGCATCGACTGAAAGGGCAGGGGCTATCTGAAGGCTCGCATCATGTGAGAATATCACAGTGGTACCTAATGTCACCAGAAAAATGTCAACTGATGTTATTTAAACATGTGAGCTAGCGTTGACTAGCAAGTTAACCCTGGTTTCTGTCTTCTGTAGGCTAGCAGTCAGGTTGCTAGCAGTAGTAAACATAAAACGGTGGATAGTATGAGCTGAATTTCTGTTGAGTCCTTTGAAAATATCACCATGAATACAATGAAGTTTTTATGCCTTATTGTACTAAGACATTTTTATGTCTTACTATCCTATTACTCTTTATGTCTTACTATACTATGTTTATAATATAAACAGACATACTAAAATAAATGTTTCTATTAATTAGACATACAGTATTTCTCAAAACAAGGTTCATATGTAATTTTTACAAATATAGGCTACACTTTAAATACATATATGATTTTACCTCATATGTACATATATTTCATGTCTGTAAATTCAACACATGTACATATATTTTGCGTGTGGGCATTTCTGAATGTAAATTAAGATCGTTTATGTTATTAAACCATTTAGTTGACGTCATTAAAAAGTCAATCTCTCTGTTTCGCAGGGGTGCCGGTGTTGTTGCGTCCCTTCCAATGTCGAGACCAAACCTACGCTCCTGCTGGGAGGTAAAGGGACCATTGTGGAAAAGAGGAATTTTTACTTGCTGTGAGCCCATTTTGAAATTTCTCAGTTACATCATTCTGAAAAACATCTTAACCCTCCACCTCCACCTCCATCTCCAGCTCTCCAATTCTCCTACCTTCTCAACTTGTCTGCTCGGGGGACCGATTTAGCCCTGACAGGGTCACCTGATCTCTGTGTCCACCAACCACAGAGCTCAGTGGCTGAACACAGCGTCATACAAGCACGTCAGGCTTGCACTGCGAACCCCTAACCCCCCCCCCAACTCTGCCCACCCACTCAGCTTTGACTGGTATGTCTTATGTTGCCTCACCCTGCAGGCTATGTAACTGACACACTTTTTTTTTTCATTTGTACCCTTTAAACTACCAAACGGATGTAACAGATTTTTTATCCACTGCAACAGGTTGGAGCTCTGATGTGGACAGTTTGCATCCTGGGAGACTTACATGTGCACGCACGGACATTAACCAACATATACACAGTTACATCAACACACTGACATATGGAGACACAGAGACAGACAGACAGACAAACAGACAGACAGACAAATAGATAGAGAGATAGATAGATAGATAGATAGATAGATAGATAGATAGATAGATAGATAGATAGATAGATAGATAGATAGACAAATAGACAAATGACACAGCATAAATTTAGCCCCACACAGATCTCAGCTGTCCTCTTCCTTCTGACTGCAAACTCATCCAGCAATGCCTGCAGTATCAATAACATGAAGTATCAGGAAACTTATGGCTCTTTACAGCATTTGATTATCTGATTACTCTGACTTTTGCTTTCTCTTCCCTCTACCAATCAAAACCAAGAGCACAAACAGCTCTGTGTAAACCTTTCACTACTGAATCTTTACACTCTACACTACTGACGAGCTACTACGATACTACTAACTTTGTAGTCTGGATATATGCAGTGAAAGCTCAAGATCTGGTGTGTAAACTGGATCCGACAGGTTCCTTCACGGTGTGTTTGTGTGTAATAGTTAAAATTCTTGTGTTGATCCAGCCATGCACATGCAAAATGGGCCTGGCTGCACCTTCAACACAACGCAATGTTGAGAACTTCCACCAAAATGTTCCTCCTCTTACCTGTCGGCCTTTTCCCAGCAGGATAAAAAAAAACCCCAAAAAAACAGCAACAACAAATGTATTGATCCAACAGGAAGTGTGAATGATCCAAATGCTAAATGCAAAACTGCTATGTGACTGTGTGGCTGCCAGTCATGGCTTGGTCACCGGACGCTCCCTGCTCTGGGTGAGCTGACACACACATTTACACACAAACCAGCAGGCAGGGGTGTGTGTGTGTGTGTGTGTGTGTGTGTGTGTGTGTGTGTGTGTGTGTGTGTGTTGAGGGGGGTTGTGGTGGTGGAATGGGGTTAGGAGGGAATCTGAGGCTTGGGGGTGGTGGGGGTCAGTTGGAGGGGTACTGCAGGAGCAAATTTAGAGCGGAGTAAAATGTTCGTCAACAGTGACGAACGTACGACAGAGCAGAGTTCCAAGTGGAAAGCAAGAAGTGAGTGAAGCTCAAACTAGTGCTTCACCTGTGTCTGCGCTGGTTCGGGTTCACTTCGTCTGTCCAATCCAAACTAACCTGGTGGTAACAGAGAGATCACTCGTTGCACTAAATTTCAGAAGATGAAAAGGTGGCTGAGGTTGTCACTGCTGTGAGGCTCGATGACCTTACTTCATCCAAGAGTGTGTGAGGCAGGGGCCAGGAAACCTGCGACTGGTGGCAGCGAGTCTTCAGGGGATACATGAGAACCCTGGAGAAGAGAGAGAGAGAGAGAGAGAGAGAGAAAGAGAGAGAGGGAGAGAGAGAGAACTGCCAAAGGATGTGATACCTTTTACTTTACACATTGATCCATTGTTAGTATGAAAAACTGATTAAAGCAGCTTTAACAAATACAGAAGAAGAGTGAATTTGATCTAAATGCTCATGATACAGGTTATATCATCACATATATACAGTAGATGTGCAGACATACAGTACACATCCATATACATGCAAACATATTATTTACTTGCAAATACTTACAGCCCCTCTCAATATACTCTGTGTGTGGTGATGCTGCTGCTGGAGGGGCCGTAGATGGAGGTGGGCTCCAGCCCTCTCACCTCCTCTGATGTGCGATCCAGCAGCAGTGTTCAGTTCGTTCACTGTGACGGGAGCTGGATGACAACAAACTCTCACCATGCTGTGATTCTCAAGAGACTGAAAAGCTCCAGGAAGAGATTTAGGTGTCTGAGAGAGAGATGGTGATGAAGTATTAGTATTTTTTTTTATTTAGTCATCTCACATAATGCAGTAAATTCAAACAATGTAGACAGCAAAAAATAAAAATAAAAAGTCAATATTCTATGTATTAAGTAGTGAGTGGACAGGCTCAGGCCCAGCCAAAATGCTTATATACAGTATGCTGGCCTACGTTCTATATATATAATATATATTCTATATATAATACAATTTAAGCTACCCACCAAAAAGAAAAGAAAATAGTTTACACTTGTAACCCTCAAAAATGTATATTATCATTGCTCCATAATTTAACCCCAACAATAGAAATACATCTTTTAATAGAAAAACATCTCCTTGTAAATATATCTCCTTTTGAAGAAGTGATGAAGCAGGACTGTGTGTTCAGGCTTTGAGTCTCCTGCCCTCGAGGCTGCAGCAGTGAGTTCACCTTCCAGGACTGAAGGCCTCAACCAGGACCTCTCTCTATCCACAGTGAGATTCATAAAACACTTCTCTGACTTCAAACGCAACATTTATTAGTTATGATCATTTTACTCTTGAATATGTATACTCTTCGTGTACAGGAATGTAAGGAATCTGGCAAACTGCAGTGTTTACGTTGCTTTACCATCAAGTTTGAATCATAATCAATGAGCTTCATCAGTCAGAGCGGGTTCAAGTTCACTCTCATAAAAATCCCTGATAATGATCAACTATTCTATTCAAACGGAAACATGTCATCGACGGCAAGTAACAGGCAGCTAGGGTCTAATGAAAGATTCTTTTTACTTGCATTATGGGAATTGTAGGATCCATTATTTTTGGAGCTTGAGCCATAAAAGTGAAAGATCTCGGTCTTGTGCCGCCTCAATTTCTTTTTTAAAATCAGTCCCCCAATTTTGTGACCTCTGACCAGAAGGAAAAAAAATATTCCAGACAGAGGTTCAACATCAAACCCATCAGGAAAGACCCAATGACGATGGCATGCAATACTCCTAACAGCACAAGCCTTCAGACACAGGCAGTGCTGTCACGAGGCGTTGTGTCTGTAATTGCTTGTACAGGCAGAGTGATGATGGGTGGCTTTGCTGTTGCATTGAATAGATGTTTTGACTTTAAAAGACAAAAGCATCAGTAGATCTTGTCCTCATAAGGAAGTCAAAATAACAAATGCTCCTGCAGATGGTGTTGCACCAAGAGCGACATGTGTAACGTCTTTTGTCACAATGACAAGATGTGTGTTCAACAGACAAAAAATTGTGTGTCAGTGTTTCAAAAGTTAATTGGATTAAAGGTTTCTGATGAGTCAGTGGGAAGATAAAACAAAAACACCACGTGTCATTATGACTTTTGAAGCAAACAGAAACACAGCAGCAAATGAGTCAATTCAACACATTTATTTATTGTCATCTCACTGTCTTTTGCGTCTTTACATGGAAACACAAGTTAGTGTGTGTTCATCTCAAAGCAGGAAGGGTACAGTATATGATGCATCAAACACAGGTCCAGTGCAAAAAAAAAGTAACAAAAGAATCATCTTTACAGCGGTACAGAAATAAAATGAAATGGCTAAGGGAAAAATATTTTCTTGAATATATATCTATATAACATTTGGTCTTATATAATCTCAACTTCTTTGAATTTTCGACATAATTGTCATGTGTGTCTACACTGAAGATAACCTCAAAATACTGACAGTAGTTGTAAATTGTTGGCGAAATCTCAACTTTTGGAAAATATCACACATCAACAGACAATACTGTTCTATTAAAGATCGCTATCGGCCTATTGGTTCTGGAAGATTAATTTGGCCAATGGATAAGTGTGAGTAAACCTAAAAAGGCTATTCATCGTGATCACTGCCGCTCTCTATAACATCCTCACATCCTCTTCCTCCCTCTCCTCATCAGGACCATCAGTATCTATAAATTCTCAATCCAGTCTGGTGCCATCTGTTGAAACACTGGATCCATCACTAGCTCCATTAGTTCATTAAATAAATGGATTCATTTTCAACAACATTTTTCCACCTTTTTCGTAAATTTAGTTTTTGTTTTGAAGATTATAGTATTTCAATTTTTTAAGGTCAGAGCCTCTTCAAAGTTTTTAAAGTGTGGATTTGGGTTTTAAAGCAACATCCATTTTCCTTCTATTGGGTGACACCTGACTCAAGCCACCAGCCACCTCCTCTAACTCTGTTTTTCCTTCCCCTGCAGACTATCCGGTTTACTGAGCACCTGTTCACAATCTGCATCACACCCTCCCACACAAACAAACACTTTCTGCACAGCTCATCCAGACTCTCTCTCATACACAGGCTGCAAAGTAACAGTTGTAGCACTTAAATCAAAACTATGTAACTTTTGAAAAAGGAATCACACATTCTCTTACAAATTTAAAGATTAATTAATAAGTGATAAAATATACTTTTGATCAAGTCAATACACTCAGGTGTTTTTTCTCTACAGCCTTACTTGTTTGGTATGACTAGTAGCTTATGGTTAGAAAACTTGAGTGCATGAGTCGGGTTTACTAACTTTATTACTCTTTTTTACCTGTGCTACTGTTACGCTATGGTTAAGCTTTTACCACTATTATGTATCTTCCACAAATTACATAATCTTGCTTTAAGGGAACATCCCACTTCAACAAACAGCAATAAATGCAAAATAAAAGAGAATTGGGCCAGTTCCGTGGTTTTTGCGATGCTCTTAAATTGGTAAATTATGCAAAAATGTTTTTGTGATATAGATGGACAATGTTGTGATTCAAAGGAAAGAATCTGATCTAAGCAGCAGCAAAGAAATATGACAGAAACATAGCACAATATGCATCATTAAGGCTTGTAGAACATAATATCTAGACTGCATGATTGCCTTTATCATATGACTGCATTTTTGAAAGTGTGGTTGCCTCATGCATCACACCTCAACTCCCGCATGAAGTGACTGAATGAAAGTAACAGTAATTCAATAAAAATACTCTCCCACCCCCGGCCAATCTAGTGACACTATCCAAAATTTCCTGAATAAGCCTTTCAGCTGCGCTGGGGGTGGATGGAGAGACTTGACATGAGAGAATGAGAGACAATGGAAACGACATGAGACATGAGAACAAAGAGCTGAAGGACGCTGAGAGATGCTAGAAAGGAGAAAGAAGAAGAAAAATAGGTAGAGGAGGAACTGAGCAAAAGCGGCAGAGGGAATATCAGGCAGCTGAGAGAAGAGATGTGTTGACAAAGTGAGAGAAAAAGAGTTGGTGGGAGAGCTGGAGAAGTGAGTCACAGCGAGCCTGAAACAGAATCTGTCATCACCTTAACCAGTGGAAGGTGTAGGAGGAAGTGCACTGCTCTCTCTCTCTCTATCTCCCATTATAGATAGAGCTACAGTCAAATGTGCAGCACATGCAGGAGAAGACCGAGAAGTTAGGACCTAATAATTCACAAAAATATCCTCACTGGATAAACCCAGATAAGCACACATCATTAGGTGTGACACTGGCTCTGTTTAGCTTGTACAAGAGCTCCTTTCTGTGCTGTTTCTTGAAGCAGGATGAAGAAAGATACCAATTAAAAAACACAACATACTCATCATTGAAAATGTTAAGTGT
Organism: Seriola lalandi dorsalis; assembly: GCF_002814215.2. Taxonomy (NCBI): domain Eukaryota; kingdom Metazoa; phylum Chordata; class Actinopteri; order Carangiformes; family Carangidae; genus Seriola; species Seriola lalandi. The sequence goes on along the minus strand of NW_019525244.1, from coordinate 1,428,399 downwards.
AATGTAATGACAGTTTTTACCATAATGAGTTTTGTGTAAAACAGTACAGAGAAAATAGACTTGTTTTCTTAACATGACAAACAACATAACCCAAAACTGCACAGTATAAGGGTGGTAAGCGGACTAAATTAAAGAACAGGTTAAAGTCTCTCAACGCATGATAAAATCTGTAATTATAATATAATTATAATCAATTATATCAGTGGTATTCAAACAAATACATTGTTGATTTTAATAGTAGGGTCTTGAAACTAAATTGTAATTAACATTCATACAAATTCTCATCTTGACAACTGGAAAATAGCAAGAATTAAATAGACCTATCAAAGAGCTAGTTAATAAAAGAACTAATTTAATTAGCTTGTTGTGCTTTCTAGCACTACGTGTACTGTTGGTGGCCAGATTGCTTTGAAAAGAAGGGTGCAGCGAATACAGGCTACTTCCTGTGCAGTGGACAGATGATGGAACCACTGTGGTAGTTCAGGACTAATTTTAGTCTGGTCTTTTGTCCTATTTGGACTCTAAAGGTCAGGGTCTTGCTCAGGATCCTGACCAGACCCGACCAAATCTGATCACAAACTAGCACAGTGCCTTATTCTACATATAATATGTCCTGCTCCAGACAGAAATTATAGGATTATAGGAGTAAAATCTATTTGTGAAGGGTGAAGAGTTTTAATTGAAACGATACAAAAGTGTGTGAAAAATAGTTCAGTCATATTGTGTATCTTGTGTGGAAACTTTACACAGCTGAGCTACTGTTAGCTTGCCAGCCAAGATTCACTATTATCTTAGCCATATGCTACTTAGAATCTCTGTATATCATTCAAGCAAGTTAGCTTAGCTCGCATAGTTCTGAAACAATTAGCCCAAGTTAGCTAGCAGTTCTCCATCTATTAGCCTGTCAAAATTATTTTACATTCCTGTATTTCCTCACACTGTAGCCATGTTAACTAGCTATCTGGTCCGGTGTGTTGGTAGCAACTTAGCAACAAGACAGTCATTATCAGAAAGTTAATTTTCCAGTTTAAATTATTCTCACAGAACCAGCTGTAATATCTCTATCAAGACCATAATAAAAAGTGTCACTGAATAGAAAACATTTGGCGCAATTTCTGATGGCCACAAAACTCAAGAGTAAATACAATATAGAGAATAATGTAACTACGTTAGCTGTTTAAGCTAAATCTGATGAAGGGAAAACATGACATAATGAAAATGAATCATAATTAAACAAATCGCAAATTCACATTTGAAGGTAAAAACCAATTATTTCTTCACTTTTACCAAACCAAGCACTGTATAAAACATACATATAGGCTATTAAATATAATAACGCTAGCAACATTAACTTGCATATATTTTGTTGTGAGCTAGCAAGACACATCAGTCCTGGGAGATTTTGCAGGTTGATTTGTTGATTGGCATCTTTTGTACTATACATAATAATATTCCCCAAAGTACGTAAGTTTTGCAAGATTTCTGTCAACTCTTTATCTTTCCAACAGTATTCAAACGTCAAATCAAATGGTCAGTTGTGATTTGTAAGCATCTTAAGTATCTCACACAGTTAGATTCAAGGAAGCCAAAACATCAAAGCCTTGATCTTTGGTTTCTTGCTTTGAAGCTCATTGTGTAAATGACAAAACATATAAACAAACTACATATTATACAACCGGGCATTTTTACATTTTTTCAGCCCGAGTCATTGCATCGCTTCAGATCCAGGGTCAAAAAAAATAAAATTTCTCAAGGTGACCCATCAAAAACAAGTGTGCGTCCCATGTTGGGTAGTGTAAGATACAGATCTAAAGCCAAAGGCTAGCAGTAATCTCTTCAATACTGACTGCAGAATGGCTTTAAATGTTTCCCACTTTGAAACATAGAAATCATTCCAAAGTGTGATATATTACAGAAAACATGTACAAGGTGGCCATTGTGCAAAGAGCCTGACTTATACATGTTAGGAGAAAATCAACCACAAAACAGAATTCACATGATGCATTATCTGATCTTAAACACTTCAGGTCAGGTTGGTAAACTTGAACATGAGCCTTCAAGTTCACTGTCAGTAGCTCATGTCCATATTCACAAACCTTTTAAGATCGTGGACATAACATGTATAAACTCTGTTTTGGGATGGAATTTCACATTCATAAGCCTATAATTCTGTACACATACATAAAGATGGCTTGTCAATTATATAATATTTAGAAAACAGTGCTTCGTACAAGATTATATACATCCTAAGCTGTACAAAACAGATGCAAGAAAACAGAAAAGCATTCATTGCCTATTAAAGTGGACTTGTGTACACCCTTTATACTGTCCACCAGAATTATGGCTCCTACTGTAGAGTAAAAGGCTCTTCAGGTCCTTATTATATAGTAATAAGACTAAAATAAAATGGTCCAGATATGTGATAGCGTGAATGCTCAAACTGAAACTGAAGAGGACTGGTCCCAAGCAATCCCAAGAGAGTATTTTTTGCTTAATTGGCAACTGATTTCAAGCTAAGCAGAGAAAAAATATGACTTACTGTTCATAATTAGGAACAGAATGACCTGATAAAAAGTCTAAGAGAACTAACTATGTCTTGTACATTTCAATCCTGACATTTGGCCTTATGAGGTTTGCATGGACAGCATAATTACAGCTGAGGATATGCTTAAACATTACTGATTGATGATAGGGCATTATACTGATTCACTGTGGCCCAGAAAAACTGTCACCTTGGACAAAAAAACCTCATTTTTTAAGCAACAGCAACAAAATTTGGAATGATATACAGTAGCTGTCCTACTTAGCCCCGAAATGGCCCCAACCCAGTCTTTAAAATGCCCAGATGATGTCCTTGGAAGGAATGAGGTTGATGAACGGATTTTGTTCTTCTAGTTTTCACTCCGTCTGGATGATAAGGAAGCAGTGGATCCAGTAATACGCCACAGCCAGGCAATCAAATATGAGTGAATAACTGATGTACACATAATTAGCTGAGTAACTGATACAATGGAGTCCTTTAGAAAAAAGAAAAAACTGATCCAGGAGAGATGAGCTGAACGTGGAGCAAACTGAACAGGAATGCTGTGGTCTCCAGTGCTAACAGATGAGTAGAGGAATCTTGAGGCCAGATATTTATCAGTCATCAGTTTTTCATCCAGATGGATTTTGATCAAACAGGACCCAAAATGAGTTTTCGCGGTCTGGGGCGATTTTCAGTCTCTGAAAGACCGATAACTATGGAGATCCGGCATGTGAAAAAGCTAATTACACATTACAGATGTTGACATTGGTCGTTGTACCTTTTAACTCTTTCATGGTCAGGTGTGGTGGTCGCGAACCTTTCCTCTTTTTCACTGAATATTAGGTCCAGATTTTTGTGCTGTTGAAGAAGCATTGTTCCAGGCCTCAGTAGTCAAGGATGGAGTTATGGGTTCAAGCATCTTTGCTGCAGCCGGAGTCATGATCGACTCACCTCATGCACATTTACATGGAAACTAGACAAGAGTAATGGATCCAGGAGTACTTAGTTGATCCTTGCAGGGATCAACTGCCAATAGAGACCAACATCAGTCAGCTCAAATAAAAAAAGGCATCACAAGGCGAACCCAGAATAATGAAGGCAGATGTCACCAGTTGATCCCACAGGTCCAGTCATTACCAGCTGAACAGCGAGTTCTGTCCAAGAGTCATGAAGTAGATCTGACTGCTGCCGCCCGACTGCACTGAGGCAAAAAAAACCTGCAGGAGAGAGATCCAGGTTTAGGAACAACTTCAAATGTCCACAATGTTACTGCGGTTTCAAGTATTTGAAGTTAGATTGTTCAAGTAGTATTGGTGACATAAATCTTGTGTAACATCATATTTTTGAAGTCAAAGTCCACTTACTAGGCTTCTTAGGCTACCTTCAGCCATATCTAATGGCATTCTTCAGTAGATTGTATTTTGTGATGGAGATGATTCAGTTGTAAATACGTTTAGTATGAAACTTTGGTTACATGATAACAAACAACTCAATCTGCCAAGGACGGCATTGAGATGTGGCTGAAACTTCCAGAAGAAATCTAGTAGGTGAACCTTGAGTCAAGACTTTTTTTTGTACCAAACCATTATTTCTTAGGTCAAGAATTACTGATGGGTATTTCTTAACATTATTTTATGAGATGATGTAAGCTTGCTTAGTAAAAATATTTACATATTTTAAACAATCTACTATATCCATCTAAACATGTAAGTCCAGCTTTCTTTAACTGGACATTGACTTTACAAATCTCATCACAGTGAGCTGACTATAAAACATTTTGTTTGATATTAGCACTCTTTATAACACTGTAAGTATTCTAATATTTAATGATATTTCATAATAAATGAATTGATGAAATATGTGTTTAATAACACTCCACTCGTGATTTTAGGTGGTCCTACCTTGTCATTCCTTTCACAAAGAAACTTGAGTTTTTGGGCCTTTTTGTGCATGAAAACTCCCTCCAGGTTTCCTGTGTTGGCAGACCTCAGTTCAATTGCCTTTTCTCCCCAACCCATCACCTGGTTAGACTGAAGGTAGGCTGGAGAGACAGAAAGAGATGTATTCTCATGTATTCTCTATTGAAGTCCTTATGCTAGAATAATGACCCATCTACTGGACCAAACACACACCCATCCACCCACCACAGACACACAGACACAGACACACAGACACACACACACAGGTATACTTTAATTAGGGTACGCTTAGGTTTAGTATTGTTGCATGGTCCTCACAAGAATAGAAGAGCAAATACACACACCAACTACCCCCCCCCAGTCTCTACCATTTTATTTTTAGCCCGCCCTGTCCCAAATCTGCCTCCACAGAATCTGGTTCAGGGGTAAGTTGGTGCTCAGGACAGCTGCTGATCTAGAATCAGTTCATCAGACAGCAACAAGCCACTAGAGTGACACTGCAGTTATTTCAGAGGACAATCTACTTGTTGAAATGATTCAAATCTCAGTTTGGAAACTAGCCACTTTGTGTTGTCACTTCATGCCTGTGAACAAATATGTGCGTTCCCTGTGTCTGTGTGTGTTTGAATGAAACCTACCGACTGATGCAGGCATCTCCCCCCACTGCAGCACTGTATCCTTGGTGATGCGGCCGTAGGTGTCGATGTAGACGCCCTCATCTTCGTAACAAACCAGAACCTCTGTTCCAGCGCTGTTTGGCAAAATGATGATGGCATGGGGATGGATGGAGCCCTGGATCTGTGAAACAAACACACAGTTTATTTAAAAGACAACCAGCAAACAAACAAGAACGAATTCAAACAGTTTAGTGTGTGTTCAATGTTTTGGGCACTTCTTGGAACTGCCTGAGAGTTGACAGTACACTTGACATTCAGGTGTTATCTGACAATGTCTTTCAGTTGTAAAGCCAAAGAACAAGGTTAAATTCTTAGGACAACACCATTACAACCTACCGAAGTGAAGAAAGTTGAAGGAGAAGACTAAAGAGAATAATCCAAAAAATGTACAAAAAGAGATTTGAGAGGGGGAGATGTGAAAGATGTGGGGCTTCTTTCAAAGCGGAGACTTCATCATAAAATTATAAGTCCCTGACTTAAGCATGAAGGTCTCATTATAGGTTCCATTATAAATTACAGTAATATTGTGTAGGATGCGACCAAAGCCCCAACACAGTCAAATACTAAACCTCTAATTTATTATTATGAAAAACTTTCAGTTCATCAAATCAAAGATCTCATCCAGCAACCATTGTCTAAGTTAAACTAACAATATAGGTTAAAGTTTCTCTAATCAGTTCAGAAACATTTGTCCTACCCCAAGAGAAAAGTGTATCCAATCCGTGCAAAGACATTTATGTGAAGAGTTTAGAGACATTTCTCTAATAGTTCACAGTCATGTATCAAACTTGATCATTTATTGAACCAAGTCAGGAACATTTATTTAACCAGTTCAGAGATGCAACATGAAACCTTTTTTCAAACCTTTTTTCAAACCTTTTTTTTTTTTTTTTACAGGATATCAAACCAAAAGTATTTATCTTAAAAAAAAATAAAGAAAACTGTTCATCAGCAATTACTTGCCAGAAAATCTAGTTCATCAGTTTATTTCTGAAAAGAAAAGTCTTTACATCAGTATCTGCAACGTGTTTCTGCCAGAAAAAAAAAAAAAACTATCAATAGCTCACATCTTAACCAACAGGGAATCCCTTCAACAACAAAGCCTCCTCCAGGAAAAAGACATAAACAGTTTGGCAGTGTGTGTGCTATGTCACACACAGTGGGTAAATATAGTTTTATGTGAGCGTATTTCATACATTACCAGAGTGTGAGCCACCACAATCCTGAGCATCAGAACAGGCATCCACAGACGCAACACAATCTTAATCCTCTGCCTCGGAATCAGCATCATTATATAGTTTGCAGGCAACAACGGGAGAGGCTTCTGTGTGTGCGTGTGTGTGTATCTTTAAGTGGGTGAGTTGTGCATTGTGTGTATGAAAGTGAGTGTATGTGGGTTAGGCTTGTGTTTGTGAATAGGTGAACTGCTTTTGACTTTGACGAGGTAATATGTTTCACTGTTGATGTAAGTGGGTGTGTGCGTATCGGCGGATGTGCAGGTGAGAAGAGAGGGCGTGCGTGTAAATTAGTGTGTATCAGAGTATAGCTACAAAGAAAGCCAGAGAGTGTGAAGTGTCCGCAAGAGTACTCAAAGAAAGTGAACTATGAGCATGTTGAAGTATAAGTGAGAGGGTTTAAAAGTGCATGGTAACTCAGTGTGTGTGTGTGTGTGTGTGTGTGTGTGTGTGTGTAAGTGTGTGTTGAATGTATGAGTAAGAGAGAAAAGGAAAAAAAGCAGTTAGGCTGGAGAGCTCAAATGATATCGCAGCAGCAGCGGTAGCAGTAGCAGTATAAGGCACCGGTGTAGTAGGCAGCTGTGTGCAGAGTCGCTTAATATACCGGAGGAGGAGTGAGGGAAAAAAACACTCAAGAGGAGCAAGAACAGGTCAGGACACACACACACACACACCTACACACACACACACACACACACACACACACACACACACACACACGCACAGAGTTAATGATCGTGGGGCAGGAGGGATGTATTTTTAGAGCCGATTTCTCTCTTCGTATTTCTGCCTCTCTCGCTCTCTTGCTCGAACTTCCCCTTGCTTATAGAAAGTAGCACACTTTAGAGATAGCTGGGGCAGTGTGTGTGTGTATGTGCACAAGAACGAGTGAGTGTTTGAAAGAAAGCTGTAAGAACATGAATGAGACAAAGTGAGAAATGTCAACAGATTGCATTGTGTCCTTTCCCCAACTTCCCATCTATCAACTATTAATGTCACAAAGGTTTATCTGCTTGATATAATCCTCATGATTTTCCCCTTTTTGATGTTATATATGGTAAGCATTATTTCAGCAATAGCAATAAATGTATTAATTTTTCTTAATTACATCTATCTATAGTAGTTTTCATTACTGTTTGTTATATACACCTCCTACAACCATATGAGGGCTAACCAGTGCTAAAAGAAGAAGAAAAGATTGCTCCAGAATGAAACATAGATTGGCCTTTATTATGAAGCGGTCATGTGAAACCCAAGTATTAGTCAGTTTTGACAGTGGATCAGTTTTAAATATTGCAGGGAGTAATGAAACAGTCAGAGAGTTAGCTGTTAAATGAAGAGCTGCAGGCTGCTGGGGAAACTTCACTGTAACCTGCTGTTGTGAGGAAAACTACTTGCATGAAGCATGAAATCAGACATATGGCACTTATGCCACAATGTACCTGCTCTAACAATGTTTACTGCCCCTGAACACTGCAGTATTAGACCATGAATATTAGTATTAGACCATGCTTGTTATTACCACCAGTAATAAAATCTTCACAAAATGTTCAACATTTGTTGCCCACTCAACAACATATGTATGCACAAAATCTGGTACAGTCCACAGATGGTGGATGATGAACCAACAAGACAAATAACGACTTTACTGTAGAAATTCTGGTTATAAAACTTCACATAAGAAAACAGGCTAAAGCAAAATGATTCAAATCTTAAGTGTAAATATACTGAGCTTCAAGCTTCTCTAGCTCTTGCTAAAACATATTTAACAGGATGTTTCAGAATTTGAATGTGAACATGACTCATCAGAGGCTACAGCGAGTTTTACATGCCCACATACAGCAGAGGAGAGAAAAAAAAGGCCAGCTCCAACTCTAATTGTACCAGCAGTGGGAGAATTGTTCACACTCAAAGATACATTCATTTGCACAGACCTTTTTAGAGATGGGAAAAGCTTAAGTTAACAGACTTCCATGAACCATTATAACTCAGGGACACTCACAAATATTACCAACCCACTAGAACAAAACACTGGAAATACATGCTATATTTAGCCACCAACTGCTGTCAGTCATTAATCATTTAGCTAAGATGTCCACTGTAATTTCCAATTAGTATAATATGTATAATAGAGATTGGGCGCTCATAATTTTTGAGGATAAACTAGAAATGTAAAGACATGAACAGTCAGTATTGATACATCCTAGTATTATACTAGTATTTTACATATTATATAATTATAGACTGATAGTTGGCAGCTCTTGTATTAAGCCCAGGACCTACTGTATGTCTCTGCTCTAGAGTGTTACATGGATCACACTCCCAAAACGCTGGATCCTACATTTCCTGTAATGCAACTGTGCCTTTCTTTAGACCCTCCCTACCTTGTAATCTCCACATCCCCAGTTTGTGATGCAGGCTTTCTGTTAAATACTTGTAGTCTCTTATCCCACACTGAGACAACCTGATGTATTACTATGACATCATGAGGGTTATTCCCTCATGACTCAGAAGTTGTATATAATAGTCTAAAATCTGTGAAGTGCTCTTTTAAGCATATTCCAAATCCAATCCAAAGAAACCAACAAACAACTAAATATTCAACCAAAACAAAAATAAAATAAAGTATTTATAACCATCGACAACAACCTTCTAAAGATCAGAACGTGCACAAAAGTGTCTTTTGACCGAGGCTTCACTAGATCATTTTCTACAATTTTAACCGAAAATTCAAACACCATACGAGGTCTAAAAGAGACCATGTCTGAACAGAAATGTGAACATGAGTCACAGCATTCTGCTGTCAACTCTACCTGCCCACGGACTGAACAGAGAGAGAGAGAAGGAGAAAGAGAGAGAAGGGGAGAGAGGGGGAGAGATGGGTGGGGGGTTGGTAAATGTAGAAAAAGAGAAGAGAAAAAATGAAGAGAAAATGAGCAAATGAACAATGCCACATTGGATGACAGAGTGGGAGGAGGAAAATGAAGAGATGTATGAAAGGGGAAGAGAGAAGTGTTTGACAGCTATAGACTGAGTGGGAGGAGAGTGGAGAGAGGTGGAAAGAAGAAAACACGAGAAATAAAGGAGAGCAATGATTGACATCTGTAGACTGTGAGTGGGAGGAGAAGGAGGAGGAGGAGGAGGAAGAGGAGGAGGAGAGCATCCTGAGAGACTGAGAGGAGAGAGGTGAGATAGTTGAGTAGAGGGATAACAGCTGATGGATAAGAAAAAATGTATAGGGAAATAAAGATACACCGTCTATATGGGTTTTTCAAATTAGTTGCTACAAAATGTGTCCAGCTCCGATTATCTTAAACACGTCAAGCAGATGAAAAATTTATTTTAAAAAATATGTTATTTGGTGCGATAAAATGCAAGAAAAAAAATCTACGATCCAAAAACACCCAATTCATATATATTCATATTCATCTGAGGGACAACAATCACCGATTGAAGACATGAAGACAGGAGAGGTGAGGAGCACTCGCAACGAGGGACTTAATTTAATAATAATAATAATTTAAGCATTAATGTTATGTAATGCATGTAACTGTAATGTAACTTAAATGTTTTCAAGACAGACTAACAGGGGAAAACTTTGATTTTACTAAAACTGTGTAAACTAATTTACTTTGTTGGAAATCTTCTATGCCTCCCACTTCTGATCCTTTCATTAAAAGTTCTATAAGTAACATTCAGAAAACCCTTATCTTTAATGACACCGGTGGTTGATAAGTGAACTGTAGTCAGCATCCTGTCACATATGCTCGCACATTGTAGGTAGGCATGAGTGAACATCCTGGACATCGACCACAGTGATGTGAAGGCGGGTTGGAATGGGAAAGAAATTCAACCCTGTTGTTTGATAGTGCCAATTTAAGAATTACTAGGAGAAGGAGAAAGAGCAGTTACTCTTCCATTGCTGACAGACCATGTAGAGTTTTGAATGGGATTAACTGAGTATGTTTACTCTCATGTGCACCCCGAATGATAGGCACACAGAGAGGTTCGGTAAAAAGACTGACAGGTACGGCATTTTGGGATTTTTATTGACTGTCCACCAGCCCACCAGGATTTATCCCAGTAGTCCTAATGGCCAATCTGACTACACGAGACTGAACATGACTGACCAACAACATGTTGATACATGAGGTAACTAAAGTTACACTGTTATTATAGTTTGACTATAAACTATATTTTAGGCTATATGTGACTCTCCAGCACTGGCAGAGCACTAAAACAGTAGAGTAGAGTAGGGGACAAGTGTATTACAGAGACTCTTACATGTGTAGGCAGGTAGAGGTCGTATGGTGTTCCAGAGTCGACATCAATGGCATGGAAACCGGACAAGGAGCCGTAGATGACCTTTAACCTTTGACCTTCCTCCACTGTCAGGTCAACAGACAGCGGTTTTTGAGGCAGGGACCTGAACGACTGGATAGACATACACACAAAAACAAACACAAAGTCAGAAAGTCATGAAGTTAGAAGCGATAGTCTGAACACCTCAAGACCTTTATCGATACATTTTCAAAAAAAGCTGTGATACCAACAATCCAACTACAACTGCTCCATTAACAATTAATCAGCAATGACTTTGACAGTTTGAAGAGCAGTTGATTAATAATAGGCATCCTAAGTTAGTCATGCTATTACCTCCGAACAAGACAGTCATGTGTATTTTTGGCCTTTTCTGAGAAGAGAGGGTTAAACTACATAGTGTGGAAAAAAAGTAGCTCAGGCCACGAAGGACATTAAGAAATGGGACACTGCTCTGCTGAGAATCTGTGTGTATGACTCTCACAGCCTGGATGTGTCATGTCTTTGTGTATGTGCAAGTATGTGCCTGTGGAAGTGACCCCATTAGATTTTCTTGTCTATGATTGTTTTGTCCCAGATATGATGTGGTAAAGACAGAAAGGAGACGGAGGACAGTACTGTTAACCTGTTAATGCTGGTTTAACCACTTCAGAGATAATAATCAAGGGTGTAAGTGAAGAAATCAAACTCATAGCTAATTCTGTATGCGCTTGACAATCATTTTTATCCTCTTTATTATGGCAATTTTAGTCACCTCAGATTCTGATTATAAGGTTTAACTCAGCATTGTTAGACTTGGCTTTTATAAGTGTAAACTTTACTTTACTAAGACTGTAATTTGGCATGCTAAACACAGTATGTTAGCTTTCTGACCACAGTTTGACATGCTGGTGGCACTAGAGCACAAGCTGAGGATTAACCAGAGTCATTACGATTTATTCTGTAAGGAGAAATGTATAAATTTTACAGCTATTCATCCAGTATTCCTTGAAATATTTAAATGGTCACAGAAAACTTAGACGGAAAGACAAACGGGCCAATCTGGATCGCTATCTCTAGTACTGTGCTGCTAGTGTGGCTAAAAGAACAGAGATCACTGTATATGTTATAGTATTCATATGTGGTTTATATAACCTCTACAGCCAGGGCAAAGAGCTCCTAATACCATTCTTTCACATTGATAACATAAAAGACTTTATAATAAATGTTACCAACCTTGAAGGCCATGAATTTGTGGTAGGGTTTTGGGGCCCAGGCGTACACTTCCACAGCATTCTTCAAAGCAATCACCAAGAACTTTATCTTTTCGTAACGCACTGAAAAACACGACGGACAAAGACACCTTAACAAATCTATACCTGATAGATCTGAGGTGCATGCACAGCCCTAGATTTCCAAAACATTACCTGTGGTTTCTGTTTTCTAGTCTGTAGCATTAACAAAACAGTGCTCTTAAATAAGCCCTCATCAGTGTATACTTACCCACTTTATAGTGCACACAGCCCTCCAGGTCACCTACTGAGGTCCAACCCTGTCTCTTCTCCACCTCTGGGTCATTATGGAGGATTTTATTCCTTAACCAGGACAGGTAGTAGAGGCGGAGTTTGTTCTTTTTACCTACAGATAGATGGAGATGGATGGTGGGATGAATGAATGATAACACTGTTTCGATGATATTCATTTCTGGGCAGTAATTATGTTAAGATGGACAGAGAGGTTTGTGCTAATTTAACTGAAGAAAAAATGATATTTTAATTTGTATTGATCCAGGAAAGATTAGACTTTCATTACCAAAAACCTGTTTCATATCAATGCAACTACACACAGCTGTACAATAACCTGGAGCATTTGGGGTGCTGAAACCCTTGCTCAAGGGCAAGGAATGTTTCTAAAAAGAAGGGAATTCAAGCCCTTTAAGGCAAATTTGCGATTTTTGATTTGATTTTGAAATCGTTAAATAAGATTCATATGACTTTACTATAATTAATTTCTGTTTCGTTGTCCAGATTCACATATTTGTGTTGGGATTTCAGCCAGTTCTGTAAAAACTAGCATTCGCAAGGCTAGAAGATTTGTAATTACTACACTTATTATGAGAATCTACATCAAATAAGAAGACAGAAAAACATATGGAAAAATCCAACTTCTTTTGAAAAAAAAAAAACCAAACAAACAAACAAAAAAAACCCTTTCCATTCCTCACATACATGTATTATTAGATAGTTTGAAATATCCTAGTGGCAACTTGGCGTCTCTGTTTCTGTTTGCTTCACTGTGTATGTGCAGCCACCAGGAAGTTTATGAAGGCTCAGTAGCTGACTTATTGGTGCATGTACACATTAACCTACATAACATTTACCTGATATAGTGATGAGTACATTAAGTCCCTCCAGCACATCCATCTGCTGAAACCTTCGCCTGCTGATGAGAGAGTAGACTTTCCCCTGACCACTTCGGTCCAGCAGCCACAGACCATTCTCTGTCCCCACCAAAAGATTCACACCTACAGATCAAAACAGAGACAAACCTTACACCCACAAGCAACATGCTGTGCCATGCATCCATCTATCTGTTTAACCATGGTACATCTGAATATTGGTGTGAACTCCAAAATAAACAGTACATGGAGTTGGTACACTGTCAAAAACAGGACATCATCCAGTGATGCCATGCCAGCAGCATTTATGTAGGAACATCAGTTATATATCAGTATATCAGTTATATATGTTTCAAAGTAAAGCAATAAGTAAGCAATATTAAACTACAAACCCCATAGTCCAGCACAGAGAACCTCAGTGTTGAACTTCTTCTTGTACTTTCGGATCTCCGGAGTGTCGCTCTGTGGTCGAATGTTGGTTGGGTTCACATTCACCACAGAGCCCTTCCTGTGGTTCTCTCTCTTGATTGGCTCACCCTTACTGCCCGCTACACAAGGACAAAAAAACACAGCAAAGAATTGGCGTCTCTCATGACTATAACATGTACATAATAAATAATTCACTGTCTGTTAATTTATTTCAAATGAAAAAAGTGTCTCCATTTACTCACAGAAGAATATGTAAGTATAAATTTAGTACTGTAAGTTAGTGCATTGCATGTGTGAGAATATGTACTGTATACTGTGTATGTGTGTTTAATTGTACTCACTAGGGCTCTGTGGTGGTGATGATATGGGGATCAATCTTGGATCGATGAAGGACAGAAAGGAGGAAGAGGAAGATGTGGAGGTGTTTTTACCAGTGGGACTGCTGACAGCCTGATGAATACAACAACAACACACACTTTTATTCCACAGCACTTTTTATATTGTTTAGAGTTTTCACTCCATACACAAAAAAGCTATTGGTAGTCATGGTTTTAGACAACTCCCATATTCTCTTACTGTATTTCACTCTGTAAAAACAATTACAACAAATGCATTATTGCTTTTAAATTTGTATTAGGACATGGGAAAATCATGGCTGGTTACATAAGCACATTTGTGTTAAATCAAGGTCGATACTTCTTTAGTGATACGAAGACGCATCATATTATTACTGATAAAAGTGAAACTAAACTGTGACACCATCTCCCTCTAGTGGAAACGTGTAACTAGTGCAACTGGTCAGAATTATTTCCTTAAACACATAAAACAGCCTTGGCAATGGACAATGTTCTCAAATGCTTATTAACTTGCATGAAGAGTTTTCTCCAATCTATTTAGGTTCTTCAGCCTGTGATCATCAAAATGATATGTCTTGATAAGGTCAAGACAAACTTTTGAAAACATATTGATTTGAGTTAGAGGAAGAGGTATTCACTGGCAGACTGCTTTCATTTTTCAACATGTGTCAATACCTGAATCAATAACCTTCTACAATGGACTCTTTGCAGTGGATGTGTTGATTAAATAACATTATTTCTGATCACACACTCAGCAGCAGTGTGAACTGAATGATAACTGGGAGGAATGAGATATGAGATAAATCCCTAAAAAATCAATATGCTGTGTGTGTGTGTGTGTGTGTGTGTGTGTGTGTGTGTGTGTGTGTGTGTGTGTGTGTGTGTGCAGTCAGTCTGTCTACTTATGTCTGTCTGACTGTACATTATTCTTACCATACTCTCATGTAGTTCCTGATGTGTGGGACATCGAGGGGCTGTGGGCGACTGCGAGTAGCTGAGTTCATGTGCCTGCTGCTGTTGGCCCAGTGCATTATGGGTAGGACTGGAGGAAGAGGTTTTCTGCAGAAGGTCTGGCAGCAGGTAGGTATCGTCTGAACCCATCCGAGAAATCTGTACAAGACAAACACACACACACAAAGTAGTGAGTAAGGGTGTGGAGTGGCCAAACAGCCACAACAAGAATTATTTGGAGCTGCAGGAATTCAAGCCAAAACCTCTTAGTTTATGTTTCTTGTATAGTTCCTCAATTTTAAAGGATTTAATGCAGACAGAGCACATTAATCAATAAGCAACATCAGTCGTATTCATCTATGTAGTTTAGACAGTATGGACATCACAGCATCTAGTGTGTGTGTGTGTGTGTGTGTGTGTGTGTGTGTGTGTGTGTGTGTGTGTGTGTGTGTGTGTGTGTGCAGGGTACCTGATTAAGATTGTGGTGAGGTTGCAGGACAATGCCATCAGGTATTCCTCTGAAGAATTTCCCTTTTCCATTGGACAGGCCGGACCTTGAAGCACACAGACTGGACAAGATTTTAGAAAAGTCTGACTTCAGGTGCAATTATTAGTTACAAACAAGATCGATTTATCCTCAGTATCAACGGCAACAAAACCAAGTCAGATTGACATCAGGAGATTGAATGTGGAATCAAAAGAGAAATAATTGTCAAAGACAATAAACACTAACTTTTGAACCTCACCATAAGCAGACACAAAAGCATTAAATCATAGTAATAAAACAGTTCACGTCATCTCACATTATCAGGAATGTAAAACATAAACCAATGACAGATTAGCTTGTCCCAGACTGATTTTCAAGGTTTAAATGGTTCAATAAATCCTAAACAGATCTATGGGTTTTTATTCATTGATTTTAACATTAATTATGTATTTAATCTTAGGTTTAATGGTCAACAGAATTGAGCAATTAATTGAAATATGGTGCAATATCCGAACCGCAGGAGCTGCAGTTTTTTGATAAAAAGGTAAAGTTTGTCACAACATGACATAAATGAAGCATTGTGTTGCTACGGAGATGCACCGGGGTACAAATAATATTCTCCAGATGTAAGAGAACATGCTTGTTTGGTACAGACCCCAGCAAAAATGACATCATCATTTTTATATTGTATGTTTTTTCAGTGAAAATGAAATTCAAAAACTTACAATCGCAACTCCAATTGCAATATCTGTCAAAATAATCTCAATATGATTATTTGTGCGTATCATTCAGCCCTAGTGGTCAGCATAAACTTTTCCACATGTGGGCGTTCTCAGTCGATGTCGTAGGAATTTGTAGGAATCTTGAGTAAGAACGGGGGGTTATTCGCACTAATTCTCCACTTGTACTAAAAATTGGTTTCGCAATTGCCATGTCACATTTCAGCTTGCAACATATGTTTCATTTTTGAAAAATTGCTCAATTCTTTGTGTGCTGGAGGACTTTGTTGTTACAAAGGCCCTGTTTTTCGGATTAAAAGGGATACTCCGGTGAAGGTGTTTTCCACATCAGGAAAGTTTTTAACAATAAATGATCACAATGCAAGTATTATACTGATGCTGGAGTTCTCACCCGTTTCTGTCTTCGTCATCACTGCTACCGATCTCATCACTGGAAGAGGAGTATTCTGTGGCTTTGTTAAACCGGCTGAGAGCAGATTTTACGCCCTATGTGGTGGGAGGTGAGGAACAATATGAGTAAAAAATGAGGTGAGGTGAATCAGAAGATCAAAGAAAAAGCAAAGGAAGGAGAAAATAAAAAAATTAACTATGTGTGCTTATAAAGAAGAGCTGCTTACATGAAACAAGGTTATTTTACAATGAATGTGGAGGGCCAATTTTAGTGACATTTGTGTACACATGTATTTTATAACAGTCCTGTTGCTCATTGTTATTCAAGGTCAATGAGCCTCAGCTGATTTTTCTGTAAATGTTACTGTCTGCTTGCACGGCTTCAAAATGAGATTAATTTCTTCTCTGTGAACCTTTGAGAAATTCTGCTCACACGTGTCAGAGTATGCAGGTCTACTTGTGAGCAATATGTCACAGAATCTGGTCATAGCTGTGAAAATCAATTTACCTGTGTGTGCCCACTGGTTACGTTTTCTTGTGTGTTCCTGTACTGTTGCAGACGGTGCTGTAGAAGAGGACTCTCGAGCTTGAAGTAACCTATAACACACATACACGGCCGTACTGATATTAGTAGCAGCTATACAGTGAGATATAGAAACTGGGTGGGGTTAGGCAAAACACTGATCCCCTACCAGATTGAGATCAGTGGGGAGAGGTGTCATTATCATGATCAAAAATGGCAACCTTTGCTAGCCTCTACATGGATTCATACATTGTGTAGGTTAGATTGCTTTAAAGCCTGAATCAGTAATTGTTATTTTGAAGTGACGGCCCTCTAGCGCCTAGAGCAGAGCCTATGGACCCCATTCAGTTTGCAGGTCGGGCTAACAGTGGACTGTTGTTGACACAGTCAGCCCAGGACTGCACTTTATCCTCCAGTATCTGGACAGCCGCTGAACCTCTGCCAGGATCTTGTTTGTTGGCTTTAGCTCATTATTTAAAACAATTGTGCCAGAGCTCCTCCACACCAGGCTCTCCTAGCCGACTGTGCCTGAGCCTCAAGTTTGCACATGACTAAACTCTGTATACAGATCCGTCCCCATTCCAGATCAGACTCATCAGACAGGAAGTGGCATGACTAACATCCTGGAGCAGCTATTACAGCAAGACTCCCAAGACAGTAGAGTTGAAAATAGACTTCCCCCCACCCCTCCCTCCACTCACCACAATGAGCTTAAAGATGCTATAAACTTCCTCAGTGGTGAAAGGAAATGCAGAGTTTGGTGATAATTCAGTGACTTTGCTGCTTTCAGCCGCTGTCCAAATGACACATAATAATTTGATCCATTTTTAACATAAAAATATTGATTAGAGCAACTTCAATGTTTTGACACATGGATCTGCTGGCCACTACATGGCAGCCTAATTATTATCATCTGTTGGTGCTGGCATGCTGTCTTCAACGGTTTTGAGCAGAAAAATGTGCCACAAAACAGGAAAAGGGACTGTTTCTCCACCACATACCTGGAGTTTGTGACAGTGGCAAAGTGTGATAAGGTTAGATGAAAAGAAGCAACATCTTTGTTACACAAAGCAAATGGATTTCTGTGGGAAATACAGTCAAAATTTTGACAAACATTGGGACTAGCAGGACAGACAGAAGATACCAATCCCTTGTCCTCCTAATCAAATATTAATGCCACAAATAGGCTTACCTAGAACAACATGGTTCAAAGAGGAAAGCAGCCTTTTCTCAGTTGCAGATAAAAGGCTTTTTTACCACAGTGAAGCTGTGTGAGTCTCTGGGAGAATCTCTGATCTGTGTCACCAAACAAAGACGACTGAGGCCAGCAGCACGAGCAGCTGAGTGGGAGGCATCAAAAGTTGTTCCCTCCCAACTACACACAGAGGGCAACTTTGAAAACATATTCTCCCCCATCCTCCTCTCTTCTCTCCACTTCTCCCAGTAGGTGCAGGAGCAGTGTTCTTGCTGCCACACACAGAGGCCACAGAGAGAAGAGCTTTGAAATAGATGAGAGATTTCTTCTCTCTCTAGACACACAGGTAGAGAGGACAAGCTTTTAACGCATTCCTCTGTGCTCTCGCTACTTTACAGTAAGTGTATGCACTGTGTGTGAAGTTCGTGGTGAGGCTGGTATAACTATATGCGTCTGTTTATGAGAATATTGTTAAGGGTGTGGAGTGTATGTGTGCTGGCTTGGCATATGTGTGCTTGGGGTGTGTGGGCTGAACCAGAAACCAGTGACTTAACGGTTAAGTTCACACACATGATGATGCATGAGAAAAAAGAGGTGTGAACTATACGAAACTACGGCAGACAATAACAGCGGCCATACCAGTCAAAAACAAAACAAACCAATTAAATAGCCAAATAATCATCACAAAAATAACACTTACACTATTACTTTTGGACCTTGACTGTTATTTTTTTGGGCAGTTTTTGCCTTTATTACAATAGCTGCAGTGAGAGAGAGAGGGGCCTCGGGCTGGACTAAGCCTTAATGGTATGCGCTCTACCAGGTGAGCCACCATGGTGCCCCCATCTTGACTCTTTTATCATAGAGAGGAAGACCATATATGCTAGGACTACCATCATTAGTGTCTGTATAGTAAAAGTTGATGTCAGTTTCATTTTGACAATGACAATGTAGTTTCTCATTCTTGTCATGCAGCAACCGAAACAGAGAAATAAGTCTCTAATCCTGAGAGCCAGCTCATTAAAACAAAGTCAGACTAAGGTTAATTGGAAGACCACGAGATGACACAACTACCCACTTTTCACCAGAGTTGAAGAACCTGTACTTTTTGGGGTTTGGGTTTACTGTTCATACAGAACTTCATACAACAGCTTGCGACTAAACATAGAAAGGTGATGAGTTAAGGCTGCACAGACCTGGGTGGTTGCTGCTGGTGGAGGAGCATCCATGAGACACAGACCTTCCACTTTTGTCTGCCGGAGACACTGGACTGCCACTAGATGGAGAGAGAGAGACACACACAGACAGAGTGACACAAGTGGAGTGTAAAAAACTAGAGGCAAAGTATGAATTAAAATTGCGATCAAGACTACTATACATTATAAGCTTGAGTATATCCTTCACGCTTCGTTTACTTCACAATGACCCAATTTCCTCACCATTAGTTTCATCTAATCGAAAATAATCATCTCAGCAAAACTAATCTGATTTACCCATGACCAATTGTTCTCTAATGGTATATGCCAGTATGCTGAGTTGCTGTGTGATATAAACTCTCACAATAACTAAGGCTCACTCTGGCTGAAAAAATGGCTTTGCTCACAGCATGGTTACAATACCGGAGAATACAAACACTAATGTTATTTAGGCATCTCTCGTTTCCAATTTAAACACAGACAGATGTTTTATATCTTAATAATGCTAAGCTATGTTTACATAATTGCAGCTTTAGGTTACAAGCTCAGCTGATGCTAAGTTTGAATTTGATTGTGTGTGCTCCCAAAGTCAAGAAGCACCTCACTGTTGTAACACTGTTCTGTAGTTAAGTATATAAAACATAGAGTGTGAGCCAGTGGAAATAATGTGTTATTAGCAGACCAACTGGTAGAAGATATAAAACTACAGGAGTGCAATGAAGTTTATTTGAATACACCGATGAACCAAAGCTCAACAATGTTGTAAGTGAAACTAATTATTGTCAAACTCCAATAAAGACTGCATTAAACATCATGTGTACAGATCTTTTGATATTGTCCATTTACACAAAAGACAGAGGAGAAACATAACAACATCTGGCTCTTTAGCTGCTAAATTCTCCACTACGTGCACCAGCTAGTTGCTAACTTTATCTGTTTGTCATTTAGTGCTGGACAGGGAGTGTACTTTGGGTTCATCAGAATGTATCAGCTGCCTGTGTGGCTGGAAACGAGACTGATGAGAGCAGTGACGAAAACTGTTTAGTTGTGGGCTGGGAAACTAAAGCAATGATAAGACACTAAAAAGCTGCACAGAGCTGAAAGGAACGGCGCAGTTGAGTGATAATTCTATGTAGGTTTGATTCTGTAAGTGACACTTTTCACATTGTTAATTAAGAGCAGCTTTAAGGATCAGACGTTGTTCATGACATACAGCAACACTGAATCACTGCTTATGTAAATACAAAACATGAAGCAACTTTCATAAAGGTCACATGCCCCTGTGTATTGTGTGTAGTGTGAATGCAGTGTAGTCGTGCTGTACCTTGAAGCGGCCCTCTTGTGCCCCATCACCAGCTCTCTACAGTAAAACTTAGAGGTAGTGCGTTCTGGGACCTGGAGGGCAGAAGAACAATCAATTTATCAGACTCCATAAAAACACGTGGTTAATGAATACACAAAGATGGCAGTCTCCTGGTGGTCCTCATTGCTTGTTTTGCTTTTCATAGGTTTGAAAGAGCTCTTTACAAGGATTTCGTGTCTAGCCCAGCAGGGTCTTGGCTAATTATAGGGAGGTTTCTGCAGTTATGAAAGCTTTATGTACAACAACTTCTACAGTGCCTGAAAAACTGTAGAGTGAAGTGCAATAAAATCTTTAATAACCCATTGGGAGATATTTATTACTGGGAATCTAATGAGACCATTTGGCTTCACTATTTTTTAACATGGCTTAACATTTCAGGGTTAATGCTTTAAGCTCTTCAAAACCACATCCGAATCTAACATATGGTGTGGAAATATCATCTGAGTCAGGGAGATTTCTCAAACTTGTTCAACAGCCTTGCTTTCATGATATGGCAAGAGCTGCATTGTGAAATCAATACTGCAGTATATCACTCAATGTAAGTACTGCAAAGTATTATTTTGTTTAAAGTGGATTTTTCAACATCTGATTCTTCTCAAACTCCGCTCTACCAACCAGCTGGTGACCTTTCAACCTCTCATCTCCTGGGTCATATGACCCAGTTTCAGAGAGGAAGACACACCCAGCAGAGCAGGAAGAGAGATGCGGGAATACCTATCATCCTCTGACAAGTTGCCCACATCCTGCATCTGGCTTCCCTAAACACACACACACACACACACACACACACACACACACACACACACACACACACACACACACACACACACCAATGCCGATCTTGGTGTCTGTTGTTTCCTGTCTTCTATTGCAGCAACACAAACAAAGCTTATGGGGATGTTTTTAAAATCAGTGCTTGTTGAGGACTACAAAACAAAATCAGCAAAGCTTGAGCATAAGACTGTTCAGTTGAACTCAGACAGCTGTAAAAATCCTAAAATGCATGGCTGTGCTATATCACATTAGTGTCAGATTCTATTGTGCTGTAAGCCTCCCAAAAGTTAACAATTTTAAAGTCCACTCCAGTGTCTTAGCATAGAAGCTCCAGTCACCACAGTGCAGTCACAGGAGAGAGTAGTGAGTTATTAACTGCTCTATCGACTCCATATGGTCTCATGTTAGCTCAACAACATAGCAAACAGACAGCTTTACTGGGCTCCCCTCCCTCCCCTTCTGTAGTTATTAGTTGTTCTATCAACTCCATATGGTGTTCAGTTTGTAAATACACCTAACAGCATATTCCCTTAGTTAAACACCTAGTAGGCGAGCAATGACACTAGAGGGAGAGAGAAAGTGAATGATCTGTTTTGGAGCATGCGAGGTGCATTTATGATTATCACAGAGATAGTTTTAGTTAGAGGCACTTCATAACAAGCCTCGAGGCAAAACACAAACATACATCAACAGTATGCCAACCCCGTGCTGTGTGCACCACTTCCTTAGCTTAGTATGACCAGAATACAGGATGCTTAACACACATAAACACTTTATGCCAAACTCATGTGATGCAGGATACATCCTGTGACTGGCATGACAATAACAAGAAGTTCCCTTTTCAGTGGCAACCAGGAAAACAAAGACACACATCAGTTAGCCATCTAACCTGCCGCCCTGTAACCTAATGTGTTACCCAGGAGTTAAATGGACCGTTGTTACTCACTTTAGGTGGTGTGCAGTCCCAGAAGACATCATCAGTTTGGGACATGGAGGAAAATGGAGACAACGGGGAAATGGCCATATCTGACATAGAGCTGCTGTGAGGGGCGTCTCGACTAGAGCGCAGATTGGCATTCTGGGAAAATAAAATGGTTATTTGTGACGGTAAATCACATGTATGCATTAACGCTTTTAGCCACATCACCAAAATAACTACAATGCCAGGAAAGATGAATCTAGAGTATTTTTGAGTAGTAATAATAAAAATGGAAATGTGCCCAAAAATGGGACGATGGGAAAAAACATTTTCACTCAAGGGGGAATAGAAAAGAATAGAATACATGGATACAAAAAGACCTTAAAATATAGGAAAAAATAAACAGCACAAAGTAGAGGTAAGCAGGGTACAATATTCAAAGTAAAGAGTGTGTAGGTGTGATGTGATATGATCGATATACCTGGTTGATGTGAGCTCTCTGCATAGCTGGGGTACAAGGACTAGAGCTGCTGCCAGAGCCCAGCCTCGAGTGCATCTGGCTTGGAAGACCAGCAGCCAAAAGCAGCCTGGCTAAGTTTGATTCCTGGAAGTCCATCTAAAACAATAAACGCATGTAAGACTAATTGATTTGTGTGTGCTATGAATGTGTGTGTGTGTTGACCCATATAAAGATTGACTTAGTCCTACACTTGGTCAGGTAATCTAAATGGGATCAACACTGGCATTCAGTACAAAACATACTCAACCACATCTAAAGACACAATACCATGTTACAGATAAATGCATCAACACAAGCAGGAAACACATTTATATCAACCATAAAAAGCAAAAATTACTACATTAGCTGAAATACATAAATTCTGTTGATTCTGAGAGACAATGAACAATGAACAATAAACCGACATAGAAATGACAAATTAGATTGATGTTTTCCATTTAGAACATTTAAGATTTTAATATCCCAAATGGCAGATGTTCAATTCATCAACATAACTTAGGGGATATATCCTGTATAAGCTTTCCACTCACATGTTACAATACTTTGAAGCATATATAATCTTGAATAAAGTTAGTCTTAATCATGACAAAGTGTGCATGAAACTGGGATGATTAATGTGATGCAGCCAAGACACATCACTTTTGGAGGCCTGCCACTGGCTGGTTGAATGCTTAAGGGAGGGCATTGTGGGTAGACATGATTGCAGTCCTTATTTTACAACACTTAGCAGTAGTCCCTGCAGTATGCACTTAAGAATCACACTTCAAAACGGTTTTAAAAGTTACTTTCAAATACTTTATATAAAACTAACAAAAGTAACTTTTATGTCAGAGTTTAGTAAAGATTTCCAAGAAGTTTGTATACATACTGGCCCAGACAGGAGAAGAGTGCCACTAATCCGTCAGTGACACATAAACAAACATTACAGTTCAGTGTTTTTCTTAGAAGTTCCCACTTCCAGATGTACTGTACAATTGTTGCTACGTCAGACATCAACATCACCAGCATCAAAAGTTTGGTGCAATTTCTAGCACTTTGATGCCGATCATATGAAAGCAGCTTAAATTTCTCTAAAGAGAAGTTAGAAGGGAGACGAAAGATGGGAAATAACCATCTGGAGTCAGCATAATCTGTTTTGTTGAACTTAACACAGTTTTGAAGCAAGTCCTGTGAAAATAACAAAAAAACAAAACAAAAAAACAAACAAAAAAAAAAACTGGCTGTGTGAAAATGTCAAGAAATGACACCTTGGGTCTGTTTCCTGTTCATGTTCCCTTTGTGGTTTAGCTACTGTTCTAAGAATAAAGGGTATTAACCTCATGTTATCACCCTACACAAAAAGTCAGGAGATGACATGATGCTTTTATATGGAGAAAAAATAATACATGAACTCGATAAAATTGTTACACCTTCACAGCAAAAACTGTTTCAGTTGAGTTTTCAGAGTTGTCACACAGGTAGAAAAATCCTTGCTGGCAGACTGTGGCCTCACTTGCTCCTTGACTTATTCGTTTGAACTGTGTCTACCAAACATTTTGCTTACTTTCTCCAGACTTTTGTGACCTTTAGATGAAAGAGGTCTATTACCTGAGATAAGGATGACAGGGACAAACCAAGTAAGGAAAAATTATGGGAAGGTGAGAGAGGGGGCAAAAGGAACTAAACACACTAAAACTGACTAAGAAAAAAACTTAGTGGAGGTGAGGAGGGTGAGATAGAGTGAAAGAAGTGGGAAGTCAGGGCGATTAAAGGTGCTAGATGGCTGAGGAAGGCAGGGTTTTACCGCTGAGCGCTGGCTGTTTGCAGGGCGACTGGGCGAGGAAGCAGCCACAGCAGCAGCAGTAGCAGCAGTAGCAGCTGTGTTCCCACTATTAGGTGTTAGCCTCTGGACAGCTGCCACAGGCTTTTCCCTCTGCCTCTGTCTCTCTCTTTCCCTCTCTCTCTCCCTGTGTCTGTGGTCGTGCTGCAGCGACAGGAGCTGGGTTTGGTCCTTGGGCAGGGTGCGGTGGGATCTTCTGCCCGATGAGGGCTGCTGATGCTGGGCCAGAGGCTGAGGCTGGGAGTGCTGGGTCTTATTCTGAAGCAGCTGCTTTGGAGCCACGGCTCTCTATGTAGCACACATAAAAAGCACATATAGAAACAAACCTGGGAGCCTGGGAGTGCTCATATGACATAAGATACATGTATATTGTATTGTGAGGTTATAGTGTACAAGGTTTACAACTTATTGAAGAGGGAACCTTGAGACATGTTATTGGAAATCCAAAAATATAACACCTGTAACCTGTAACCTGTGATTAGTCAACTTAAGACAATTTTAGACTTTTTTTCAGGATATGGTGGCATATGATGATGTATCTCATAAGTCACATTCTGGAGTTACATCCTCAATCTTTGAATCGACAAATCCACAAGACAATGGCCTATTATTACAACATGAGTGTCATTTTCAACTGATTTCTGCCCCTCTTGCAAGATTATTGATTAGCTATAATTACAATTTCGAGTTAACTTTTTTATAAACAACATATTTAAAATACTTAGATTGGCATTTTGATATGGTAAAATGACATAATAGCTTAATTAAAAGGAAAAAACTTCATATAAAACCACAGGGAGTAAGTTGTTATGATATTTCAGATGTTCCAATTAAGAAACAACTGGCAGTGATAATAAGAGTGAATATAAGTGTACACGAAACAATTTGCAAGTTTTCAACGCAAATCAACTGAATGTTGTGCTACATGCTACAAAACAGCCACTCCCAGGTTCTGTAGACATTGACAAGACAAGCCATAGCTATTGCCTGAAAACCTCATCAAGCATATCATCTAGCGGGTTGTGTCATACATACAAAAAAGCACACACAGTAAGAAAGAAGCTGATCTGATTCACATCTTTAGTGTAAAAACATTAAACAAACACGTGAAAACACTCATAAAATAGCAATCAGTCTAGTTCTGGCACAGAAGCTTGGACATATGACAGCAGGTGGCTCTCTGACTTGAGAATCTGATTTGCAAGCACTACTTCTTCCAGAGTAAATACGATAAAAGCGCAAGTAAAGAGTCACTAGTGTCATATACAGATCTCCCAGCTGATTTCCTTGAAGTTACAGCCATCTTACAATCTCTTTTCTTAAACAGAACCAATAGACATTTTATATTGGCTGGAGGACAAAGATTTTTCACAGACGCTGCTTTTCTGTACATTAGTCATAAAATTACTTGAAGTTTGTGCAGACAGAGCTCTGGGTTTGCCTACACAGCCCAGCAAGGATGAATATGACACAGTGGGCCTTTTGGTTTGATTTGCGCTGAGGCTAGCCACATGAAAATAAACGAAAGATATATAAATACATGAAACCGTATTGCAGTGTATTATACAGAAGATTACTCTGGGCAGCAGTGTGAATACTATACTACTTTCACACATCCAGGAAGTTCACACAGAAACACACACACACAGCCGTGTAATTCCTCCCAAACCCGAAATAGTGGTGGGCCACCCTGGCCCATGATGGCTTCTTCAGGTTAGATTTATATGATTGCTCCCATACAAGGGAAACCACCTGAGATTTAATGCTGTTTTCTTGAGAATGAGAGGACAATATAGGATACACACTGAACTGAAATACTCAACATATCTTTCCACCAACACATTAGCTTTCTTTGTGCAAGGTCTATTTTCACAGCAATGTTAGGAAACAATCCATGTCAGCGATCTGCACTTCACCACTGAAGAACGTTGACTGAATAAAAATGCCAAGCTGCTCTATTTAGTAACTTGCACCACAATTAAGAGGCTAAACTCTGAAAGTGAAATATGGCCTAATACCCAAATTAGTCCATCTCATATTTAATGTATGCTTAAATCCTATAATTCTTATCTCATGTGAAACACACTGATATTAAAGCTGATGAATATTTATATAATGTACATAAAAATCTATGATGGCAGTTCAAATTAAATCAAGGAGCCAAATGTCAAATGTCTCCATGAGCAGTGCTAGTGAAAGGATGTCTTAATAATGTAAATAATGTATGGTGTGTTGACAACTGAAACAGCTCAATATGTCAAAGCTGGCATGACTAACCTCAGGAAAGTCTAACAGACTTCAGATTCAAGTTACAGTAACTGACCAGCATTACTGCATATCTAAGACAAAAATAAGAGGGATTAAATGGCATCTTAAAAAAATCTTTGTGATTGTCGCAGTTGTACAAAAATATATCCATGTATCCATCTGTATATCTATGACTATCAAGCAAAAGTCAAGAGCTGCCCTCATTATACAGAGAATCACAACAACATCAGGGCAGAGAGATGAGGGACTTTCGGGGGCAGATAAGAGAAACAGAGAAAGTGTTTTCAGAAATAGAGAAGTAACAGTGAAAGTGAAAAGAGACATGTTTTGGTGAATTTGTATTTCTGAAACCCCTACTGAGATTAGATAGTAACATTTTAGAAGAAAAACTGAGAGACAAGTTGAAAGAGAGATTCTAAAAATGAAAGAGGCTCCACGCTGTGAACGATGGAGGGAGTGATGAAAAGAGGAAACAAGTGAGGAAAGGACGGAGGAGGCATGCTGGGATCAGCAGAGATAGAAGAGAGGGGGAGAGATGGAGAGGGAAGGCTTTAAAACAACAGTGATGCCATGCTGTGATAAGCATTGGCCTAAAAGCTTATCAGAATCTGACACTAGTGGTGCAGTGCAGTGTATTTCACTGTTGTCTCTCTGAATCCTTAATGGAGTCTCACACAAATATAGAATTAAAACCTCTAATCTTTCACTGTCTCTGTGATTGAGAACTTCAAAATGATGACGCTCCACCAGTGGTGTCAGGCATCCAGTGCATGAATGAAACAAGGCGTCTTTCTCTATCATTTTAATGCACATGCAGCATAAATCACAGACACTCCGGGACAATTTCTTGTGTTTTCCCTTTTTGTTCTCTTCCTTACTCCTTTCCTGTGTCACGCACAAAAAACACCAGTTAACTACTCTCACTCTCTCTCTCAGCACACTATTTTTATTATTATTTTACTATATCTGAAAATACTGAAAAATGTCCATCACAAAGTCCTACAGCTCCAGGCGATGTTTTTCAATGTCCAACAGTCCAAAATCTGAAATATTGAGCGTCTTATCATTTAAGACAAAAGAAAATGGAACAAGAGAGAGTTTGTCTATCAACTAATTATCATTTTATTGATTAACCTTTTCTAGCTGTACGTCTTTTTCTCACTCATTAAGACATTGCAAGACAATGCAAACACATATGATATCTACACACAAGCACACACTGTTCCTTGATAAGTAAGTGAAAAAAACAGAAAAACAGGCAACAAATGATGTCGGAATTTAGGTCAAGAAAGAAAGAAAGAAAGAAATCTAATGCTCTTGATAGGTTTGCTATTTTCTGACACGAGCCCACTTCACACATCGAAACTCCCACACAATGTGTCGTCACTGACCAAAGCTATCAGCCACAGTAAGTCAGCCCACGTTCACAGGAAATTCCACCTGCTCTCATTCATATTGAAGACTAAGGAGTTAATGACAAGTAAGTGAAAAGATATAGAGGGAAGGTTTGTTACCTGCTCTGCTGTGGAGTCCAGAGGCCTTACTGACACATCGGCACTCCGCTTTCTGCCTGCCTGGTCCTGCTCAGCACACACACACACACACACACACACACGCGCGCACACACACGCACACACACACACACACGGTTGAAAACAGACAGCCACATGGTTGAATAAAGATGCCCTGTATATTATAGTATATTCCCAGTATATTTGATGACTTTGATGACTTTTTATTTAACCCTAACAACTAAATTTCACCTTAATTCAAACTCCACAATCATCGTGTTGCACATTTTAGTATTGTTGCAAGGTCCTCACAAGAATAGAAGAGCAAATACACACACCAACCAACCATCCACACCCACACCCACCCACACACACAAATGCAGGCTTACTTTAATTAGGGTAAGCTAAGGTCTTGAGCAGAATTCTGAGAGGTGGGAGCTAAAATATTCAGAGTGTGCAAGATGGCATGGAGCTTTTAGCCAACGCCCTCAACTAAATATTTCATTATGACCTCTTTTTGAATTTCTCCTGGAGAATCCTTCTATGTCCAAATAGTCCAAACTGGATATTTTTAAATTTACAATTTTTAATTGAAACTACTCTATCTAAATATTTGCAGTGGTTGCACCATTGCCTTTAAATTGTGTTTACTCAGCTCGGATCTGAAGGGTCACATTCAACAGTGCTTAAGCTGAAATGGCAGCTTAACTGGATGACAAAGCTTCCATGGTGAAGTTTGTACATTTGATAACAAACTAATGTGCCCTCTGAGAAATAATCCATGGTAAGCATTCACGCAGAAGCTCAACCCAGAACTGAAAGGAATAATAGTCAATGTACTTGACATCAATCACCTGATAAATGTTGCAGAGTGAGTAGAGGGACCCACAATCATCATCTTGCATGCAACAAACAAACAAATACTCAATTCAAATATGTCACAAAACCCTCTTGGCAACAGGAAGGCACATGGTTTGTGGGAAATGTGGTCTGTCCGTGCTGCAGGTGTAAAACAGATTAACATAGTTTCCACCATGACCTCCAAGTGTTTTAATTAAACAAAATCATCTTTTTAATTATTCATGTGAATGTTATGTACATGTTTTATTATGTACCTAATTTGTAGCAATTTAATGTTGTCAGCAATGTTTGTAGGAATGCAAGCATTTTAATTGGACTTCTGTATATTGTTATTATAATTAATAATAATCTCTACATACAACAGCACAACAGCAAATCTTGTTATAAAGGTCATGTACTAACACTATGTCATTACAAATGATCTAGCATGACACTGACCCCTGAGAAAAAAGTCTTTACAGAAAAGTCAGGATGTCATTCTACAGATGAAAGATACCAGATACCCCCCCCCCACCCCCACCCCGCTTCACATTACTCTTACTTCTATATGGGAGGACAACTGACACCAAAGTCATCATGAATGGGCTACAGGTAGTTTTTCTTTTTGTTTTATTCAGAGAACAGTTTTGCTGAACATGCATGTCTTTTAGTTCCACCCTGCCTAAATTCAAGCAGTCGCACAAACCTGCACCGGGGGTTGCCCACTATAACCACAGTGTGCTACATTTTGCCACTGAGCTGCTCTGCTGGTGCAGCTACGGGTTCAGAGCACCCACAGAAAAACAAGTACAAGCAATACAGTAATATACCAGCACACTAGCAGTTCTGTGAAGGTGTACTTGGGCACAGTGCTACTTTATGTCAGCATGCTAACATGCTCCAAATATTGATGCTAACATGTTGATATTGATCAGGTATGTTTAGCCTTTTGCATCATTTTAGTTTTGTGTGTTAGCATGCTAACATTTCGTAATTAGCCTTAAATAAAACATAAACCCATGTAATGGAGGAATTAAAAGTTCAAACATGATGATGGTGGTAGATGGAAAGTTAATCATTCGGAGGGGGGGGGATCTCAAATTTCATTTCATTACACTCAAAACCACAAATGTCTCCACAAATAATCTGCTGGTGGTGCAACATAAAAAGTCAGAGGATATCTGTGCCAAATTTCATGATAATTTCAAGATACTTCACTAAAAATCACAAATGCCAGTCTCGTGGTGGTGCTGAAGGAAAAGTCAGGGGATCACTTAAGTCTTTAAACTTCAACCTCTGGGGACCACGGATGTCTGTACAAAACTGCACGCCAATCCATCCAGTAGTATTTCAGTATGAGCTTAAGTTGCAGTCCAACTGATTGACATTGCCATTAGTAGAGCCATGCCGCGACTGTCACTACAAAATTGAGCTCCTTTTAAGTGTTCATTTCATAATTAAAAAGAAGTAGAGAATAAGAAGGACATCCTAGTACAGTTAGAACAAGTAAACAAGTTGTTGACAGGTTATAACCAGTAAACCTTGGGTAGTTTCACTCATGTGACTGTAACAACAGGGCTAACAAACAATGCAAACCAAGCAAAAACAGTCCCAAATCTTAAAACTGTGCACGAGCTGTGGAGTTGCAGGTTTACAGAAGCCGGCAGTTCAAACGGTGAATCACCCTCCCATCCATTTTTTTTCTACACTCACTTATCCTGGTGAGGGTTGCAAGGGGCTAGAGCATGCATTGCGGCAGGGTAGACTGTAGACAGGCTGTCAGTCTGTCAAAGGGAAGTCACACTACCTACTTTCTCAAATGATAACAAAGTGGTGAAGGGAGTAGCTGTCTTTAACACAGTTGTGTATTTCATCCTTGATCGTTTACTTTCACCCCACCAGTGTGGAGATCCAAACCCGACAGTCATTCACCCACTTCTCTAATCTTTAAGCCACTAACTCACCACTGAGACACATGCGATTCTTGACAAATCAATCATTCATGTGTGAACCGATTGGAAGGAATCAGTCCAGAACCTGCACCCAGGCAAGCTCTTCGTCTGACAAAATACAAGACATCACATCACGCACTCACTGAATCTGTCATATAATTAAATGCAAATGCATTAGAACTTAATGAAGCATCAGATAGATTCATTACACAAGCTGAACTTAATGGCTTTGGGGCAATCTGTGTAATCAGAATCTAACACGTACAGATAGCTCTCTGCCACACACACGTTAGCACACCAAATAGACATATAATATAACTAGACAGATATTAATAGCATTGAAACACAGTGTCTTCTACATGAAGAAATCACAGTCACTAACCTGCTCCATGGTGTTAATATACGCCTATTGAAACTCACTGGTGTGTGGGATAGATTCATCAAGCATGTGTTAAAATTAATGACTAAAAAATGAATCGGCAATAGTAGAGAGAGCTATGAGACACTTCACCCTGTCTCAGCATACTTGGTCAAAAGCATGCATACAGACACACACACCCACACAACTGTTAAAGAGTTGCTCTGTAAGTCTACTGCTATCACAAAATAATGACTTTTAATTTCCCACAGATTTGTGTGATGTTCCAAATTAAGTTTTCACAAGGTAAAAGATTGAAAGAATTGAAATACCCTCCTCTAACTGGAAACTGTAGCACTGAAGCAAAAAAAAAAAGAAAAAAGATTTCTAACCTTTTTCAAACTCTAACTCATGTACAAAACCTATCAAGTACTGTCAAATGCCTCTATATATGACCTCTTCTTTCATATACAGTATATATTTAATTCCGGAAGCTGGCATTCAAGCTGCACCTGCACATCGAAAGTCCTGTCTGATAAAATGAGAGGAAAGCTCCTGTTTCTTGTTTTGAGATGGGATTAAAGTTGATAGAAATGTGTCTGAAAGGTCACTTTCCATCTCATAAAGTTTTGTTTTGAACAGTTCATAATTATAAAATGCACAGATATGGCCTTAAAGGACTCTTCTGGT
Organism: Seriola lalandi dorsalis; assembly: GCF_002814215.2. Classification (NCBI taxonomy): domain Eukaryota; kingdom Metazoa; phylum Chordata; class Actinopteri; order Carangiformes; family Carangidae; genus Seriola; species Seriola lalandi. The sequence continues at coordinate 1,396,066 of NW_019525244.1, read as the reverse complement.
CTGCCGCATTCAGGAGAGAATGTTTTTATCACCTGCGTACAAAGGCTGACAGGTGCAACCACTACATCAGTGGAGCATGCATCAAACACAACTTGAGCTTACAAGTTCATGTGTTAACTCACTGCAGCATCAAATATGGATAAAGCCTAAGACACACACAAACAAGCAGCCTGAGTGTTGCACACACTCACCTGCCACAATGTATTCCTTTTGGAGGGTAACTTGGGTTTTCGCTAAATAAAGATATTTTTCAGTTTAACAGCAATTAGATATCCCAACAATCTAAACACAGGAGATGTTTAATTTTTTTGGATCCAAGGTCTAAGTGATCAGGGCAGTTTTGGTACAAAGGTTAGATTCAAACACATTTACTGAGACCTCCTATCATTCATATATGACATGCTGTTTCAGTTCTCATGTCAGCTTTTATAAGTGTTATCAAGTAGCTGTAGTACAGTCAGTCCCTTTGTGAAGAAACTGGATCAATACTTTTCTATGAACAATGGATGTGTAATGGGGAATGGGACACCACCAGTCATTAGCTAACTCTCAGTTACCCTTAGTGTCTTTTGGCACATTGTTTTGGTTTTTATGACCTGCAACATAACAGTTTGTTTCACTCTGACAGCCCTCATCAGCATCATTTCCATCACAGTGAGCGACTTACCCTGCACCAAACAGAAGACGGGCACAGTTAGCAGCTAGCTTGTAAACAAAGAGGAGCATTTAGCAGCTGAGGAACCAGATATTTCCCTCAGGAGCTTTTGAAATGCGAAAAGAAATGCAACTCCAAATGAATGATAATGATGCTGCACGTCTGCTTTATGTCCAAATAGATAGCTAAAAAAATCATGCTGTCCTGAAGAATCAGTACTTTACGAAGCTGTTTTACTGTTTTTGTTTACATTATGTTTAGCATGCTAACATGCTAACATTTGATGCAAGTATTTGAGGTGTCTTCATAAACCAAAGTGGCTGACTGACAGGCGGAGCAGAAGCACCATCCAGAGCTTCTTCGCTAATGTGGCTATAAATATGGCCACATTTCTGAACCTCTCTTTATTTCCAATAATATTCAAGGCAGTGGAATTCCATATACAAAAACCTAAAGGTTAGGATTACTGCATTACTAAGTCATCGCCATGTCTAGTCACAGCCAATACAAAGTCAGGAGTTCATCTTTACCGCTCTCCTGTCACTCCTCCTGTTTCTCTCATCCAGTAAGACTCTGTTGTCATGGAGATCAGACTCCTCCCCAAGAGAAATTTCTTGAAGCTCCGCCCACTGAAAGGCACAGTCCGTCAGCTGCCGTCTCTGTTGCTGGGAACAGGAAACAAATTAACAGTAATAAAAAAAAAAAAAAACAAACTGCACAAAAACATAAGACAAGGTAATTTACATTAACATGAACTGCAACAAAGGGATTTTAGCATATAGCTGATATTCTTAAGAAATACAACCTGCAATCGAAAATAAGTTCAATTCAACAGTTATAGTTAGTGTGGGTCACATAATATTCATACAAATAAAAGGTTTCCAAGGCTGAAGATGTTGTCAGAGCAGTTAGCGAGAAGAGTGAGGATGTGACTTAGCAAGTGGAACGTGACAGTGACATTTTTCTTGTGAAGATGTAGTTGATAAATGTTTGTGAATTTCGAAAAATGTTCTCTTCCTCATAAAATGTTTTATTTTATTTTTAATCTTATCTGACCTACTTACTGACCTATAAGTGCTGAGTCAATACAGAAGAAAAAGCATAAGCATAAGCAGTACTTACATCCTCTAACTTTTGCCGTTGCTCATGTTGTTGTTGAATCCTCTTCTGCCTGTCAGCCACTAACTGCTGCTTGTATCGTTCCTGCTCCACCAACTGCTGCCTCTGCTGCTGTAAAGCCTGAACATAAATTAACATACGATTCGATTTTTTAATTGTATTATAAAAATTATACAGTAGGCTTTTCACACTTTGATTTAAGGGTTAAATATATTGAGTTAACCCAAGACCAATGGTGAATTTCTGAGAGTGAAACAGGATTAGATAGGATTAGGATTAATTGATTCCCTTTGTCTGGATGTCACAAAACTTTTTACAGCTCAACCAAGATAAAACTGAAATTTTAGCTTCTAAAACTCAGAGAGAGAAATTGGTTGTGAAATTAAATTCCCTTGGACTTACCCCAAGCCAACAAGCAAGAGACCTTGGTGTGGTCATGAGGGGTTTGTCTTCAAATCCTCCAAAGCCTTTTATCACCTCAAAAATATTACTGAGGTGCGACCTTTTCTCTCTCTAAGTGACACAGAAAAACTGAGGCACACAGGCTTGACTACTGTAATGTTCTGCTATCTGCGCTACACAAAATGGATCGAAATCAGCCACAGCTGATTCAGAATTCTGCAGCCCGAGTGCTGGCCAGGACCAGAAGGAGGGAACACATTACCCCTGGTTTAAAGTCCTTACATTGGTTGCCTGTCAGCTCCCGTATTGATTTTTAAAATTCTTTTACTTGTTTTTAAAGCACCTCATGGTCTTTCACCGAGATATACCGCTCCAGTCTGTTAGCTGTTCCAAACTGCAGAACTAAAACCTTCAGTGAGGCAGCTTTTAACTTGTATGCTCTGAGCTGCTGGAACAGTCTGCCCTGAGTCTGACCTGAGAGCAGCTGGAAGTGTGGAAATCTTTCAATGAAAACTTAAAGCCTACCTCTTCAGTCTAGCTTTTGATTAAGTATGGTTTATAGACATCACTTATTACTATTGTATTCACTTATTTTATTGTATCTATGTTGTTAATTTTAATTTTTTTTATCTGATATTTTATTATCATTAATGTAATGTTTTTATCCAATCAAATGTATTTTAACCTGTTTGTAGTCTCTAATAATAAATTCTAGTAAATTATGATGACGATGATGATGATGATTATTACTATTATCATTATCATTAAATATTTTACTGTTTTTCAGTGTTTTATATTTTGTTTTGTTTTTTTGTTGAATGATTGTGTATAAGCTTTAGAATTAAATTGAAACCTACCTGTTGTCTTTGTTGACCCCCACTTTGTTGACCTCCTTCTCTGCCTCCTTCACGATCTTCTGTCTGTAAACGGAGAAACTCCCGTCTCAACGTCCATTCACCAGGAACGTTCACTATGGAGCTGAGAGAGCGAGAGAGAGGGAGAGAGAAATGGTGTAAGTGATAGTAATGGAGACAATTATGTACTGAAATACTAAGAGAAAATGGGCACAGTTACACAAATACACTCTTAAAGCTCATCCTTGGAGAAAGTACTCAGCTCCTAGTGCCATCTGCTGTTTGATGTCCAGGGACAGTAGCAGAGGCTAGTGCATCTGTCCATTAAAATAAAAACACACACACATGCCCTGTAGTGCTTCATTAGCAATGAATGTACTGAGCACTTAAGCAGAGGGAAAATTCTCATAGTGACATGAATGTTAATCTACCGATAAGCAAAACACTCATAATGACAGCGATGAGACATATTTCAAAAATCACTGGGATGCTGCTTACATGTTGACCTGGATTCATCAAACGTGGATGTTCGATACCATATTACTGAATCTGTGCATCTGAAGAAGTTCACTAAATCAACATTTCTTTCTGCAGAAGGAAATCTGCACCAACTGCTGTGGTTCTAATCATTTTTCCACCACACAAGTGAGCAATCAATGTCTTCAACAACATTTCTGCCACATGGTGATTGGTGGTTGAATGGTTTAAGTGCACTGCAATGTCTATATTTGATTCCCAACCAGGGGATCGTTGTTGCATATCATACCCCTCTTTCTCTGCCCCAGTTTCCTGTGTTTCTTTGACTATAAACTGTTCAGGCAAAATGTTTAAACAATATTTATGTATAGTATGAAAAGGCTTTTACCTGGGTTCTCCTTCTTCCTCTGTGACCTCATCCTCCTCTTCCTCACTGCCACTGTACTCATACTCTGGACCCTCTGAAAGAGACAGAGAGACAAAATAGTAGTAATACACTGGGTTAATATATTCTGAAATGAAGTTATTAAAGGTCCCACGTTAAAGAAAGTGAAATTTCCATGTCCAATTAATTTTAATCATAATGCAGGTCTAGGTCCTATATTAATACTGTGAAAGTATCAAAGTGCTCAGTGTTCAGCCTGTATTCAGAAACTGAGCCTTAAAACGAGCCGTCAGGACTTCCGTAACTTTGTGATGCCACAAAAAAAAAAAAAGAAGAAAAAAACGTCACCGCTCTAAGCCATGCCCCGAGCCCAGCCCAGCCTGACCCACTATCAAAGCTTGCATGATTTGGTCCCTCTGAGTGTTCACCTGAAATCTGCTATATTTTTATTCAATCACTCAGAATTAAAGTCAGCCAATCAGAAGAGAGGCTCAGCCAAAGCCTGAGAGAGAGGGTATTAAACTACACTGAGATGGTTTTCGGTACTTAAAACCACAAATATATCTTCTTATGGATATCACAACTTCAAATTAAACACAAGAAAAATGTAAAATATGGGACATTAAAAGCAAAAAATCCAGTATCTCCTTACAAGGTCAATGGAAATGGAAACTTGATCATTTACTGCCCCCTTTTAAAAATGTTTAAATAGCTGATAGAGCTGAAACAATTAGCTGAATAATCACTTAGCTGATTGCAAGAAAACTAACTGGCATCTATTTTGATAATGGCTTAATCATTTCGGTATTTTTTTCTGTAATGGCTCTAATAGCCGTATCAGATTGGTTCTAAATGTGTGAACATGTAAGAGTAGATGTCCATCAGCTGCACAGCACTTGTGGAATGTGTCCCACTTCACTCTGGTGTCCATGTTAATAGTAGCTGCATGTCAGTATGTGAGGCTAGCAGGTTATTTACTGTAAAATTATGCACTCAGTGTTGTCAGAGAGGAGGAACTGTATGGTTATGGGTGGGGCTTTTGGTGAACACTTCTAATGTGTAAGCACTGGTGTGGGTATTCTTCACTGACTTTCTGAAGCAGCCACTGTTTCATTAAAGATTCCTCCATGCCTGCCATCTTGTTTCTGCGTCGTCTACTGCCAGTAGCAATTTTGTCATTATCAAAGCCACACGAAAGTAGAGTGTGGGCAAACTTGGGCAATAAGAAAGTAAAAGAGAGTCTTGTTCCGTGGAAGACATATGGGACAGAGTTGTTATACTGTAGTGTGGCTTCAGAACAGCTATGCTGAATCATCTCAATCCTGATCTCACACATACACCAAAAAAAAGTTTCTCTCCTTTCAGCATACACATCCTACCATGGGACCCATAACACATGCACATTGGTGTAGGCAGTTGGACATCTGCAAATAATGTCTTAAAATGCATATTGGACCTTTTTTGTTCACACAGTGAATTCTTGAATTTGACTGTGGGGGGGCTTCTTGTCCACAGGCCAGGAAGATGGGCCCAGCCAGCCATTTGGCCAGCATATGATGTGAAAGTAGCAAACGGGCTGACTTGAACATTTACTCAACATGCTGTATGTTGCCATCAACACGCTGAAAGGTAAAACAATACAGGTATATTTGTCCAAAGCAGAAAGAACTACAACTTTTGCAGTGGATGGAGGAAATCTCTGTTCTGCTGCTGTGATGTCATGTTTGAAGGGTTTGGCTCATGTTATGTCTTTCTAGGCCAAAGCTGCAGGAGGAGAGTGCATTTAGAGGGTTGATGCCTACTTCTGCTGACCGGGAAGAGGGCATTTTTTTTCCCTTTTTTTGAGTGATTCATCTTCCAAAGCATAGGCCATCTTTGTCCAAACTACACTCTTGGGTATGCTGAAATGACACATCCTTTTTGCATCATGTCCGGAGCATTGAATTTTTTTTTTTCACTCTTATTTCTGCAGCAGTGAGTTTTTCCCACGTGCACTTAAGACTATCAGCATTTCATTACTCTGGAGGGGCATAGGGGCACACAGACACACACATACACACAAATCTGGTCTTGTACACATCGCATGCACACACACACACACAACACATGCAGCATGCAGAAAGTCTACCAGTCATTAGTGTGTTTTTATAAGCTAACAGAAGATTAAAACCAGATGGCCATTCTGTTTCCTCCTTCCTTCCCCTCAGCTTCTCTCTCTGCTCTCACTCTCTCTCTCTCTCTGTTGTTATCACTTTCCCGTCTGTCTCTCAGTTTGCCAAATGAAGATGAATAAACCTAAAGTACAACACAAGGATTTCTTGCTTTGTTTGAATATCAATGTGAAAACAAGAGAAGAGCAAAGTCATAAATATCTCTGTCTTCTCTTCCCCGCCCCTAACTCTTTTTCTCACTGTTTGACTGCACATCTTGGCATCACACATTCAGCACATGCAACTCATCCAGAGGAGAATGGATCTTCAGAACAGGATGAGAATAAATTGTTCTCATACTGTATGTCTCTCCACCCCCCACCCCCCTTCTCCTAGTTTGTTCCATTTTTTGTCTTTTTCCATCCCTCACTCTCTCTTCTTTCTCCTTTATTTCTCCTTTATTTCTGTGTGTGTTGTGTAAAACATGGCCCCAAGTGAACATAGAAAAGAAGAGGAAAGGTCAGGACATGTACAGCCTTTTGGCCCGACCCAACATTCTCCCTCTCTCACTCTCTCGTTCATTTTGTCTTGCCGTCTCACTGTCGGCCTTCCTCACTTCTCTCCATATTCAGCTTGATTAAAATATCTGGCATAACTGGAACAGTTCAAATTCAAAAGCTTTATTAGCGCAGCAGAGAAACCTGTTATCTAGCCAGTGTTTGTGTATCAACTACTGTAGTTTTAGAAATGTAAATATAAGCATATATTATTCCCTGAAACTTTCTTTCTGGTTTCAGTGTACTGCAGTAATACTGAACAGGTTTAAGAGTTAAAAAGTGTAGATTTACTTTAGAAAACTATGAAGTATAATGTATTAAATGCAAAAGACGTTGTGTAAACTGTGCGGTAACACTAGCATAATAAATCATTTCCATAAACAGCGTGCTATAAATTAGCAGAAATGCAGTGTTTGTGACAGTCTGAGGAAAGCAGCTGCTGTGGTATCAGTGCAGCTGGTGCTCTCTCTCAGCTCAAGTGTGCTGATAGTTCTTCCTCAAACACAAGTGGCCTCAAACCTACCTCATTCCACCTCAGGTTGCCTATTTGTAAAATTTTCTGATATCCCTTTAGTTATCCAAAGAACTTATTGTATTCCTTGTCTGTGAATGACCTCTTAAACAACTAAACAATTCTAAAAATGTGGGGCAGAGATGATGACCTCCATCTAGACTAAATCTCTGTCTGCCTTGACAGTATCAGCACAGGTTGTCTACACTCTCTCCTTCACTTTCTTTAGACAAACTATGTGTATGTGTTAATGGGTTTTTAATGCTGTCCTTGTTCGACCACCCTAGTCTTTCCCCTACACAGAGCTGCCTTTTCACCACACTGACACACACATGGCATGAAATAGCCAATATCAGCACAGGTTTCCCATTAGGACTCTGGCCCATAGCAAAATTCTCCAGGCTCTGTCAGTGAGTGTCGGCCTACATAATTGATCACATGAATAATTCAGCTGTTAATACAAGAACTGAATTACTACTGAATCACTATAATCAATTCAAGTCCTTTAGTAAGTCCAGTCCTGATGTAACGTTTGAATGAAAGAACTCTGAGTTCAGAGTTTGGTCTTGATAAAACTAAAAGATAAACTATAACAGCAGACAGGATTTAACTCACTGCATTTATCCAAAAGCTGTACCAGTTACTGATATGCACTGCATTCATGTCTGCTCACCTTTCTCTCTCTTCTTCCTGGTTCTGTCCAGGTGATCTTTGAGCATGATGCGAACTTGCCTCTCATTAGCCAGGTCTCTGATGAAGGCGTGTCTCAGCAGGGTGTCAGTGGTGGGTCGATGCAGATGGTTCTTAACCAGACAGTTATCTACAAAGGACAAAAAACGCTTCGACCTATACAGATGGAGAAAGAGGGCGAAAGAAAGGAGACACAAAAAATCTTACCATGAAAATTAATGTTATGAAAATCTACTCTTTTGGTATCTGTTTAATGTACTTTTAATTAGAGGAAAATATTAAGAGCCTTTAAATTAGGTTTGATAACATGTAACCAGTTCATCTTTATATTATAAAGTCTTGCTCATTTATTGTAAAATTAATATGAGTAGATATAATTCTTTAAATCCACATTCATTATTTCCAAGATTCAACAGCTCAGAACTGTTACTGAAACATCATAACTTTAAGCTGAAGTCTGCATTTTACTTCACTCACTTTTTACTATCATGTTTAATCTGGTTTTTGCTGCTTGTCATCTGTAAAAGACTCTGTGGTAAAAATGTCTTGATAAAAAGCAGAGTATAAATAAACCTGAGCTGACTAATGGGAAGTGGCGTGACAGAGGAGCAATTTGACACATAACCTACAAACACATGCCTGCACTACGAATAGGTGTAGGTAATTTTATTGACTAAACCTCCTTATGAAGGTCAGAAAAATCTCCTTTGTTTTTAACTTAAATTCATTTATTTAACAAGATTGGTCATTTTCAATTAAATAATCTCTTTACTAATGGTATGTTAGCAAAATCGGACCATTATTAAAAACAACACTTGTGCAATCAACAAATATAAAACTCAGAACCAGAAACAAAACTAAGATCACATGTAAATCTATATGCAGGCAAAATCACATTAATGAAAGAAAAGGACAAGCTTTCAACAATGAAATGTAATGCAGTGTCATGTTCAAACATATTCAAATCAACATCATCCTCTATAACCTGCCACAAAATTATTAAATATTTTTTAAACTCACCTAGAGTATGCCAGCTAGTAATCACTTGTTGGGACACTACCAAGGAAAATCCTTGCAAACATGTTGAGTTTAAGTTTTACTCAGGCAACGTCTGTGTACAAAAATGCTCCTAACATTCGAGAGGTGTGTTGTCTCTAGTCTAAACTCATTAAAAACAGGGAAGAAATATGTGTTGCTGTTTAGTTTTCAGGATGCCTGACGCCTTAGGGAGGCCTGGAGGTAGGAGGGCTGAAAAGCTCTGCATAGCCCAGACCGCTGCAGCTATTAAAAGATGCCCTATGAACTAGTCTTTCTGATTGCATTAATACTGAATGGAAGAGGGCATGAGTTCAACTACAAATTCAGTCTGAAAAGCTTATTCATTATATATTCAAGAGGAGAGGGGAGGGGATGAAGACAAGAGGAGAGGAGAGGAGAGAAGAGGACAGGAGAGGAGATGAATTAATCTTAATTTATTAAGATTAAAAACGTCAGCATCGATGTACAGTGTATAACAGAACTGGTCAATATCACTTAAATGTTACGAAATTACAAATCCTAACTATTTAATACAATTTAATTTGTTTTTAGCCAAACCCCAAGAAGAATGAAGCCAATTCATTTGACAAACAGAGAGGTTTGACTAATTAAACTATAATGAAAGGTCCATATTTAACTGCAAAAAGGTCAGTACACCCTTCATTCTTCTATGTTCTTAACATTTTGAAAGTCCATCTTTACTTTTGGTGACATACTCAATCCTCCTGAGCATGAATGATACCAGTCTCTTCGGCTGCTCTTTGCTGGTGGGCTTTTGTTGTTTTACCCTCAATTTTAAACACTCTAAAGATTGGATTTAAATCAGGGCACAGATCTGATGTTTAAGTTTTTTTCCTCTAAAAACTTGTGTGATTTGTGCTGTGTTTACCATGTATTGTCATGTTGGAAATTCACTCTCCTGCAAGTCTTCTTGAGACTGGGAGTCACCTTTTCAGTCAGTAATTAGGTATAAAACTTGAACTCATAGCGCCACATATAAATTCCATTACCCCTAAACTTTCTGCAATCACGCAGTCCCATATCAGCCCACTCGCACCTCCATGTTCAACAGTAGGCAGTCACTGTGGTAGCCCTGGACCCTGGACAATTTCCTTACCATGTCGCATCAGACATAACGCAGACCAAAACTGAGAAAAAAAAACTACTGTGTTCAGGGGTTATTTTATAACTTTATTCATGCAATTAGCCTCAGGTGTAATCACTTCTGTTTGTATGTCTGGACAGACCCATGACTTTGAGCTTTCAGTTTCATCGTAAGAGCACAGTGTTGAGATATCCGATGGCTGACTGTCTGAGGCATAAAGCCCACAACCAAGCCCACTTTCAAGCCGTGTTTTCAGAAGAGAAAACCTAAACACTGCCCTCTACATCCTGCTGTGTGTATATGTGCGTGTGTGAGAGATAGGCTTACCATTTCTTTGATTTCAGTTTGGGTGGAGGGTTTCGTGGAATTAAAAACAGGGCTCTCATTGGATGCATGTCACATAGAGCTAGGAAAAAAGACACAGGGTCAGAGAGGGAGAGAGAGAAAGAGAGAGACATTTATAATGAGGAAATACAGTACATTTGGGAAACATAAACAATCTATTAACAACATCAGTCACTTATATGTGTATGTGAAGATGTATTTCTGACTTACGAGGGGCTCCTTCAGCCATCTCTAAAGCTGTGATTCCTAAAGACCAGAGGTCACTCTGAAAATGAGAGGGACAGGAAAAGGTTAAGACTGGTGCACACACAAAGCTTAGCTTGAGCTCTAGTCATTTCCTGTAAACTTTGGATGTCCTCTTTTAACTCAAATAGTAAATCAGTTTGTGTATAGTGTGAGAGTGTAGATCCAGGAATAACAAAAACAATTTCCAAGACTTCAAGCCAAGCTCCTGGCATTTTACAAAGAATTGGATTCAGTGATTTCAAAAGTCATTGTGTAATTACTTCCAGAAAAGAAAATTTCCATTTATACGCATTTCTGTGAACTATGACATATCTAATCAGGATGGGTGAATGGAAACGTTTTGATGAAAAAGTTGCTTGAAGGATGTTCTGTGAGTAATGAAAGTCTTTCATGTATAATGATGGAAATCTTTCTGCTGAATATAAGGTGATGAAAGCCTAGACACCATTTACTGTAGAATTAGTAATTTCATGTGTCTTTGGTGGATTGAACAGCTACTGGATATCAAAAAAGGGGGTTCAAATGCTTTAAAGAGGCATTCAAGATGAATTGAAACCTCAGCTAAGACATACTCTATCCTCTCTGTCCAAGGCATATACATAATCTTTACTTTAATTTAACTATATATGTAATTGGCCAGTGTAACCTATACAGCGTTTTTCATCCTGTGATAATGGCAGCCGAAATTACACTTAAATCACTTGGTGACCAAGGGTGATTTCCTGGCCGCCTCCTGACAGCCTGCCTGTGGAACTCAGGATAGCCAGCTCAGTAACCACTTAAATCTCTCTTAAAAACCCATTTTTATAAAAAGTTCTTGGTCTTGTTTCGCTTTTTCTTTTGGTGTTGTGTATTTGAATTATGTTGTTTTAATGATTTTAATTTTACTGAGTGTACAAATAAAGTTTATTATCATTATCATCGTTATTAAATCAGTCGTTTAAACTGAAATTTTACTGCTGGATGCAATTTGCACCTGGGAGATAGCACCTGTCTGTAATGGTGAGTATATGAAGATGAGCAAAAGCTTTATTTTGTTTGTGAGAGACATCCATGTGTTTGTGCTATGGATAGTTGTTACTGTAGCTGTCATGCCAGCTAAACTGTTATTGTTGTAGGTAAACTGCCAACAATATTATTTGTCTGGCAAACAGCTTTAGATGCATTACCACCATCCTTTGGACTGGCGTAAGACTGACCCTGATTTGCATGTATCCCAGGAAAACAAAGAGGGGCTGCAATCAGATTTGTGATCTGACTGTATGTGGCTGACGGCCTGTCTACACAGGAGGCATTTCTGTCTTTCTTCCATGCATCTGACAAAACAGATCTGTCTCTATTTTAATCAATATAGCTGTCTACACACATCCCGAGGCAAATTTTTACGCTTCAAGTCTATTTCCTTCCGAATTACCTGCTTAACTACAGTGATTGTGTGACACAGGTGACCTACACTCAATACTGTCCCAGTACTCTGTGCACAGTTCATCCCAATCTCTGCTGTCTCTTCCATGTTTGCCTAGTTGTATGAGGTTGTTTGATCACTGGATTAAAATATTACCATTTATTTTTAGTTTAGTTTAGTCTGAGTTTGTAGCTTCAGAAGTCTCATATGGTCTGCATTAACTGATAATAAAGAACAAGAACTTTCACAGTACTAATCAGTGTTTGAAATGCTCTTCATTCTTCTGCTGGATGCCTTGCTTTTATATTCATGAGTCACTCAGGCTGATGGGAACTAACCCAATTCCCAGGGTATTTTCCCATCCCAAGCGGTCACTAAAAATGTCCTTGAAGTTGGCAAGAAACATAACTACGTCTGTGTCATTACGTACCCTGTAGTCATATGTGGCATCAGGGTTCTCATCACAAGCAATGACCTCTGGAGCCATCCAGTAGGGAGTACCAATGAAGGTGTTCCTTCTGCCGATGGTCTTGTCCAGCTGAGCCGACACCCCAAAGTCAACTGAAACATAATAATGTAGGACGTCTGTAAACAACAAAATGACCATTGCTTTTCTGAGAGGAGGTTTTTTCATGGTTTGTGTGATTGATTTATGTATGTATGACTGCTATTGTTCTAAAGTTCAGCCTAGGGGAGGATGCGCATGTGTCTGAGAAACCGCAGTGCATGTGTAGATGTGTCATACCCAGTTTGACTTCAGCATTCTCTGTGAGCAAAACATTTTGTCCCTTAATGTCTCTGTGAATCACATGATGGGAGTGAAGATGGGAAAGACCCTGGAAGACAAACATACACACACATTAACACACACATACTCACAGAGTCAGATGACTATCACTATAAATACGAAGTCACAAACACTGCCTTGGTAGAGTAGTTGCAGTTGTGTCTATTCTGAAGGAATATGAAATAAAAACTTGGATTTATTTCAACCCTGTGCTGCTTTTTCCCTATAAGAAAATTCGAAACAACTTTTCTTTAGGTGGCAGACTGGACTAGTAGCAGTGGCACAGTTTGAATATGTGCGCGTCTGTGTGTGTGTGTTTGTGTGTTTGTACTCTCGCCTCTTCAAAGGAGGTTAAATAAACAGAGGAAGTGAGTCTTATTTCAGACAATGACTTCATCATGCTATGCTGAGTGTCTGTGTGAGTTTACATGTGTGTGTCGAAACAATGGGGAGACAGCATGGCTGACAGCAGCAGAGAAAACCCTGGCATCCATCCAGAGTCCTTTGTCTCTCAAGTTTTTTTTTTTACTTCTAAAAAAATAATCTCAGTTCCATGTTGACCTTGATAGTGTCAGCATAAAGGTCAGTTATGTTAGAAGTAAGTTGATATAAGTTGATATACTGTATGTGTGTGTGTAGGTCTGTTAGTAGAGCCACAAACTGAAACACCAACGCAGAAAGCAGTGCAAACATCCCGGAGTCTTTCTCAGGACCTTGTGATCTCTCATAATGATAACCATAACATCTTACACACATGTGTTTTAAAGTGGCCTTTTGAGTATATAAATGAAAAAATAAATCAATTATTCCCCCCACGTCACAGGGGGAAAACATGACAGAGAAGCTGATCCCTGAACATAAAGAAGTATCAGTGTCAGTTCGGCTTCTTCTCTTTGATGTTTTGGCAAAGAATCCAACTCTAAAAGTAGCATTGCGTTTCTCATACAACCGCAGCAACTCATCTTGCCTTTAGTTTGCATCCATACGCAAATGACTACCTCTGTTTTTTTCTCTTAACAATACCTCAGGAATAAGTTCGTTTTGTGCATCTTGTCTGTATGTTCGTGCAAGTTACTTGAGGACAGAGAGTTCAAATGCTACATTACATAACAAAAGGGATTTGCGTTAGTATGGTACAGAGAATCAGGTACACGTTCACATAATGTATACACTCCCTTACACTGTACAGCTACACAGTGAAAGGGGTTATTTTGAGTTTTAGCCTGATAGTTTAGCACTTCCGAGGTTTGATAACTATTATAACAGAAAAGCAACTGCGTTAGAAAATATCTGGTTCTTTAATAAAAAGTCAAAGCTAAAAACCTGTGTTCATACATACAATTTAAGGAGAGAAGTAAACTACAACTCTTGGAGAGCAGTTCAGTGAGAAACATGCAATCACTGCTTAAAATATTGTAAAATGTACAGCTGATGTCAAGTCGAAGTTAAAGATTACACAGTGTAGAAACACGAAAAAACATTCAGCAGTTTAAATCATTTCAGCTTGGGGTTAGGGTCTGACAATAACCAAAAAAAAAAAAATATGGGTCCGAGTTGAGCCAATATTAGCATTTGCAGATATATTTGTAAGTTAATTTTTCAGGAATATTTGATTGTGATCATTTAAACTCTTAAATATCAATATTGGTATCTGCCTCAGATATCCAGTGTTGGTCAGGCTCTCATATGGGTGAATCGGTTGTATGCTGTTTTATGCATATTTGTGTGTTACTTTGACCTTACCCTGAGCACCTCTCTGCAAATATAAGCTATCCAGTCTTCCTTCAGACAGTTTCCCTTGGTCTTCTTCACCAAGTCTGTTACTGAGCCAGCTCCACAGTACTCCATCACCAACTACATGGGCAGATGAAGAGCTGTCTGTCACACACACAGGTACTGTACTAGCCAAAATAACTATTAATATTACTGTCTTTTGATCCTAATATGAAAGACATAATACAACAAGAAAACAGTTTATGATAATGTCACACAGGATAAACCCAGAGGGGCAGCAGCTGTTAAAGAAAAATGTGTCATTTCTATAAGCAATAATTATTGAAAAAGCATATAGAGTAGTTTACAAACCCAGAGCTGGTGGTCCTGTCCTGCAGGGCCTTTCTTAATAAAAGCTCCATAATATGTAGCGATGTTTCTATGGTGGGAATAACTCTTCAACATGTTGATCTCCAGCTTTATCTCCTCTTCTTCCTCCTAAACATAAAAACAGAAACGCCACACTTATTCAGATGATAAAAGCGCCACTTTTTAACGTGACTGATCTGCATTTAAAGAAGCTGTTAAATGTCAGTGTTTGGCAGAGGAGAGACAGCTTGAATAAAAGAGCGTATACTGTATTATGCGTATATACAGGGTGTTTAGAAGATGTGGCACTTAACACTAAACCATACATCAAAATATGATGATGTTGATAATCCTGCTTCTATAATGAGGCTAATCTATAAAAGTTGAAAGGTGGCACTTTAAAAAGAAAAAAATCTAAGGCTCCATACAAAACAAACACGTACACAACCAGACAGACAGCAGCTCCAATCAAACTGTTGTGTAACCTCTACATGATCTTTCACCCAGCTATTGGACCTTAATTCAACTACTCTCAGTTCTCGACTAAGGTTGGTCAGTATTATGAGACATAGGACAGATAGAAATAGCAGAGGAAACACAGAGTGGCACTTTTTGTTTTCTCACTATAAATCTCAGAAATGACTTGTGACTTTTCCAATTCACTGAACCTCTAAACCTACACTGGGCTAGAGGAGAAAGAGGAGAGCTGGAAGAAGGAGAGTAGAGCTGGAGGAGCCCGATGTGGCTGTTAATCAGAAAAGAGGAAACAACAGAGAGCTTCTCCCAGTCACTGACCTCCTTTAAATCTCCACAGGACAGGAGGGGAGAAAATGACAAGCAGAGTTTGACCTTTCACCTCTATCTGAAACACAAAGCCCCCTGCCTGTGTCTGCAGTCTGTCTGTGAGTGTGTTTGTGTGCGAGAAGGGAGATAATAGCCAAGCATTTCCTGCTAAAGAGTTTGTCTGCAACACAGAAGACCCAGAGTCTCATCGACAGCAAATCAACCAGGGTGTCCACTTCTGCAATGGACAGGTTTGTGGCAATGTAAAAATAAGCACCAAGTCTGATCAGGGTGTAATAACTTTTTTTCAGACACAATAGAAACTGCACAGATGCTATTTAACCCAGTTTTGCATTTACAAGTCTAATGGGGCCATTCTCTATTATTCTGCAGATAATTATTTCAATTAATCAATCAATTGTTGGTCTATAAAATTTAAGAAAATGGTTAAATATGACCATCACAGTTTCCTTTTAATTTGCTTGATTTGTCCAACAACAGTCAAAACCCCAAACATATTCAGTTTCCTGTGACATAAAACAAAGGAAAACAACAAATCCTTCTCGGTATTTTTTACATATTTTTACAACTAAGAGCAGGCCATGCTAGCAGTTCTGTTAGCAGCTCTGTGAGACTGTATAGAGGTTACACAGGTACATCAGAAACATGATAATGCTTAATCCTGCTTCTATAATGAGGCTTATCAGAAAAGTTGAAAGGTGGCACTTTAAAAACAATTCAGCAGCATTCATCATCAGCAGCAGCAGCAGCGAGCTAAAAGCTAACATCACTTAACAGTCTTACTTAGTTAGTGAAACTAAAAATCCTTTATTTATATATGGAAATGCCAACGCATTATATTTTTTTCTGACTTCCATTGTACAGTTTCAACTCTTACAAGACTAATTACACTGGACAGATGTTTTTTTCCAGTTTATCTGACCACCGGCCTGTTCCTGGAAGAGCACTTGGTTTCACAGTTTCAAAATATCAAAATAGTTCCCAATTCATTTTCTGATGATCAAGAAATTGATGAATTAACTAATCGCTTCACAACTACATGCTTAATTATCTGAAAGCGTAGTCCTCTAAGAGGGTTCAGCCTGACCACATAAGAAATGCTTCACTGAAACACTGCTTTGCCACATTATGACCCAGCATGCTTCAAAATCTGTTGCAACCTTATTTTGAGCACATATGTAACCCCATTCTGCCGTCACTGTTGATCTACCTGTCTATCTGTACACCACAAGTTGTTTGTTCCCTCATACAGCTGTAAGAGCGCAAGGTAGAACACACACAGTCAAATCACCTCCTTCTTTAAACTTAAAGGGTCTAATCCATACTCCATATACAACTGTAATGCTAACCAAACCCCTGAAATTCAAAATACAGCTTCAGACAGATTTTTTCATCCTCATATGGATTTACAGTATTATGAGTCATATCAATAATTTTTTTCATCAACACTATCCAACACTGTGGTTTTAAAACTCTAAAATGAACAGAACTTTAACATCAATGAAATTCATCTGGAATATAATATAAAACTACTTCTGGACCAAAAAAGGAATATTGGTGGGGCTCTGAGAACAGTAAGAAAGAAGAGACTATTTCATGTAATTTAATTCTGTCAGGCTAGCGGTGTAAAACGTAGATTTTTGTTTGATCCTAGTTGTGTGTCTATGCTTTAGGGAAGGAGTTAGGAGAGGTTGTCAAATGGATTGTAAAAGTTCCATTGCTTCAATTACCCGCATGAGGAGAGAGAGAATTGAGTTGGTAAAGGAGAGAAGAGAAGAGAGATGCACTGTAAAGTCAGTCATTCAGTCTAATAATGAGTTTTAAAACCTTTTATACCAATGTTAAGAATTTTAAAATACTGTAGTACTGAAAAAAAATGTATAGACTGATCTTAATAATCTTTTATATCATTGCAATTGAGCATTCTCAATTCTCGGCTGGCAGGTGTGAATTAACCAGACGTCTTTTACACAGGTTTGGTTTGCAGCTTTAAATGAATGTGGCAGTATTAAAAGATAAAGATAGCAGAATGAAGCTTAAAGGGGCTATTTGTAAGTTTTCTCTGCCAATCAAATGTGTTTTTTTTCCTAGAGCGGGTGGTGGTGATTGTCACTAGACAAGAGCTTTGGCTTGATTGCGCCTCAAGACAAAAGATTATAATACACCCTCTGAGCAGTGCTACGTCTTCAGGGCAGATTGGAGGGCTACAGTGAGTCACTATCAGAAATTGACGAGAAGGATTGGGGCTAGCTGGTTAGAATGCAAACCTCATTAGAAGAAAAGATGTGATAGAGTTGACATTGGTGTTGTTTTCCACCTCTCGAGACAGCTCTTGGTGAGTAAAGGAATGAAGTTTGATGCTAAATTTGCAATGTTTCTTCTAGACTGGTAAGTAAACAGCTGTTGATGCTAACATTGGCTGTGTAGCAATAGCAGAACTTACATATAACTCCTTTAACAAAAGAGGTTGGAGCTAGGGTTATATATGTAACCAATAAAATAACATAGATAAACAGCTTCACAGAGGAATTCATGTAAATTTAAATGTCCATCGTATTTGATATTTTGATCCAAGGTTTCCACCAGAGTGTTCCAAGCCCCAAGCAGCTTGATTGGAAACCTAGACATAATAGTTGGAAAGCTCACCAGCAACTACTGATGATTAAAGCACCACTGTCGACCTCCCAGCTACAGGTCGGTGCTGGGCCACCACATCAGTCAAAAAAATCCATAAAGTTTTTACCGGCCCTGTCTGTGTGCCTGTCACAGAGTGTGCAGCGTGCAAAAACGCACAAAAAATAAAGAGATGTGGAGGAGGCACAGGTAAAGGGAGTCGAGTAGTAGAGTGGTGACAGCTAACATGTCTCTGTGTTTGTGACAGTGGGTGGGAGGAAAGAGATTAGCACAAAGTTATATATTTATTTATATACTTATTATATTTATATTCATATTTTCTGTTATTGTAGTTCCAATGTGTTTAAGATTTGAAAGCAACCAGTGAAATTAATCTTTATGTGTGCAGTGCAACTAAATTTAAATATCTGTCAGCCCTATGAAACATACCCCTTCCTGTTTAGCTAGGTTGCATAGCAATGCAATGGGAAGGAATTCTGAGGTACGGAAACTATAGCTGTATCCCAATTTAGGGGCCACATTCAGTCTACGAAGGCGTGGCCTCCGAGGACCACATGAACCACGAGGCTGAACTGAAATGAGATAGTCTGGTCTACGGAGGATATCCTATTGATCCTCGACTGCTGTTTTATTTCTCTTTTTGAGTGATTCATCACTTCCATGCAATGAATCTTGGGATGGGTTGGGCGAATGTGGATCATTCGGCTTGCAATTGAAGGAGCCTTCAAAATAAAAGCTAAAAGCTAACTAAAATTAATTACATAACTCAATGAATGACTGATGTTTTTAACATCTTTGCATGTGGCATTTTATTGGGTAGTGGTGGCCAATGTGTAAGAGGAATAATACCCGAGTTTTACATTTTGTAAGTGTAATGGATGATGTGGAGGCGAACAAAATTCTGACACAGTAAAGTGATCCACAAGTGGAATCCCAGCTAAAACTTCTCAAATCACTGTAACTTTTTGAATCAGCATAATGCACTTCTCTGCTGTCCATCTGTCTGTCCATTTGCACAGTATGCAACAAATGACTTCAATATGTGAGCTTTCATTATCTCTCTTCATAGACAGATAACACAGACAGATAACTAACAACATGCTGACTGGTTTATGCACAAACAGCAAGCGCCTTCGTGAGACCAAAAATGAAATAGGAATGCGACTGAATTTTTATTTTGACTTTAAATTCAATTTTGAACCATTTGCACATGGGATAGAACTAGATCAGCTTGTAATATTCTCATGTGAGGGTAATCATGTGTATACAAAAGTATGCCATGTATAATTTAAATTGACAGAAGGATTATCTATTATTATCACTTTAATATTCACCAAAGATAAGCAAGAGAAGAGGAACAAATAAGCTCAGAGTGGAGGTAAAGACAAAACGAGTATGTGTGTGATTGAATGAAGTGCATGTTTACCTCTGTGACTTCCATGACTTTGATAGCTGCCAGCTGGCCCGTCTTGACATGACGACCCTGTTGGGATACACAAAAAAGCAGATATAAAAGATTAAACACCCAACACAAAGCCAATTATTTCTACCAACATACACAGTTGTTTTTCAACTTGACACACCAAATAAAAAAACACAGTGAGGTGCGGTCCGTAGCAACATGTATGAGTAGAAGTGTGTCACTAGGAAACATCAGTCCCACAACAGCACAAGCTCTTACATAGTGCATGACTGTTTCAACATCAATCAAAAGGCATTTTGTCTTGGGTTTTTATAGAACAGTGTCCAAAGGGCAAAAAAATTGTGGTGAAAAAAGCTAAATTTTAGATAAATTGTGGATGACGAGAAGAACAGAAATTGAGCTTTGGCTCTACACTCAAACCTGAATGAACTAGATTATGAAAAAGCTACTACTCTCTTCTCGCAGATTCCAGCAGTAAAAATCATCATGTTCGAATGTGATATGATCAACTCCGTACGATTGCTTCATGCACAGCTCAGGCAGACTATCTCTCTGGGTGCTAAGAAAAGCAGTTCTCATGTAGTGACAAGTGAATCATCTCAGGCTCAGGTCAATATTCTACACATGTTCATTAAATCACAAGTGCAGCTGTGTGAATGAGAAAGACAGGCAGGGTCAAAATTGTCAAGCTTAGACACCAAATATTGTAGAATTTTATCTCCAGATTACAACAAAACCTGGCAAGCACTGGAATCTATAATCAGCCCAACCATAATGTATCATGAACACATATTACTACACAACTTTTGAGTGAGCCCTTGGATTGTGATATTATTTTCAATACTCATGGACACAGCTACAGTGCGTCTGTCTGTCTGCGTAATTTTATTTTCTCATGAGAGGCACAGTCAGAAAGAACAAGATAGGACGCAAGATGAGACAGAGAGAGAGAAGAGGGAGTAAGCCCACACACAGAGCAGGAGCTGTAAAGTGCAGTCAGGTGAAAATGGGAAAATTGAAAACCTTGTCATGAGTCAGAAAGCTGACAAGATACTAGAGGAGCTCCTCTATAGGCCTTTAAGCTGTGATGTACAGTATGACAGAGCTCTGAGTGTGTGTATGAAATCGACGAGAGGGCACTCAATCAGTCAGCTAATATTCAGGTATAGACTCAGAGAAAAACAGTGAGGAGAAGATGAGCTTCAAAATAAACACATGTTTTGATATTTGCCTATTTTTGTTTTATCTTGTCTGAAGCTACATTTGAGATACACTGCCTGTTACTTTCCTGAGAAATATAACTCACAGGACTGAATCCTGCATTATATAGAAGGCCATGGGAAATAACATGGTGTTGAAACCTGTGTGTGATGAAACTATTTCCACATCTGCATAGTCTTGAGGAGTATCAAAGACTTACACCCAGTGGTATGTTTTAAAACTTCCATTAATTCAGTTACTGTCAATACCATCCCTCAGGTCAACAATAGATGAAAACTGTTATGGCAGAGAGATCTGTGAAATTAGTTTGATCGGAAATCGCAAAGGAAGCAAAGACAAAGTTTAATAACATGGGAAATCTCAGATATTATATAGTAGTTAGACTAGATTGGACCTGAGTGGATGGTTTGGTTCAGCAAATGTCTGCACTTAGTTACAGAGGCTAGTGGCAGAGAGGTTACTTCATACATGACATCATAAGTTTGGCTCTCTATGCTGTACTACTTACTGTTTCATCCCCATATAAACTATTGTAAGCGAGCTTTGCTAACAAAGTTTGCCAGTTATTAGATGAAGTACCTGCATTAAATATATCCATTACACTCTTTAGGACTCTGGGAATATTTGTGAACACTAGAAATACTGCATCCTTGTGTCCAGCGTATTTACAAGTTCAAATATAGTGTGTTTCATTCGAGTTTCATCTCACTTAACATGCATGTAAATGTTTTATACCCAGTAACAGCTGGGCAGGAAAATCCATGAAAACAGTGGAATGCTAAGTCATGCTTCACAATAAAGTTTATTTAAAATGTTACTGAACTGGCAGCTGTGAAGCAGACGACTTGTCAGATAACAACCTAGCTGATTTTCTTCACATACTGTATTGGACATGAGATATACTGTGTCAGGCTCAATGACCCCTGTTCATTCTGGCCACCATTCTGTCCCCACGTGGAGGACATTGTCTCCATAATTGCAAAGAATTGTGGCATACAAGCAGCCACTGCCCTGACTGTGATAAATAAGGAAACGGCCTTCCTGTCCCTTTAGACTCAATGGTGTCTGCTGGCTACGCTGCCACCACAACTCACTAATGTGAAATGTTCTACTCTCAGCTGGGCCACTTATTAACAATATGCAGCACTGACACACACACACACACACACACACACACACACACACACACACACACACACACACTCAAAGGGCTCTGTGGTCTTCAATTAATTGGAGAAAGCTTGTGCACTTTCTGACATTGACGTCCAATGAATTAAATACATGGGCTCATGCACACACACACACATTATATGACAAAGTGCTAGGAATCAAACACACACAAATGAATCCAGATACAAATGTCATCTCCATATTTGTCTTGTTCACTTACACACATCACACACACATACACACACAATGGAATAAGGAATACTACAAATACTGTGTCAGTGAAAAGGTTACTATAATATATTCATACATATGCTAATTAGATACAAAAGAGACATTTATAATGCAGACAGCAAGGGGACAAATGAGAGAAACACTCTTACTGTATCTCTCTGCTACTCTCGAAAGTTTCTCTCTCCCTCTCTCTGCCTTCCTTGCTTTCATCTCCTCCTCTGTTTTTCTGTCTCTCCCCTACAGAACAGTCTGTTAGTTACATAGGTGTGCTTGGATGGACTGCATCTCCTCTACAAACTGCATGTAGGAATGGTGCTATTAAACGGCAGCATGTTTGTATCTGTTTGTGTGTGTGTGTGTGTGTGTGTGTGTGTGTGTGTGTGCGCGCGCGCGCACATTTTGCTAGAGAAACAACCCATTTTTTCCCTCCCTTCCATTCACATGGAACTTTCACTGGTTGGCACTACACGGTCAAAAGGGCTGCACTGGTGTCTATTATATTTACAATAATGCTGCAGAGAACTGAGAAAGTGAAACTGCTCCCACTGTGAGTGAGTGAGTGTGAGTGTGAGTGTGAGTGTGTGCGTGCGTGCGTGTGTGTGTGTGTGTGTGTGTGTGTGTGTGTGTGTGTGTGTGTGTTCTGTAAGCCAACAGGGATGTATTTACCAGGGCAGCCCAAGGAGAAACCATCTTGTTTGTTTGTTTGTTACCATTTTTCTGATGGTTAATGAGACTAGAGATAAACTGATTAATGGGCCAGACTGATATATCAACTCATACTAGCTTATCTTAGATACATTAGCATTGTATGTGTTGGCTGATAAGCAACAACAAATTTAAAATCCATGACTCATCATGCTGGCAGGATCTAATGAAGAGACACTATCAATTTGCATCATGGGAATTTTAGAATTCAGCAGTTTCAGAGTTTGATACTGCTGCATTGATTTCGATCATTCTTTTTTAAATCTGAGTTTTGCAGTTTCCCCAACTTTGTTGAAGTATGATACTGAATCACAGGTGCACTTTTAATTGGACGTTTGGCATTTTAGAAAGTATAGTAAGAAGGCCAGACCCTCCAAGAATATTCTAACTGGACTTTCCCATGTTCTCACTGCTCTGGGTCTCACTCTCTCTCTCTCTTTCTCTCTCTCACTCTCTCACACACACACACACACACACACACACACACACACACTCACACACACACACACACACACACACACACACACTGCTGGGTAATCAGCACAATCCATTGCTCCGAGCCTCATGGGGGGCTGCTTTCCCCTTCTCTCTTTAGTTTTCATCTGCCTCTCTCCCTCTTCC
The DNA here is from genome assembly GCF_002814215.2 of Seriola lalandi dorsalis. Lineage (NCBI taxonomy): Eukaryota > Metazoa > Chordata > Actinopteri > Carangiformes > Carangidae > Seriola > Seriola lalandi. Next base: position 1,372,449 of record NW_019525244.1, on the reverse strand, counting down.
TTCCTCCCCTCCTCTCTTTCTCTCTGCCTTTCACCTATGCCTTCCTTCCTTTGCCCTCCCTCGCTCTCTCACTTTCCTCCCTCTCCTTCCTTTCTCTCCATTTTTCCCATTGTCTCTCTCCGACTCTCCACTGTTTCACCTCTACCAAACACAGATGAAGCAACTCTACACTATGTTGGAGGATGTTTCCTGTCTCTCTCTCTGTGTCTCTCTTCTGTTTTCTCTCAGCTCAAACCCCCACCCACCACTGCTTAGCTTTGGAACAAAGACTTTTATTTCAAGATAAGATCATATTCATTTCAATTTTCCAAATTTTTAATAATGCGTATTAATGTAATGTTAGGATGCTTTGCACAACTGAGCTGTCCATTTTCTTTATATGAAGCGTTTTTCAAAATAAAAGCCTTCCAGTGGCTTTCACTGTCTAGCAGCTGCAGAAGTGGTTGTGATATCACTGTGGGGAGGGGTTACAAACCTCCGCCAAGGGGCTATGTTTCCCTCTGTCTGTTTAGTTGTCAAAACGATTATGCAAAAAGTACTGAATCTATTTACATTGAACTTGGTGGAGTGATGGTTAATGAGCCACGGAACAACCCATTAAAGGTCCCATATTATAGAACGTGACTTTCCATGTGTTTTTTGATTATAAAGCAGGTCTAGGTTCTATATCAACTCTGAAAGTTTCAAAACGCTCAATCCTTTGAGAAATATACACAACCTGTTATCAGAAACTGTGACTTCTTCTAGCTGTAATATGTTATCTATGCTTGGCCTGGCTGTGCGTCATTCAGAAAACAGTCAGCCAAATGGGAGAGAGGCTAAGAGACCAACACAAAACGCCTTGTTCTTACTAGAGCTCTTATGGATATCAAATAAAACACTGGAAGAGTATAACATATGGGACCTTTAAATTTAGGTACAGATCTGGATCACTTACCATGAATGTGAATTTTTTCTTTGAAGTTTGGTGTATGTTGTGTGACTTTGGCCCTGAGATCTGTGCTCTCTCTGGTTTTGTTGCAACAGAGATTAGCAGTTGGTCAAAATCTACATTTGGACATTTTTATACTTTGATCAGCACATCAGTGAACATGAGTAATGTAAGAATAATATGTAGGTCACAGAAAGGGAAGTGACGCTTCTGAAACTAGAAAGATTTGAGGAAGTGTAAGTGAATCACTCTGGCAATCGTACTGCGGCCAGCTGTTTTATGGCTGTGCATGATGTATGAACATGGTGTCACCAAGGCTTACTGAGATGTATCAACTATCGAAGCCATGCTATAGAGCAAATTCAGATGGCTGTGACCTTTCAGAACTGTTTAGAATGACAAATGATTGTTAAGGATATGTTTCAATTTATTTTATACATGCTATAAACATTAGTCTAGTCAGAGTCAGAGTAACTACCCTGAATCTCGGGACTAATTTCAGCTTTACTTAGAGCAGAACTGTGTTGCATCAGCAGTGATCATGGCGCTTAGTCTCAGTGGAGTTTGCCGTTTTTACATTGTAACACACACACACACACACACACACACAGAGAAAGAGAGAAAGAGAGAGAGATGACTCTAAAGCAATAGCTTGCAGGGAAGGGAAGTTCTTTTGCAAACAGGGAAACGCCCTGTGTATGTGTGTGTGTGTGTGTGTGTGTGTGTGTGTGTGTGTGTGTGTGTGCTGTGCAAATGATGACTAGATGGTACGTGAGAGGAGCATGCAGAGTGTGTGTCTCATGGTGATATAGTACTGAGAGAGTCCAATACAGCAACTCAGCAACTTCATGTTTATTTGAAAAGTTTCAACTGCTGAAGTTACTACTGTTGGTCACAGACTTTGCTATCCAGGAATCAAAAGCCACGTTTTGCTCTTTTGCTCTAATAATTCATGGCAAAACAAAAGAAAAATCCTATGAAGTCGTTTTACCCACATTTAAAGGCTGGATTTCTTTGTCTTGGTGCCACAAAACTTCTGCAGGCATACTACAACCATGTGATTGCTACCACACATAATACAGCTTTTAACACTAATGTGTGCAAGTGTGTGTGATCTATTCAGACACCAATTATTCTGTCCCTCTTTAGGACACCAAGAAGTAAGCATTTGAATATGTGAAATCAATGCTGTGCATGATGAAAAGCTTCAAAGAAAAGGCAACAGACAAACAAGAAGAGAAGAGAAGAGAAGAGAAGAGAAGAGAAGAGAAGAGAAGAGAAGAGAAGAGAAGAGAAGAGAAGAGAAGAGAAGAGAAGAGAAGAGAAGAGAAGAGAAGAGAAGAGAAGAGAAGAGAAGAGAAGAGAAAACTGATTTGAGTTCAGGTTTGAGGTTATAGAAATGGAGAGGAGTAGAAATAATAGGAGAAAGGGGTGATTGTGTTTGTCTTGTTGAGGCTGTGCCACTTCCCTTTTTGACCGCAAGAACTTTTAAGGGAACTTTTTGAGGGACTACCTGCATTTATACAGCAGGAACCTGGATCTAGTTTTAGCTCTTACCCTGAAAATCTCCCCACTACCATGACACTGGTCAAACACAAGTTTCATTATTGACACTTAATATAGCAAACAAACAACCAAAAAAAATGGGTCTTGAGTCTCATTTTCAAATATTTAAAATCTCCAACACTCATATATCTCTTACACAACATACATTCAAACAACACTCACCTACAGCAGTGAGGACTGTGTTTTCTTCTTTTGTGCAACACTTAAATCTCAGTCTACACAGTGGCTTTTTAATGGGTTATCGCTCTAATTTCTCTAATTACAGCAGCTTTTAAGATATGGTGGAAATGCAAAAACAAGTCCTCTGAAGATTCTTTGAGTTCCTGAGTAGGTCCTGATTTTTCACTCTCTGAGGCCATTTGAATGAAAAGGCCTAATTGTTTTCTCCAGCTCTCTCTGCTCCATCTCAGTCTCCATCTCCTCTAATTGGGTCCGTCTTAGCATGTCAGAATATCCTGTCTGCTGACCAGGAGGCCGTTCCACTGGATTAAAATGAAAACGAGGCTAATGGGGCTAACTTTCCTCCAGCGTCAGAGCCCACTGACATGACTGACATGATAACAAAAAAACTAACCGGCAATTAGTGGATCAAAAAACTACCCACAACACAATGCAACATGAGTCAAAGTAAAATTTAGCAATCACTACAATCAGCTCCTGATGTCTGCTGTAAGGCTTCAGTTTGGAGCAGAACTAAATAGCAATATAAGTTGGACTACAAACCATTTCACCACACAACAGACAGTGGATCACTGTGGCTTACAGTAGGGACTGCAACAAACTGCACACTACTGTCTGCACATAAACATTGTCATAGTGACTCCTTCTCCATTTCCCTCCTCCGCTTCTTCATCCTCTTTTTCAAAGGCCCACTGTGTGTTCATGAATTTTCCACACCCTGTCATGCCTAAACTGCCCTCTGTCCTCACTTAGTTTCCCTCCTCTAGGGATCACCTGCCTGCAATTCTTAATACCTTCACATACCTTTGTTGCAAAGATGCCATGGCGTTCCAGCAAAGTCTATGATTTTCAAGTTATATGTTTTTTTGTGGTGCCTGGTCCCACTCATTTGTTTTCCTGACTTGACTGACCTTATATACCTCTGCTTGTTGCTTGTAAGCCTGCTGATTGACACTAGACCTTACTAAAACTGATTTTCACAAAACCTGCAGTTTCTCTGTTTTGCCATTTGCTTTCTGTTGCCCTCTTAAATGAATTCCTCAAACACACTGTAAGATACAACAAAACTGGTTGTAACTGTGTGCATTTCACATAGCGCTGTCTTCATAAATGTGCTACTTTTAGCACAAAAACCATGGTAACAGTGCTATCAGCATCTCTGCAAACGTAAAAGAGGGACTTCCTCTGCCCATGGCTGCATACTAAAAATGCAGTGTGTTAATGTTGTGACTCTGCAATACAAACACATGACAGATTTTTTACACAAGGGATGTCTTTTTCTGTCTAGGCACAGTATAGATGACTTTTTTTACATTGTATAAAAATCTGTTTATAAAAAAATAACTTTTCTGTTGTGAAAAGTCGTGATGATGTCACACTATAGCAAGGTTCAAAACTAACTTTCCTCTGTTGTTTCATTAATGCACATAACGTTAATGCAGAGGTCTAAGCTTAGAATTGAGATCCGACCAAGCATCCATGCTGGGTTTCCATTACTAAATACTTAAACTGCAATGTAATGAAAAGACAACCCACATATAAATAAACAGAGGAAAAGCCCAGATGCTTTGTCAGCATCTCCAGCACTCAAATCAATCCACAACCAAGTGTTTTCTTTGGGGACCATGTGTATGTTTGTGTGTGTGTGTGTGTGTGTGTGTGTGTGTGTGTGTGTGTGTGTGTATGTGTGTGTGTGTTTGTGCAGTGTAGGGCATTGTTCTATTGGCCCTGTTCCTGCCCTGGTTTCCCCGCACACACACACACACACACACACACACACACACACACACTCAGAAAGTGTCTGTTAAATGTACACAACAGTGCACAACAGATCTGCACAGCCCTCATCGATTTCCAATGAATTACCTGTTAGCATTACAGACTATCAGTATTGATTTGCCTATAGTAATTCTTATGAGGCAGAAAAAAATATTTCGTTGAACAGAAATAAGGATTGTGAGAAGAATAACAAATAATTACTGAAGTTTCACTCTTCACAAAATAAGAATCCTCTCAGAGGAAGCTTCTTCAGAAAACAGGTCTATCAAATCAGCTTCTCATATCTCCGCTGCCTCTGTTTGTGGGTTAATGACATAAGAAACCCTAAAATCACTGCCCTGAATGAAACTGCTCACCATTCATCCATGTTTGGATGTTTCCCCTTGTTGAAACATCAATGAATGTGAGTCACAGGATGAAATGTGTGACTTTCTACCCCTGTGTAAAAGCACCCAGTGTAAAGGGCAACACAGGCCTTAGTGTCTTAGTGCATCTCTTGCAACATTTCCTCTTTCAGGAAATCAAGTGGCAATCGAGGCACACACCCACCTTCTGTCTCACACACACACAGACACATACACTTCTGCGAACTATCCATGAACCTCATTCATTCTTTAACCCTAAACTTTTAACCTCTACTTTAATTCATACCCTTATCTTAAAGCTATATACCACATTTTTAACAAGACCAAGCCTAAGTAACTCATTTCAAAGCTGTTTAATAGTTAGCTTCTTGAAGTTATTGATATTTTGATATTAACACTGATTAGCCACAAAACAATACATAACTACAAGTAACCTGAAATTGCTCCTACTGAGTGAACCCAGTAGAGAGCGCACTACTGTCACACCAGAGACCGTTCGCATCCACAGTCCTGTCTGTGGTTATGTTTAGTCAACAAACGCAGGAAAAGACATTGGTTTTACTTAAATGTAAGTAAATAGTTGCCTGAAGTCACGGGTTAGGGTTAGGGTTTTCTGTACTAAACCAGGCCACAATTTTCCCTAACTCTATCCAAGTGCTGTGATGGTTTAAAAATAACCATAAAATTGTTTAATGATGCCATTGTCACTACAATTGGATATTGTACAGCAAGATCAAACATTCTGGCGGAAAACGAATAGCTCATCTGTGAACATTTTACATTCACTTCAGTTACAGTACCAGTCAAATGTTTGGACACATAATGGGAAAGTGTACAAACTTTTGAATGGCACTGTATGTTCAGTATCATTTGCAACTTGCCAAATACATAAATTTACAACAAATCCTCATTGTGAAAGAAAACGTAATCCGGTCGCAATTACGTTTCCTGCAGGATATATCTGCTGGTTCAGTTTAGTTGGGTAGAAATGTCATTTTTAAGAGGCAGGGATGACTGCACATGCCTTGTCCTGCAGGAAGAATAACCATCCTCTTCCATAATTCATTTTGGATTTAGGCAATTTCGTATCACCTTCTTTATAAACATGTTTATTTGTCTTTTCTTTAAGGGGCAGTCATGTTATTAGCACATTAGCAGTACATCTTACTGAGGCAACAGTAATGAGGTTTTAAATTCTAAAGGGTGTGAACCCTCTGTTGCACAACCATCATTTGCCCAAGAAGACCTCCTTTTTCAATGTTCAAATCTTCAACTAGTCCATAAACACAAGTAACACATTATGTGGTATAGGTGATCTAGCAAAAGCATACGATCATGGGACACAACCATCTGCACAGGCATAAATAAAATTTAACACCTCTTGTAACCACAAACCACTCATACATATACACAAACAGATATTGCGATAAGGAAGTGAGCCCCACCCAGGGCCCTTTAAAGATGCTGCAGATGCTGGTGTGTGTATGTTACAGGATATTTCAGTCAAATGAGAATTTCAGCTATTTTTTTTGTAACTGGAAGTAGCAGAAGGGAGTTTTACCAGAAATGACGTGTCAGATTCTGTAATATACCATGTCTCCGTGTGGCAGGGCTGTTGGTGGATCAACTTACTGCCAGCGTTTTTGTGTGCAAACAGTGTTTAGATGGAAACATGACAACACAATTAAAGCATTTTTTCGTATCAGTATCACAGTTTACAGCAGTGTTCAAGTGCTTTCATGCATGCATGCAACAAACCAAACCAAATTGGAAAAGAGGGACAGAAAAGCATCATGGGAGTGCTTACCTTGTACACTTGACCATAGGTTCCATTGCCAACCACCTCCACCAACTCAAAGATACCTGCAGGATCCTAGAGAAATAAAAAAACATTAACATTGTCAAGAAAAAGAAAAGAAAACTGGGATTACAGTAATGTCACGTAGCAAGTATGTGAGCTGAGTCAAACAGAGAGAGCAAAGATGAGTATAATTAATATAGTCAAGAAACGAAACAACAGTATAACAGTAGAAACAGTGTAGAAAACGGTGCATTTCAGCAAGGTCACAGGTTCATGCCATGCAAAACTATGACAAGTAGCTTTATATACTCAGTGCTGAGGGCAAATGGAGAACAATGCATTGTTATACCGGGATGTGGACTGAGGAAGTGGTACTGAAAATGCGGATAACATTGTGAGCTACAAGTAATGAAAATACAGATTGAAATTTGTAATTTTATAGATTATGGCTTCACTGACTACTGAAATATTATCACCTTGAAATACATAAAATGCCATTATATTTTTCTAGACATATAGTGTCATTATCTCCAAGGATACCAATATTATAGGACTGAGACACAAACAGTGTAGTTTAATGACCAATGAAAAAAGATTAAGGAAATTCCAAACTGCAGCATAGGACCAATATAGACTAGCGTTTCAGTATTATAACTATGTGAATTTGGTTAAAACAACAATACTGTATGTCACAAGTGTGTGACAAGAGTGTTTTCTTTTCTTTATGGTTTTTCTGTCATACAGTTTACGTTAGTGGGTTTTCTTGTTGTCGATCACTTGTTGCATGTCAACTTTTCAGCAAAGGAAAATCCAGTGTGTAAACACTGTAACTTGTAAACTTACAACAAACAGGACACAGTGCAGACAGAAAACATTATGTTACTCGATACATTACACACGAACACTTAAACACGCGATAAAAGTTTCTTAAACAGTACTTAAAGTGAGAGCCGACTTTTTGGCAAGATTTTTTTTTTAAATCTCCGACTGCCCACTAAGTTGTTGCTTGAAACTACCGTTAAGTTTCAAGGAACACCCACCACATCCTACAATGTTTACTCAAACACTTCTTTAAAAAGGAGGACAACATTTCTATCCTTACTCTTAAAGCAGCGAGGTCTATACTGTCCAAACTTCGGGTGGTGTTTTCTCTCGACATTGCTGCCAATAACTTTGTCAGCGTGTTGATGTTTGTAGACAAGACATGGACGGTCACAGTTTCTTCTCTACAAACTAACGGCTTTTCCTCGTCGGGTCCATTCTGAGGTTTGGCTAGCAGCGTCAAGCTAGCCAGTGTCATACACACGACTTCCAGACACGCCTTTCAAAATAATTGTCTTCCTCGGCACACCTGTTAAAAATGGATTGATTTGGGGGTTTCTTTGTTATTGATGATACAAGATGATACGGTGACTATCAGCAATATAATAGAAAAACATACATCATATCAAAACATGTTAAACCTTCTGTAGCTTTAGCTAAACCTATTGTAATTCCCTACATACAGTGGAGTCCAAAAGTTGAAACCACTTTCCCCATTGTTAAATGGTCACTGTGCACAGGCTTGATTGAAAGTTATTCAATTATTTAGTTAGTTTTAATTGCCTTTTTCGCGACCTAATTCTTTCTTTTATTATTATTTACTGTTTCAGGCCCGAGTCAATTTTACAACTCAGCTTTAATTATGAAACTACCAACATCCCGTTTCCGGGTGCAACAACTACGGTTCACCTAACTTTACTGAGTTGTTGCCCCTAGGTTGTGCAGCTGAGAAGTGATTTCTCAGAAACTTGACATCTAGTGAACCGACGAGACGAAGAACCTTTATTTTACTAAACCGCTGTTTCTACAGTGTTGGTGTCCAAACGTAGTTTACTGGAATAATGAAGTGTAATACACAACAATCTTTCCACGTGTATTCGTGTCCGTGGTCGTGCGCGCGCGTGTGTTTTTGTGGTGAAAGGTCCTCCTCACGTTATTCTATAAAAAAAATAAAATAAAAAAAACTCAGTAGTCACTGTCTACTTTGTAAATTCCTTTTGTAAATCAGTGATAAGTGAATTAATAACAAGATAAACATTCAGTAAGCTTTACTGAAAGGAACGTAAACACACACACAAACGCCGACAATGTGACTACACTGAACATGTTGCCCTGACAATCATTCTTACAGTTTACCCTCAATCATTCCTGAGCATTTGCAGGTGTTTTATTTCTATTCTGGTATCCCCTTCACATTAAGGGGGCACATCATATTTATTTCATAACAGTTGACATCCTAAGGATGTCAGCCATTTGTTGTTATTTTACCTCATCCTTCAACCTTTTTAACATAAAAAAACTAAGCAAACATCAAGGCTGAGGTTGACCCAGTAAAGGCAGACTTCTTAGCTTTAACAGACCTATTCCACAGCAGACACTTGTGATAGCACACGTGATAGCAGGGAAAGCCTTCAGTAACACTAATGAATGCTGCACTGTGCACGTGTCCAGTTCCAGATCAGAGAAGCAGAACTTGAAATTTGTGATTGTACATGAAAGAAATTAAAAATTAAAAAATTCTTCTGCCTATTTTTAATGAACAATGCTTGTTTTGTCCCATCTTTCTGTAATGTCCTGGTGAACATCAACAAAGTGGCTCTTTAAACTTTGAAGGAAATGGGGCCTGCCAACAGGCGTTCGCAAAATAAACATTTTAAAACATGCTGTTCAAAACAGATTCTCAAACTGTGTAATGTGTGTATGAGCAACTTTTTGTGCTATATACAAGTCTCACAGCTGCCACTAATTTTGCATGATGGATTTTTGGCCACATGGGGGCAGCGGAAACAAGTTGTGAACAAAACATTGACAGAGCATCAACTAGGTAGCAACTTATTGCTTATTTACACATGCAGCCATAACAGAGCAACAAATTAATTTATCTGGTGTGGTGTTTGCGGCCACTTGGTGAATCTGTTTGAGATCTTTGTACCAACTCCTGAATATCTGGCTCTTACGCTGTTCAATGCTCCACTCTGTTCACCAGCTTTTTGTTAACATTCTCTGCTGTTTGTTGCTGTGCAGGTAGTGTGCCATGGGTTTTTAGAGCTTTGTCTCTGAAAACAGCGCTGCCTGCTGCAGCTAAAAATTAGGCTATGCGAGTGGTGAGACTGAACTAAAACAGTAACGTTTTCACTCAGATAGATTAACATTGAGCACGAAAGTCACTTCAAAGCTCTGTAGCTTCATAGTTCTCTGTAATTTCATCACAAGCAACCCCCTGTTATATTCACAGCTATAATCAATATTAAGACAATATTGATTATAGCTGCTTATTTGTGATAGTACAATGTATTCATAAACATAACCCAATTACACCTTCATGTTTTACCAACTCCAACTGATGTGTGCTCATTGTTGCAGTAAAAATTCTGGCTCACTTATTTCATGCGTCTGTGTAAATTATGCACTGTAGGCCTACTGACAGGACATGATACTTGATATGAGAGAATAATAATTATCAGCTATTGGCAGTGACTTGGTATCGGAATGTGATGAGACAGTCCAACCAGGCCAGAGCTAGCTAGTTAGCATGCTAACTTCAGTAGCAGAAAAGAAGTGATAGAAATACAAGCAAAACAAGAAGGTTGCTTTCAACCACTGGAGACAGCTCTTGGTAAAGGAACGTAAGTAAGTAAAGGAATGAAGTCTGATGCTGAACTCATCCAGTTTCTTATAGACTGGTAAGTCAACAGCTGTTAATGCTAATGTTGGCTATGTAGCAATAGCAAAACTTACAAATAGCTCCCATTAAGTATGTTCCCTCTCAGTTATTTATGCTGCAGTATTTATTTGCTTTACCCATGTAATTATGTTTTTAAGTGCAAAATGTATTGGAGAGATGGAGCTTCACATTCCAGTCCCCTGACTGAGCCATTGAGTCACAGTCATCATGGTGGAATAAGGGTCATTATGTGGTGGGACACAGTCAGTGTGTGTATGTGTGTGTGCGCGTGCATGTGTGTGTGTGTGTGTGTCGGGCAGAAACAGAGAACGCAAGACTATGCTAGAATCCTGTGTGTGAGTGTGAGTGTAGGAGAATAAGAGAAAGATGGCAAGTGACTCTCTTGCACCCTCTGTGTGTGTGTTTGTGTGTGTGAGTGACTGTGACAAATTAAAGAGTGAGAGAGGGGGGAGAGAGGATAGCTACGAGTGTGCAGTGTGTGTGTGTGTGTGTGTGTGTGTGTGTGTGTGAGTGTGTTTGTGTCCCGGCAAAGAATGGTCTCTCTGTGGTCTCACACAGTGGCCCTGTTCACACCAGGGTCAGCTGCCTGCACACACACACACACACACACACACACACACACACACACACACACACACACACACACACACACACACATACACTCAAACACACACATTTCTGGACTCGTATCCAACCTAAACAAGACAACATTCTGTGAAACAACTGAATAAGAAAATTCCAGAGTGATGGATGTCGTTTGTCTGTCTCTCATTTCATTTTCTGTGTGTGTTTGTGTGTGTGTGTGTGTGTGTGTGTGTTTCTGTGTATATGCAATCAGGTAACGAGGTATTCTGTGTCTGTGTTCAGAGGAAGTTGACATTCCACTTATCTCAACCATTTCCTCAGGACACTTGCATGCATACATGCACACACATACATACACGAATACACACACAGTATGCAGTGATAAAAGCTGTATCACTGTAAGTTCCTCAGAAGCAAAGAGAAGGGAGGGGATTTCTTATTTTTTCTATACATGATGACAAATTTCTTATTCAAGATACAAAGAAGACACAGTCACAATGAACATGGTTTAAAAACAATGGTTAAAAATGCTAGATAGTCAGCTGGTTACAGACAGGTGACAAATTAAAGGAAAAACCTATATAAAGAGGCTTACTGAGGTGTTCGAGACACAACGAGCCTCCAGAGCAGCTTCTATTGACATATTCATCCCTGAAATAACTGTATATTCTGAAGGTAGTAGAAACATCAGTCCAAAATCTCTGTGTTTAATTGCCACACCCTGTGAGTCACATCATCTTCATGGTCAGCAAACCATCTGGTGCCCCAAGATAAACTCTATTATCCCAGGTGTTGTCATCCTGGAAAAGACCTCTCTCAATTCCACACAGCCTGCAGTTGTCAAAAGACAATCTTAGAAATTAGTAACAGGAAATGTTGAAACTAAGCGGCTCATATCTAGCATGGTCTAGTTGTTTGACTTCTCCTGAACTTGTGATTAATGACATTTCACAATCAGGCCAAGTTCCTTGGTCAGATTCAGGGGGCTGACACCGGGCCAAGGAAAGACCAAGTTCGAATGCAGCTACCCCATCCCCAAAATTTGCCATTTGGTCCTCCATTGCCAGACACTTAGCCAACTCAGACCCTCCAACCCACCTGACATTAAAGTGGTTGCAGAGGGGTTAGAGACAGAAGCAGTATAGAAGTTAAAGTTTAGCTTGCTGCAGGTATTGGTGATCGAGTTGGTTGAGGTCACTCAAGAACAACAAGTGTTTAACCTGGGACCCATCAATATAGTTAGCTGCTAGAACAGCATGTCCTCACATTGGACATTTTTTTCATCCATCTGAGGATAAAAATATAAGAATAAGCACACATACACACAAAGACAAAGAGAAAAAGATCCTGCGGAGGCATACTGCAGTGATTCTAATAGGCTGGCTGAGCACATCTTTTTATCTGTCTCTGTCTCCCTCAGTGTCTCCTTATCGGCCTTTTTCTCATGGAAGAGCCTCAGACACCGGCTCACAAACTTTTAAAAGATACAGATGCCCTGATATAGAAAAAAAAAAACCCAAAAACATCTGACAGGATTTTAAGTTGGGATGTAATGTAGAGTCACTTAGGAATTATAAATGGAATTGCTGTATGAAAAGTTATCAAAACTTAATTAGCACTTTATTTTATTTCTCTCATTTCCTATGACACTACTCTCCTTTCCCTTTTTCTGCTCTCTTACCACACGAGAGCGCTGTTGCTTTTGTTTGCATATTACCAAGCTCATGGGTGACATTGCTCTGTGTGTGAGGTGAAACCCCCACCCGAAGTGTTAGACGGCTACTTTCACTTCCCTATAAAGGCAGACATATCAGGAAGTGGTTTTTAAAGATGTGTTTGTTTCGGTGTGAAGAAGAAAAGAAAAAATGCAAATCATTTTATGTCATGTGCATCAGTTGAGAGATCAACAGATAGAAATCTAATGAAACATTAATTTCAACATGATTAAACATGCTATCGTTTCACAATACAATTCAGCTCACTGTACTTCATATGAATGGATAGAATATATAATCTCCAACAAGAAAAATTGTTAAAAGGATCATTCAAAGAGCAGATAAGCACGAGGGGAAATACTTATGCTTGAATTTTGCCGTCATCAGCTTCACCGAGGATTGTAGCTTCCTTAAATAGTAACTCATAGTAAAAGTAAATTATTTAATGCTGCTTGTTAAAGCTACAGTATGTGACGTTTGTCTAATATTCTTCAGTTCCAAAACTTATCTTAATGTGTACATGTGCTGTCAAAGGCTTCTGTGACGTAGTCTCTCTTCACTTGAAGATGAAACTGTGATAACCAAATGAAGCAGTTAGTTGAACATCATATGCAGAAATCATTTGCTTGCTACATCAAGCTCAGTGAGGTTTGCATGTTTTTTGTGTTTACTGCTGAGGGTGCCACTGAATGTATGGAGAAATCCTTTTGCTGGTGAATAGTTTGGTTACAACTCTAATAAAAGAAATACATATAGCTGCAGACTACTGTGAATCTGTTACTCCTGGCAGTACATTTAATTCCTGTTGTGGATATGTAGATTGTTGCAGGTCAGCAGATACTGCTTTGCAGTACACCCTGAGAGCTGAGAAGTTTGTGGTTGTATGCAGGTGTGCTTGGAAAATAAACATCTTTCTTTTCTAAGTTAGGTTTCTGTGGTGAAGGACAGTCAAACTTTGTGTTTGACTATTCTTCATTCCCCTGTACAAACAAATTTCCACTGTCTGCATGCCATTAAAGTTACTTTGAAGACGGAATTAAAATGTTATACCGGTAGGGGCTTTGAATGCAGACAGCTCCGTTGTTCCACAGTGTGGTAACTATTCAGCCTGCTACTTCTTTGTGTTTGTGCAGGTTAATATAACTTGTTTTAGTGAGAGTCACACTTTGCGTCCTGGGAATGTAAGCTGCATAGCCACAAGAGCAATTGTAAATATCATCATAAAATATTTTAATTACATCAATATCTTTACAACCATTTGTGCAATCTTTGCAATCAACTAAAATATGACACATTTTCCTTACTGTCAAAATGCATATCTGTCTCACAATCTCTATCTTAGTATCAAAAGTTGATTCCATACGTCACAGAGAAAAAATATCATGATGACAGTAACTTAAGATGAATATAGGGTTATGATGTAACTGCTGTACTGTGCAAAGGGGTTATGCATTTACAAGGTGCAGCTTTTAAACGGTTTAAAAGAAGGCATGGGCAGAATTGATTAACAGCCACTTTGTGTTTGAGTCTCATACATTCCCCATACATCCAGAAGCTGCTGAGAGCTCCCCGGTATTGTTGTAATGACAGAGGTCCAGTAACAGCTGCTTGTCAACAAAGGCATCATTTCCATAAACAAGCCACTGTGAGGAGGATCTGTTAGTGCGATTCCAATATGTCTCAAACACAGTCCCACATAGACATCTTCAATGTAAATAGCTTTAACATGCAAAGATGCCTCCAGTATCTTTTGGGGCAAATCCAGTGAGAACACATAGCCCAGTCCCTGGGCGTACGGTGGGTAGGTTGGCTCGGGGAAGGCAGAAACAGGCAGAAACCACTTTGAGGTCTGGTCTCGAATAACAGCAGCATACCTTACCACATGTCCTGTCAAGTAGCGATGTTGGGGGGCTTTCAAAAGCATGTCAACAAGCTTCTGGACATTAAGGAATATGTCCGAGTCGACTTTCATGGCATAGGAGGTGTTGGGGCAATGAGAGCTGAGCCATTCAAACATGACCATGGTTTTAATGGTGAGGTTATTGTAGCTGTCCACAAAGCTACTCTGGAGAATGTCTTTATGTCTCCGGCTTTCCTGTAACACCTAAAGAAAGACAGGTAGGACGCTTGGTTTAGTTTCCAGTGGAAACAAGTTAGCAAACACTTGGTTATTTCCACATACAGCAGATATGGAACAACATTAGTGTTCATTTTGAGTCATGTTTCTGGCCACCTGGCAAATGTAAGTCAAATCCACTCTCCTATATCTGAAATATCTGGCTCATTACCGATAAATGCTCGACTGTGTTCACCATCTAGTAACTTTGTCTGCTGTATGTGCTGGGCAGGTAGTGTACTGTGTGTTTATCAGAGCTTTTTTTTTTTTTTACTGAAAACAGCTGCTGCTACAAACAGGTTTGGTGACAGCATTTTGATTTCCCCCAATGAACCCCCCCAACATTTCTTTCTCTCATGTTTGTTGAATGATAGTAGAAAGGGATACTGAAAAAGAAGTCAGTAATTAAAAAAATTAATATACTCACTTCCTCATCCAGGAGCTTATCTCCCTCTCTGGACACCCCCAGCAGGAAGAAGTGGCTGACAACTTTGCCCAGCACTGTAGTTTCTTTGCCCCAAGTGTTACGAATTATGTCACGGGCCTCCCTGTTGTGAATTGCGACTGGGATCATAAGAACCAAGAATGGACTTTCCTGCTGACATCTGATTGGTTCATCCAATCTGAAAGTGTACTGGTGCGGGTATGCCACAAAGTACTGTGAAGCAGAGGAAGTTGGTGTTTTTGAGTGTTGCATCTCATTAGTGCTGGGTTAAGACTATCTTTTTTTTCTGTAGCCTACTCTAATGTTAGCTGCACAGTGAAAAGATCTATTACGATGTGTTGAGACAAAGTGAATTTTTGAATCGCTATATTTATTTGTGCAAATTTCAGTGATGGACTATTTGTGTTGTCTGTGTTTATTTGCTCAGAACTGCCACTGTATCAGCTGTACAAACATAAGCTTTAGCTAGCTAGCAATGTACACTTCCTGTTTTTTTTACCTGCTACACAGACTTGGTTATGGGTTTCAAGGAATTAGTAACTGCAACAGCATCATGTATAAAAAGGAGAAACAGCATGTTAATAGTGATTTATACAAGATGCAAGGGGTTCACAGGAGGCCCATTTGGGGTCCTATGACCATGGTTTAAACACATACATTTATAAAACTCGAGTTACATCCAGGTTGTCTCATTATGTGGTCTCTGTGTTTACATTCATCTACTCATACAGAACAGTGATCCCAGTGTAATCCATTTGAGACTGAGAGTCTTTTTCATTTCCACAGCCCTGTACCCTTGGAGCCTGTGCATGTAACTGCTGTAGAAGTAGCATGCCCCTTACAGCAGGTACAAATTCTGCTTTACTCTGATGATTCATCTGAAATGTATGACTGTTCTTATTATCAGATTAACAGGTAAACACAGCGCTGATCCATTACGTGTGTGGATTTGTCTTTGCCTTGGTCATTTTGATAGCTGCATCTGTTTCAAGACACGGACACAGAGACCGGTAGATATACTTACACTGCCAATTTCAGTAGTCATATTGTTGTAAGATTGGTTCAACACTGAAGTTGCCCTCCAAAAGTTCAAAGGCAATGGTACCTTGAAAATATATATTACTATTCCCAGCATGAAGGGCGGCACCAATAACCGTGGCCTAGCTCTTGTCCATGGAGTCTTTTCACTGCCAAGACAAAAGTGAAAATGGTCATCTTTAATGCCCATTAACTGCACAGCAGAAGCACTTTACAATCCATTATGGGATTGGAATCAGGAAGCACTTTGCTAATAATGCCTCTTCCTTGCCTAGTAATGCAGGGAATCTTCATTAGTAGTGATTTATGTATAACTGTTTACAGCAAGTAAAGGAGTTTCCATTAAGGTCTGCATCCATCAGAAGTGTGATGTATGTTAACACAATGTACACATTGATGTGAAGTCTATTGCTTTACAAGCTTCTGTATGTAGCCTTCATGGTACATATAAAGCAATCAGTCAACATAATCAAGAATCTTCTAAACTACTGTATAGACAGACTAAATGAGAAATAATCGCACTTCTGTAAGACTATACAAATCTTGCCCAAACCTCTACATTTTAACATTCCTACACACTTCCCTATTTTAATTTATTTACGTCATTAAGGCCTAGTGATTAGTAGTAACAGTGATGGCAAAAGGGCTATGACTCAAATTATTACTTATTACGACTTTCAACTTCAGTAGACGGATGTGAGAACAGTCTTCTGGTATCATAGTCTGGCCACAAGTCATTCTGCACAGTGAAGGTTAAACATTAAACTGAAGTTGTTGTTGTTGTTGTTGTTGTGTTGCTTAAGGTCTGGTTCCAGTTCTAATTTAAAGAAACACTGTAAACATACAAAGTTGCTTTAAGGTTAAAAATAGAACCAGGTTTACAAATACAAACAACCAAGGATTCACTTCTTATTATTAAGTCTTAGCATTGATCACAACATGATGTCACTGTCAACACCTGAAAACTGACAACTGTGACCTCCCATAACAACAATACTACAGCTGTTCCCAATGTTGAAACCCACAGATATGAAAACTTACAGTACTAACTCTCACACATAAATAACACCGATGAGGAATAAGTCTCTGATTAGAAATATAATATATCAATAAATTTAGTTCAAATATACTAGAAGAAGATCTAATTGCACTCATACTTTTCTGTCACTTCTGTGTCAGTGATGGACTGCATATAGACATAAAGACATAAGAAACTGAAAAACAGGAAGGAAAGACATGAGACAACAGAAAATAATTGAATAAAAACTATGAATTATATACAATTTTCATTACATTTGTAGTGGGGACTTTCCAGGGAAATAAATAATGATTAAACAGTGGTGGGTTTGGAGGAGAGATTTTTCTAGAGGTTTGTGGAACTGTAAGATTTCCCATGTGACTTTCAAAGCTATGTCTGTGCATGTTTTAACAATGGCATGTAGAGACATAGATTTTGTCAGAGAGAGAATAAATGAAACAAGCTGCTCAATTGGTTCGGCTCACAGTGAAAAAGGAAATCTTATAGGTGATTTTCAGATATACTGTATTTATTTGTAATTTCTTTTGCATGTATGCATGAGATAGTATGTCTGAGTGCCAAATGCTAAATCGAATTGTACAGATCCAATTGAAGAAAAAAAACATCAATTTAGAAAAAGAATATGATTATATAAAAAAAGATATAATCAGATACATAATCAGATTAAAGACAAAGACACTCTAGTTTCCACAGCTTCACTTTGAGAAGTTCAGATATTGTACTGTATGGAAACCTGTTAAAAGTAGCTATTAGTAGTACTGATCTTACTGTAGCAATTTTCTCTGCAGTTGAGACCAGGAAAAAACAGAAGCTACCAAATATTATTTGCTTCTCTGGTTGAACACTCAATTAAACATCACAGCCACACACTCAGAAATGATACATTCGAACACGAATAAAGACATTAGCTCTAATGTGTATTAGGAGCTCAGTTTCCACTGCAATTAGTCTGACTGATCCGATAACACAAGACAGGACCTGTTCTAACAGCTTTCACGTTTAACAACCAAATTGAGACTTTCACTTTACCATGTGTTTACCGTTGTGTTTTACCATATGTTAAAATGAACACATTTCAAAGAAACAGAATTAAAATCTAAACTTACCCTTTAGAAACACATTTCTCCTGCATGTTCAAAGACGTGGTTGAGAAGAGATTGATTTCACAACTAACAGCTACCAGCACGCCTCGCACAACAGACAGACAGCGGCAAATAATGAGGATGTTTATGGGGATATCTAACTGTCAGACTGCACCGTGGTTTGTGACCGCGTGTGTGGGAAACACACACCAGGCCTCCTGACAGACACACAGTATACTGCAATTCATGTGAATGCCTGTGTTGGATATTATTTACAACAAGATTTAACTGATATGGTTTGAAGTGGTGGCAGAATCAACATGACTTAACATGCAGTTTGATTTGCCTGTTATTGCAACACCATCACATTCATGCCAACACTCTTTTCCGTCAACACCCTATCCTGTTCACTCTCTCCCTTTTGCAGATTTCAATATTTGCATTTACTCTTCACTCTACTGCTTTTTCTACTATTACCTTTAACACTTGAAACATTTCCTGCATTGACAGACACAACATAAACTTGAATAAATGCATTCAGTCAGCCATGTTCTACTTACTGCATTGAAAATACCAGTTAATGAATTGGAGATTGATTATATGTTCCAGTTTTCTGTTTAGAATGCAGGTGTTGTTTATATGTTAGGCACTTCTGCAGGGAGTTTTTCTATCTTGCTGTGTTCCTCCCACTTTTTATCTGCACAGTCGAGATATAAATATGCATCTGTGACATCATCTGAATGATGTGGATATTCTGAGAAGTGTTCCAGCATTACTGAAAAGACAAAATTAGCATACATTTCCTTGAAAAATACCTGATAAATATACTGATTCATGTAGGGGAAAAATTATTTATTACTAGTGTTTGATTGTTAGATATAGAATTGAGTAGTTATAGTTACACCCAAATGTTATCTCTGACTGCATTTCATGGCCCGCTCTTGGAGGGAGCAATGGACCTGTAGAGGGTGGGTTAAACGAACTAGGAGAGGCCCTTATCTCAGTTGTCCAGAAAAACTGTTTGCTTCTTTAAAAGTGATGAACAGTTCAGTTCTAGCCAGCCTGAGCCTGACATCTCTGACGCGTTTGATCAAACTATTGCTGTGACTTTGTTTGACTCCATTTGCTTGTTCTTTGCCTGTGTTACACTTGCTTGAGTGATTCAAATAAACATCAAAACCTTACAAGGCGTTCTCCTTTGAAGCTTTCTCACCAAACCAGTTTACAGATTTCCACCACAATTCATTTTAAATGTGTGACGGTCCCTGCCTTGCAGAGCCTGTTTGGTGTGTTCTCTTTGTTTTTCTTTCAGGTACCTGGCTGGTAGGCCTGGCCAGTCTCCCAGTGGGTGGCCTATTTAAGATCTGGCTGTCAGCTCTCCCAGGGACTCTCTCGGTCCATCCTGACGGCACCCCGTCTTTGACTTGGTTGGCTTCGGCCTAATTCTTAGTTGTTTTACTTGGTTGTTATTATTTATCTTGTTTTGTTATAAATAAATTCCTTAAGTTTTGACGTTTCTGTCTATCTCCACTTTTTTGTCATGGCTCACGAGCCGGTTCATGACAAATGCAATGAACTACAGGTTCTTCACTAACATTGAGTGTGGATCATGAGTGACTGACTAAAGCTACATGTTATGAAATCTGCCTCTAAGTTTTCAACTCCCATACTATCTCCATGTATCAAGGGTTTTGTTTTTAATGTGATTATCATCTTCTCTGCCAGTGGCTACTTTCTTCTCTAGCATGTCTCTGCTAGCATTGCTAACATGCTAAACTAAGATAGTGAACATGATAAACAATGTATCTGCTTAGCACCACCATGTGAGCATTGCTCATTGTGAGCATTTGACCATAATGGTGCTGCTGCAGTTGCTGTAGACTGTAAAATCAGTGTTGTAATTGTTCTGTAAAGGGGAAATTACAGAAAGATGGTGGATTTGGTTAACTTTGAAAGAAGTCGAGTGACTTGATGCATACAACATTTTTAACACATATCTGAAACCAAAACTTTTTTTCTATCCATGAAGTGACTGAGACCTAAGTTTCTGCTTCCTGCACTGTAAAATATGTCTCTGCTTAACATGAGGCAAGCAGCAATTACATTTCCTGACAAATGTAATTGATAAAACAAATTAGTAGTGTACAAACTGTTTTTCTAGCAGGCAGGGCTGATTGTCTGCAATGCGTTGACATCAAAAACACAGAGATGGACCCTGTTAACTGATTACCAAAGAGCAAAACTTTACCTGTAGTTCCCTCCTGTGCAACAATGAGTGCAATGTTTTCTCTGTGGCTGAATCTGTCCCAAATATAGCATGACTGTCAGAAGCCACTTCCACATCTGGACCAATTCTGGCACACACTTGGAAAATCTTCCGGCTGTCAGCCAATACCAGAGGATGCAGGCATATGTAGAGGTTTTGCTACAGTGCATTTGGAAAGTGCTCAGAGCCCTTCACATTTTTCACATTTTGTTGTTGCAGTGTTATTTTTTTCCCTCACCAGCCCCTGACCCCATAATGACAAAGAAAATTTTAGAATTTCTTGTAAATTTATTTAAAAGGAAAAACTGAAATATCCAATTGACAGAAGTATTCAGACCCTTCACTATGATACTTGAAATTTAGCTCAGGTGCGTCCCATTTCTCTTGATCATCTTTGAGATGTTTCAACACCATGATTAGAGTCCGCCTGTGGTCATTTCAATTAATTGGACATTTGGAAAGGCACACACCTGTCACAGCTGTCAATGCATATCAGAGCAAACCAAGCCACAGGGCAGGGAAACTGCCTGCAGAGCTCAGAGTCATGGATTATGTTGAGCCATATGTTGCCATATGTTATGTTGGGAGAAACTTCCAGAGGGACATCCATCCCTGCAGTACTCCATCGATCTGGGCTTTATGGCAGAGTGGACAGACAGAAGTCTCTCCTTGGACAAAGACACGCGATAGCTGTTTGGAGTTTGCAAAAGAGCAGCTAACAGACTCTCAGTCTGACTGCCTGTCAATATCGATTGTCGATTGGCCAGTTGTCTGCCAATTGGGTCTAGACTAAAACACCCCAAATGTTGGATGGATCTCAAAGAAATGTGCATAGACATTCATATAATCTCATGTGAAACGATTTAGTAGTACCATGAGGTTGACATTTTTTTCTTAGATGGATTGCCATGAGATTTGTACACACATTGATGGTCCCCAGACCTAAGGGCTATTGATGAGTGCAATGTTTTATCTGTGCAGTCTATAGCTTGTTGTCCTCATTTATTTTAAAATATGTACGTATTGAGTACATTTCAGTGTTATTTCAGGCCAGAAATACCACACCCACTGGTGGAAAGCCGTTTCTTGTGTAACACATAATTGCTCATTGAATAGATTTGAATTGGAACCACTAATTTCTATGGAACCACATACTTACAGTAACTTTGTTGCCATCATGTTTTTAATTGATTGGAAAGACATAATGTTTCATTTAACTTATTAATTGTGATACAGCACAGGGGGTTATGAGGTTAACATATTCCTCTGTGGGATATAACAAGGTCATAACTGTATATGGTATGCAATGAATTAACTCCATAACAACTTAAAAACTGGTAAAATATTTCAGAAATAACATTTTTAAATGTTTTTGTCTTACCCTTAGCTCAACTAATAACAAAGAAGCAACTAAGGTTTTGCAAAATATGTTTTTGCATTAACACCACATGTAACATTGCAGCTTTTGGCAGTCCCAGCTCAACACAGTTCAAATCCTATTCGACTCACTGTACCCCAGTTCAGCTCAGATTAGCCCAGCAAAGTGTAAAACTGGTTTTATTGCATGAGAGCCAAAGTTTTGTTTCCCCCAATCTGAACAGAAAGTTTAACAAAACCATCAATATGACCAGAGCAATTATTAAGAAATCTAAATGACTGTTGGAGAGGAGGAAGTAGTGAGGACTAAATGGTGTGAGTGTGTGGAGTAGCTGGGCACAAGATGAAGATTACAGTTGGTGAAATTATAAGAAAAAGTCTTGCAAATGAAAACAGAGAAGGGGAAAGTGGGAAGGAAGTAGAAGAAAGAAAGCGTAACAGCTGAATGTGTCAGATGACAGTTATTCAACGTGTATAAAACAACTCATATACTTTTTATTTGCTCTCAGTTAAATTATTTCAACCAATATATCCAAAGAATAGTCAAAGAAATGAGCAGAAATCAAAAGACAACCACTATACTGTATATTGCCATCGAATATAACAACTCAAATAATTAATTATTGTATCAAACAATCTCAAATATCCAGAATTCATTGGTTCTAATAAGACAATGACAGTACCGTTGTGTAAATTCAAAACATTATTCACTTTGCTTAAATATTATGGTAATAATCTTGTTTTTTTTTAAAGCTCACAAAGAAGAAGTTGGTCTGTTTCAGCTTGGAGTCCGGCTTTTTCTGCAGTGAAGCCCCCTTTGGCTGACTGGTAGTGGTCTCAATTCCAGAGTGATGGGTTTAAAACATCAGTCTGTTAGCAGTGTTGTACTGCCATCGATCTATCCATCCATCCATCCATCCATCCATCCATCGACAAAAAGATGAAAAGAATGAAAGCAAAAAGCGGCTCTGGGTCACACTTTGGGTCACACACTTAATGTGGGTGTTTAACAGAAAATGTAGGGAACAAATCACTGTCATGTATAGGTCTATGCATAAGTTATGGAAGCTGTACAGAGATTATTATAACAAACAAATATTAAAAAACAAAGCCTGGTAAAAATTCTCACCAAACTTCTAAAAGGATAAACTTTTTAATGAAACAACACAAAATAAATAATAAACATGTTTTTGGAGGGACACCTCCTTTTTTCCCTTTATCAGTTTTTATCAATACTTCATGGCTGGACAGAAAACAAATATACCGTATCAACATAAGACGTTTATTCTCCTCCGTATGAAAAGAGGCTGCGACAAATGACTGTCTCATTTACTCTTTTATCTATGTTTATTTGATTATTTTTTTATCTAAATGGGTGGTCATGCAAATAGAAAAAGCCAAGTCCTTTATGCTTTTAGCTCGGTGGTAAAAGTTGGTAGTTCACCTCTTTGCCACTTCGCCTCTTGACGAGTTGACTGGTTGCTGTTAACTGGGTTACAAGGTGATGAGCTGACTGGTTTTCTTCCTCCTAGCTCAAGAAGTAACTAGCCTTTTAGTCAACTAGTTTACACAACTAGCTAGCTTCCACTGACTCCAGCTAACTGTGTTTTCTCAGTAAAATGAGTTTTAGCCATTGCTTTATGCGTCACTTCTTATTATCTTGCTGGAATTTCTTCCAGTCAACCATCTCAGAAAGTCAACCATTTCAGCTTCTGCAAGCCAAACCAGGTAGCTAGGTAGCTAGCTAGCTAGCCAGCCAGGAGTTGCATTTCAAGAGGTTGACTTGTTGTTTTAAGGTGGACTGGTATTCCAAAATCATTGCTTGAAATCTGCCTTGTTTACTGACAAACCACCTAGTCAACAGGTAGATGGATATTCGGAGAACTCATCTAGGTAGGAGATTGACTGGCATTCACGCTACTTTTTGCTTTTCAGTAGACCGATATTTCCGAGTAGTTAAGCAGGTGACAAATCAACTGGTTTTCACAGCTGGTGTGCGAGTTGTCCGTGATTACGAAATACTTGCGTTTATTGTGCTCCAAGGTCCAATGTGGTAGCTTGTTCGACAAACAGTTCTATTGTCTGTGGATACTTAATTGTCGCTTAAGTATCCTGGACCTTTTCAGTTCTTTATATCCATACGTCCACATCTGTCTATAAACTCTCTCCAGTCAAATTCATTTGACCAGTCACGTTGTATAATAGCATTCCTTAAAATGGTCATGGCTACACATCTTACATATCAGTTTATCAGTCTGTAACTAGTTGGAAAGTCCAAATGCAGTGAGTCAATCAGTTTTACAATCTGAATCCATCCGTTTGTAAGAAATCTGCAGCCATTACAAATGTGAATCTTAGACTTAGGCAGTCTTTAAGAAGTCTGTTGCTCACAGCATGGGATGAAATGGCTCAAAACGAGTCCACAACAAGTCTCTCCTGACACCAAGTCTGTACACAGTCCAAAAACCCAATGAAAACCAGTTGACCAACCAGTCTACCTCACATCCAAGGCCAGTGAAAAAGCAGTCTGTAAACCGGTCTGTATCTAGTACCAGTTGAGCACATCTACCAGATGTCAGAGCTTAGTTCTCTGCTGGTAAGCGGTACGAAGGTGCTGTTCAGGTGGAGTTCTGGCTTCTTCCCAAGTGTACTGCTCTGAGGAACCTGGGAAACACACAGCACAACAGTGATGAGCAGGAGTCTCCCCCAGAGCACAAGTCTTAGAAAAGATCTACAGTTCAAAAGAGAAAAAACAGGTGCTGCATTTTACATTATATACAGTACTATTGCATGCCAGTAGTGCACCATGCCTCATATATGACAACTATACTTCTATATGACAACTACTTCCCAGTCTGTTAGAATAAATAAATATTTGATGTCGGATAATATGAAGATACTATTTTCTGTCTACATTTTCTTTTATCCAAACAGACCTCTTGTTCCCCAGTGAACTGCTCTGAACCCCTGGGGAGAAAAGAGGGGTTCCATTTTTAATGTGTTTAAACTCTGAGTACATGCACACAAACAACAGAAAAGGATGCACTGTGCAGATACACTGTTGGATGCTAGAAACCAACTAAAACAACAAAAACATACGGTAAGTGGCACTGTCTTTTCTCCCACCTGTCCATTCAGCAGTGTCATGGGGATGTTACAATAGACATGGCGCCCCCCTGGGCCCAGAGTGGAGAACTGCACTGTGGAGGGAGGTGGGAGAGGAGGCGACAGGGAGGAAGGTTGTGGGGGAAGCTGGAACTCGTAGCTGCGGCAGAAATGCCTCATTTGAGCAGCTGTAGCCGTGTGTCCCCCTCCCAGTGGCAAGGTCATCTGGTTGTAGTCCGGGATCTCTGTTGCCAAGGCAATCTGTGGTGGAAAAACATGACTTTCTGTTAACTTTTTATCACCAACAATATCATTCAAGGAGGAAATTAAACCTTACACGTCAGTTGTTTTAATTGTCCGGCTAACTGTGAAACTCCAATTCATAAAGGGTTGAAAATAAAGGAGGCCAAAATTTCACCTCTTTTGTAGAAAGGGCTTAAAGTAAGAGAAAACAGTTTTGTCTTTGGACTAAGATAATTAGGCGAACTATAACTTTGACCACCAGAGACAAACTCCGTAGTCCGATTTGGGTTTTTAGATGTAGTTTCAGACAGTGGTGGAAGTTCACCACAGCAGGTGTAGCCGCACTAAGACCCGACAAACTCTGTGCTTAACTGACGTGTTTTGTGAAACTAATTTATTAACCATCTATTTTGCTTTGTAGAACTCTATACAATTCTTATAATATTCCAGTAGTAGTAACAGTATTTCCAGAACAGTTAGAATTCTAATTACTTTTGATTATTAGCTGTTTTTTTTAAAAATTTATTTACTACCCTACCTACTAATACCTACCTACTACCATAAAAACTTGTGACTGTTTGAACCTTGATCAAATGTTTTTTGTTCTTGTCCAGAAGTAATGGTATTGTAAAAGCCTGACCTATAAAACCAAGGATAATACACTGTTTATTCTCTGTTTTCATTGTCATGGTGGAAGGGCATGTAAAATATTGTCCATCATGGTTTCAAAAACACTAAGTTTGTAAGCAGTAACATTACTGTGAAATAAAACAGCTGACCTGATGATGCCCATGGCGACTCTCATTAGGGGGTGCCAGAGAGGCAGAGGTGGTTGTCATGGCAATGGTGGAGACGGTGGTCTGTAGGTCACCAAAGAGGCCCTGTTCACCGGAGTCCATTACCTATTACCACAGAAACACAATTACATAGTTTTCATTGTGCAGATTTGAGCAGTCAAGAAGATTTTATCCCAATTTTGAAATGACCATTGTGGCAGGAAAGGTACTGAGATACATTGGTTATCTGAAGAGATAAGACTTGCGATACTTTATGTTCTTCTTATTAACAACAAATCCCATGAAAGGAGCAAAGCCTTCATATATCTTAATCCTCTGTGTCATGGAGCTCCAGAAATGATTAAAAACAGTGTGCCACACTGTTGTGCCGGGTCACTTGTTCCTTCATTTCATTTAACATGGACACTGTAGTTTACTTTTTAGACAATATCTCATACATTGTCCTACGGCTGTAAATACTCACAAGCGCAACAAGTGCATCACAGCTGAAAATATTCCCAAACAAAAACACAAGGTTTTGTTTTATTGTACAATCATGTATAGTAGTTATTAAAACAGTTGCCACATCTTAAAGCCATTGGTTTTGAATACGTAAAGAGGGTGAAATCATAGCCTGGTTTGTGTCCTTTGGTCTGAACTATTTTGCTAAATTTCACATGGTTGCATTTATGTATTTGGTTCATGTAGACTGACACTGTGCATTATCCAAGCAAACAGGTAAACAAAAGTCATAGGGATTCAGCCACTCCACAAAATGTCATCCTACAAGGTCGGAAACATTTGGCGGCAGTGAGGGGTCAAAACGCACCTGATTGCCATTCATTGTGTGTTGCTGAGCATGATGGATCGCCTGAATTCTACGGTGCTCTTGTGCAATTTTTCAAGATGTTAGCAAGTGTGTTCCTTGGCCCATAAATTGAAGAGGCACCTCACCTCTTCTTGGCTTCATTGTGTTATATCAGGCTTTCCAAGCATGAATAACAGCAGACTATCGGATGTCATTGTGTATTCACTTAAACTCACAAGGCCCTGGAATTTAAAGTTGTTTTATGTCAGTTTTATTGGGCACTGTGTGAGTTTGAATGGCACCATTCTCAAATGGCCTAATGAAGCAAAGCAAAATAGTTCACATTCCAAAGCTTATTTCTGTTTTGTACATAAAGAATAAAATGATGCTGCAAATTTAAAAAATAAATAAATAAATAAATCAGTCACATAATTGGTGTTAATAAGCAGGATAAGAGCACATATACAGTGTCTGAATGCGATAAATACTCTTATTATCATTGTCCCATTTCTACGACATCACATGTTAAGGTGCCATAGGACATTAAGATCCTTTCTGTTACAGTCCTATGCTTCACTCTGTGTTTGTTTCTTGATGATTATTTTCCATGTAGCGAGCAGCGAGAGAACATCTCTTTGCTAATCAGGGCATACACCACCTGAGGTGTTAACACATGGTAAACATGTGCACATTTACCCTATTGTGATTCCAATTTTAATACATTACCTGTGTTTAGCAGGCATTTCAAAGGCCATCTGTTTGTTGTGGATGTATGCTGCCCAGGGGAGCATAAGTAAATATGCTAAATTTCCACAGTATTTTTCCTCGGCTCCTGGACACGCCATGAAGACAGTGTTATTCTGCCAATTACACCTGTAGCTATACATATGCATGGTCTGTGAGTAGAACGTAAAGGCTTATAGTACATTATTTCTTAGGATGTGCAAATTCATCTGTTTTTCAAAGCTATTTTATTCTTATAGTCACAGTTAGGTTAAGCAAAAAAATAAAAGTGGCCCTTGCACTTTTTCCACTGTAGGATTTCTTTTGGTAGTTTAAGTTTAGTATTTTTCTCATACAAACAGTGCCACTGTGTAGATGATTGTGAAAGACTGTAAAACGTGATTTCAGATTTCTGTTAATGGCAGTATACCTGGCGTCTGGACAATGTCTCTCTGCGTTTAGCAGGCATTTCGTAGACCACCTGTTTCCAAAACTTAGAGGACAGCTCATTGCTTTTAGGACCCCTCCACTTGATGATGGATAAAACCTGGAGAGAAGAAAAGAGAGGTGAAAAGATTTATTTTTTTATTCTCTAATTGCTTTATTCTGCTGGTGTTTGATCAGATCACCTTCCTCTTTCCCTCCATTCATCCCTCTCTCTGCATACCTTGATCGTATGTTTCAGTGCTTCAACCTCTTGATAGTTGATGACATTCTTCAGGTCGGCACACTCTATCATGATCACCTGGACACACAGAGAGGCAGGTGT
Source organism: Seriola lalandi dorsalis (assembly GCF_002814215.2). Taxonomy (NCBI): domain Eukaryota; kingdom Metazoa; phylum Chordata; class Actinopteri; order Carangiformes; family Carangidae; genus Seriola; species Seriola lalandi. The sequence goes on along the minus strand of NW_019525244.1, from coordinate 1,344,013 downwards.
AGAAGTGTTTGAGAAGAGAGGAAAATGACAATCTCTGAGCAGAGCAATTCTCCTTATTGCTCAAAGCCAGGAAAAGCTGACGTCACACATTTTCTCATCTTTTAGACTGACTTCCTGTTTCCTTTGTGATTCATACCTTGATCTCCCCGGTGACCAACATAGAATGGAGGCGTGTCTCTATCTGGAAGATACTCCACCCTCTTTTGGCGACAAACTCTGGGGTCAAAACGATGATGAGACGTCTGCTCTGCTCCACGCTGCGAGCCAAGTCCTCGATATAGGCTGGGAGAGAGAGACATGGAGACAAAGTGTAAGTGATAGAGTGAAAAGAGAGTTAGAGAAGGATGTCAATTAGAGTGAAGTGAAGAACAAAATGTGGTTGGTGTCTTGCAATTTACTAGTTAGAAATATAAAAGAAAATAAACTGTTCCAGCCAGAATCTATGGTATGAGTGAATGTGTTGGCATCATTTTCAGTAATACTCTTTTCTATACTTACAATAGTGTATAGGGCAGAACTGTAAACATCACTGTGGTTAGATAAAACAGGACTGATACAAAAAAAAGTAACTATCTTTTGCTATTAATATAAAGGAATGGTTTAAATTTTGGGGAAATATTTACTTGTTTGACATAAAAAGACAGCTTATCAACAATCTATGTGTTAAGCGTGGAGCTGGAGCCAGAATGTAGTTAGCCTAGTGTAGCGTACATACCTGGCCTGGCATCAGTCACAAGCCATTAAGGAAGTTCATTATAAGGACATGCAGAGTTACGGACCCACAGTTGACACTTTGCGACTCTTGCCACCATCAAACTATCAAATTGATAGGAAACAGAGACAAAGGACCCTTCTCTCACAAACAGACTATGCTGTTAGCATGTCCGAACAACACAGAACCAGACCAAAGGTCAAAGGGTCAGCTCCAGAGGATCAACCAATGGACACCAGGCAACTGGAGAATATAGGCAAAATCTCCAGTTTGTAACATTAAGACTTTGTCTAATGATATTTGATTGTTTCTTGTATAGGACAAGTAACAACAAAAGGACTGATTAACACTAAGGTGTGAATCCTGGCCTGTCTGTGACATGCATGAACACACACACACACGCACACACACACCAACCTCCCTTCCTCTGTCCCTCTCTAGATAAGAGTCATAAACTACATCCCACATTCCAATCCTGGGTAGTGACCAGCAGAACACTCTTCACAGACACAGATCAAAGGATGAATGTAAAATTAAATATCTAGCTGTTCTGTAACTCATGAAATGTTCCTATGCAATAGTTTAACCCCAAACTTCTATCCCATAGACTGTTTGAAATATAACATGTAGATTTTAAGACAATGTCCTTCATGTGACCATACTGTCAGCATCCTTCACACAAGGTAACACACTACATGACATCCAGCATGTCCATATTATTATTATTACAGTTGAAGAACTGCTGTGTAATCCATATGTATAAACCATTAGCTTTGGGAAATGTTTATATTGTTGTTTGATCAATTAACCACTTGTATCATAATTAATTCCAGGTTTGAAGGATGTAATATGAAATCAACACTCCTATTACTCCTCTCTGCTATTATTAGTGCAAGTAGTTTATGTTATTCCATTTAATGTTTTGTGGTCATGGTGGAAGACAGATGTGCAAGTTTATAAGTAAACTCTAGATTTAAATTATTCCAAAGTTTAGTGGAAAATTACTCTCTTCTCCAAGTGGAAACACAGGAGAAGACGGGTGACGCCCCTGAAACATGCGCCAACCCCCAGGGGATAAAACAGTCGTGAACAATTCACACAAAGTCAGAAAAGGTCAGAAATGTTAGAAACGCAAAAAAGTTAGAAACTCGGCGAGATGCTAAGAAGGAAGAAGAGGCGAAAAATGAAGCTAAAAACTAGAGGCTGAAAAGCTGAAGCTAGAAAACGATGCAGAAACCAGAAGCTGAGAACTTTGCTCAAAGCTCAGAGTCCCGGCTCAAAGCCCGGCTCTGTAGCCATGGAAACTCTTAGCTCTAAGCTGCTCGCCACAAACTCATGGCTCTTAGTCATTTTTGCACTTTTCGCGTCTTTTATTTTTCTTTGCCACAAGCTCCAAGTAACATCATTTTTGTCTACATGCGCGACCTTTTATTTTTATAAACCAAGTCAAGACCAACTGAACCAAAGCAACAGAAGTGCCTCAGAGTAATTTTGTAACTTTTAAATCATCATCTAGTTTTCCTTTTTGAAGATTTTGACAACTTTAGAGTCATCTGGTCAACGCCAGCCTCCTCTAAAGTATCCAACCAAAGTGAAGAGCATTAGAGTTTATTTCGCATCAACCCACAAGAGACACCAGCAGATAACATCTGTACGACCTCCTGCAGAGAAGCCGAGCAGAAATCAAGAGTGCCCGAGAAAGAAAGTCTCCTGGCAAACTCCACCAGAGCTGAACCGCTGAGACACCGGCAGAATCCGTCAACGTGATAACGGGACACGGCCTCCAGGAGAATCCACTTAGATCCCGCGTCTCTGGGGTTACCATGGCAACCACAGCCACCTGGGTTCCAGCTGAGGGTCTCCAGCTACAGTGCAACTCACAGTAGGCCGGTCTTAACACTCTGCACATGACTGGGTTGATGTCGAAATACAGCAATATTTAATCATCAAACCTAATTCGTAGATGTAGCATCATTAGCTGTATAGTCATAGTGTATAGCCATAACATATTCTCTCCCACCATTGCCAACTCATCACACTGCTCATTTCATTATTATTGTCATCTTTATGATTATTACACCTTGCATTTACTCTGTAGATAGTTTAGTTTAGTTAATAAACTCCTTTATTTACACCCAGTTGTTGTCCTGTTGTATTCTCTTGACGTAGAGACTGGAGATCCATTGAATCAAGAAGTCACGGCTTCCGATATGAGATTGATAAATTTGGCAATGAAGTAATTCATTGTTGTCCTCCCAGAGGACTGGTGCTTCATTTCAATGAGAGTAAATTCTAAAATATAGCGTTAATGCTACACTAGCTAAGTACCGGAGCTAAAGGGGGGAAAAGCTAGCATGGCTTTATCCAAACTAAAAAAAAACAAGTAACACCCTGTGTCACATATCTTTAACATGTAAATAAATTGTGGTTATCTTTTACATGAATTACGTGCTTCAACTATTTCCTGTGACTACAACTGTGTGCAGTGGTCTGAATAGGCAGGAAGTGTTTTCACACAGGTGCTTAGTTTTTTTATCTCATGTAAATTAGGCAACTTTGGACAGAGTCAAGCAAGCTCACTGGTTCTCCCTGCCTCCTGTTTTTATAGCCTAAACACATCTTGACTTTTAAGCTCTTTATTTAATGTACAGATCTGAGGTTGATATCTTATCATGTTCAAGTATCAGGTCTCATGTTATTGTTTGTAAAAAATCCTACTGTGCAACTCTCTGTCACACCTCTTTCCAAAATGCTCTAAAATACACTAAAAGCAATAAACACATCTAACAAACAGCTACAAAAAAAGCTTTGTGGTCGTTTGTGGGACTAGCTCAATGTTTTGGGAAATATGCTTATTCATGTTCATTTGTTCAGTAGTTTAGGCATATTTTTTAACTTTGGGGAGAGTCAGTAACCTTTCGAAGCAGCTGGATTTCTCATAAGCCAGAATCCATCTTACCAATATCCAAGATATTTGCTAGTTGTCAAACCACAGTTGTTCTGACCAATCAGCATCCTGTGAGGGAGGAGCTGCTGGAAGCTACAGATGTCTTAGGTGAAAGAGGTTAGTGTACAAGCTACTACAGCATCAGTTATATCACAACTGGACAGTATTTCAAAGAGCTGAGAGGCTGAAGGCTTTTCCCTCTTCTCACAAATGGCTTCAGTGAGAGCTTGATTTCCCAACTGGATCCAGTGGTAGTGAAAAAAATGGGAAGGATGCAAAATCTGATTGGTTGAAGTTAGCCTGTTATACACGCTGATAGATAGACCGTTCATCCTATCACCTGTCAAGTATTTTTTGAGAGCGCCTGTTGTTTTCCAAACAGTTTCTAACCATAGACTGTATATAAAGATGGACGTAGCCTTTGTGATGTTACCTATAGGTTTCTGAACAGCAGTTTTGAAGCTCAGAGTGGGCTTCTTCGCCGTCGCCATCTTGGGAGTACCTGACTCCGCCTAACTCCCAGCTAATCCAAAAGTGGGCAAAGAGGTGGGGCTTGTGTGGAGTTGAGACTTTGGTACATGCCAGTTTGTGGCAAGCATATGCTCACCCACCTGTCACTCAAAGCTGCCATGCCCTCAATTATGCAGATCTTTAAGTCTTAATAAATGTAAACAGGTGAGTTATAAAAAAATTCACCCCCCCCCCGTACAGTAGTTATGAAATTAGCAATAGAGACCAAAACTGTTGTTTGTACCAGGCTGTAAACATGTTTATTTCTGCTTATTTCTGCTGAGCATTTTAACATGGGTCTATGGGGAATGACTCATGTTTGGTATAGTATAGGTATAGTATACAGGTTTCAGTATATTGAACTGTTCCTGTAATGGTCATGTATTTGTGCAAATGACAATTAAGAGAGATTTTTTGAGAGGTTTTATTTATAGTATAGAAAAGCTACAACAGCTTCAAAAAGAAGAGGCAGGAAAAAAATGCATCTAATATTAAGGTAAACCTCCTTATATAGTATCTGCCCTCCTCTTGCTGGCTGCAGCCTTCAAGTCATCTCGTTCATAAAATGACAGGAAAGACTGACAGGAGTATACAGTGGAGTGACAGAAATGCTGGTGCAAGGTTTTTGGCTCTGACACAGCACAGCGGAGTCGGTTCTTAAATGGGGATCAGACTCGTGCTGATACACCACCATCAGCTTTTACTTATATCTCAGAGAGGAAAATGTGAACTTGAAGAGGGGGATGGGCAGGTGACAAAATGTGAAAAGTGAACAAATCTGAGGTGGAGCCACTTTATGTGTCAATATAAATATGAGTCAATACAGAGCTCAATGCAATACTTGCAGAACGCTTTAAATGCTCTTTTTTCACCCTCACTGTGGTGCCGTTGTTTGGTGCCAGGCCCAGTGTTAACTTATTTTCCCAAAATGTTCCATTTCCAATTATTTATTTGTGACATTCTCAGTGTTTTCTGCAACATGCATAACTGAAAGTGCTCATTATTTCTTAAATTTGCTCTGTGAACAACGGATTCCCTCCCTGTGTGTGTCTCTCTCCTTCACCATCTATTCACTTGCTAACTAAATTAATGACAGACTCTCCAACAACACATTGCAATTTCACGCTCAATTTGAGAGGCACAAATAGTACAGAACATCCCAAAATTCAGTCCCTTTCTCTCTCTTCTATGGGTTGCCTTTCCTTTCCTCTCTTTATCTGTCCCTCTCTTCTCTCCTCACAACTAACCTCCCCTCCTCCCTCCTGCCCCTCACTTCCCCTTCCCGCTCTCTGTTTCTGAGGATTATGTAAATCAATTAATAAAATAACACAAACCAATGACCCCGTCCCCACCTCTTTCTCTTCTCGTTGTTTATTTCCTGCTCTCTTGTTCATTTCGGAGGGCTAATGGAGTGGATAATTGAATGGCGTATTTTAGGTCGCATCGCCATGTTGCTCTGTCAATGGCTTTGGTAAGCAATGAAAAGGCACCTCGCTCTGTCTCCGTGATTCTCTCAGTGAGTCTGCTCTCCACACTATGTAACCTTTAGTTCATATGCAGATTAGACAGAGTTATGTGTGCAGGTATGCTCAGTGGACATTTGTCTTTGGGATGTTTTCGGGGCACAGAGAGGAACCCTCAATTTGGGAGGAAATGTGACTTTTTCATCTGCTGTCAGGATGTGGTGTTGTGTGTGTGGGAGCTGAGGCATAATTTTGGCCAACGGCAGTATATGTAGGGCATGCTGATTCATTATGAACCATATTTAAGTAAATTTATTTATGTATTTTAGCAGAAAATGTTAAATAATGCAGAAAACACACATTAGTTTGTTATTTTCTAGCCATGTTATAAAGTTATTTTATCAAACTACCTTCTTTTTAGAAGTTTTTAGGATAAGTTGAAAAACATCATGTTGACAAAATGCTGATACACAGGGGATAATGGCTTGGTATTTCATTTGTTGCATTACTTTGATATTTCAGTGGAATTAACCAGGGACCTCACTGACTATTGATGTGTTTTATAATGTTTTTTAAAGCACTGAGCAGGTACAGCATATTACCTCAGTTCCCTGAAGCACATAGCCACTTTACCTAATAAATAGTATCATAAATAGCATTTGTAACCAATACCATTTCAACAAATGGTGGATATACAGTATCTGTAAAGTCCAGATGAAAAATAAACTTAATTGTTAATATCTCAGATGATATCAATCAGATTTTGGTAGAACATCAGGACATGATCTGTGCCACTCCATCCAAAACTAGACTGTTTGGCTTAAAGTTATAATATGTAACTTTTCCCAATTAGAATGTCCAAAAATTTGATCTTCTTGGAGTTCTGTTCTTACATTATCCCAAATGTTTCCAGCAATTTTCAAACAAGAGAAATCTGTGATTTTAATCATTGTAACGGTCCGTGCTATTTGGTCGCCGGCCAATGACATCGTATCCCCTATGTGCATGCGTTGGTGTTGTGGTTGCCTGCTAGAAGCTAAAACTGTCTTTTATCCAGTTTTAAGTCACATACATTTTATATACCTTGGTCGTTTTCTACTATATATTTTGACTGGATGAAGGATTTTATTTATCGGACATCAGGATCTGAAGTTATCAGAGAAAAAAGCCAGGCAAATGTGAGGCAGCTCAGCTCCCAGCCGCTCATGTGTCTCCTGAATTGCGTAGGTGAATCATCGATTTTTAAAGTCAAATGGCTTTATTTGTTTTTCTACTGGTTTTAATCCCCCTCCATTTTTTATGGAGAGGAGGACACCTCTGTGGATAATTCAGCTGCCGGTAAAAACATCCTGAACGCCTGGTTCATAAGTTATCAGAGAAACAATCAAAACAAAGGTTAGCAGCACCCTTAGCTCCCAGACCCTCTCTGAGGTCCCGTGTCTGCCGTACAGCATTGGCGAAGCACTGACTTTAAATGTGAAACTGCTTTATTCAGTGTTTTTACTGGTTAAAATCACCTGGACTGTTTGTTTTGGAGAGGAAGAGACGACTGTGGATAATCTTTTGTTATTGTTGTGATTGAGAGACCCCTAGTGGTAGAAGTTACTGTACACATACTGTGCATTTAATCAGGGGCACCACTGCGTTTAGTAAATAGAGAGCTGAAGTCTTTATGTCACTGGGCTAATGTCACTTCCATTTGCTCCTGTAACTGAAATTATTCTCTCTCATTGAACTGTTCTTTCATCTGCCTTTGTGAAAAAAAGCTTGTTCCTCTGGATTTCTTTCCATATTCTATGTTGTGTGTTGACATTGAATGAGAGTGCAAGAATGTGTCTGGGAGAATCTAAATGTGTGTGTGGGGGTGTTTATCACATAAACATCCCCACACACACTATGTTTCAAACTAAATCCTCCATTCACTGTCCCTGCAGCTGGCAAGGCAGGAGATGAGCCCAACAATGATGGATGGATGTGTGTGTGTGTCCGCTGAGGATATTGACAAATCTGTATATTACATTGTATCTGCAGTTTTATTCCATATTTCTTCCACGTTTACAGCCGCACTGCCCTCAACACTGTCTTGAAATTTTTCATCATTAAACAATTTCGCAGCGTTCAGTGTACATATTGTGAGCATCTACATTTGCGATTTGTGAGCGTATGTGGATGACAGCTGCAGCAAATAAATCCACACACTGTCCTCAAATTGTCAATTTGGGGATGGAGAAAAACAGACATGTTTTCAGACTGACCAGGAAGGACGACTTTTCAGACAATTAATCTTTCACCCACGGTTCCAATAGTACTTTCATTAAAAATTATGTTATTAGCGTTAGTTAGATAATTGGGGGATAGATAGAAAGACAGATGGACGGTGTGTGCCTGCATGTGTATGGCTGTAAGAGTTATGGTTGTCCCCTTGTGTCTGTAGAAGTGTGTGTCTATGTGCACCTGTTTTTTTGTGTGTGTGTGTGTGTGTGTGTGTGTGTGTGTGTGTGTGTGTGTTGTTTGCGTGTTGTTTGTGTGAGGTCAGAACATTCACAAACAAAGCAATAACTCCAGTTGGACAGAGAGTGACACATAACCCCAGAAATCATGGCAGACGGTGTGTGTGTGCTTGTGTGTGTGTGTGTGTGTGTGTGTGTGTGTTTGTGAGTGTGTGCTGTTTGCCCTCTATGTGTCCTGTACATTATGCGTGGACATCTCTGGGTGTTTAAGTGAGGGGCTCGACATGAGCTAGGTTGAGAAAAACAATTTACTTGTTTGTTTCTTAAAAAAGTGAGAACATGAGTTTGCGAGACTCATTGCCTAAAGCAGAGTGACATTGTTGTGTTGTGTATCGGTGTGTGTATGTGGCTGGAGTGCACACGTTATGTGCAGCTGAGAGCACACACAGACATATGTGTGTCTGTTTGTGAGTGTGCTATGATGAAGATCCGCATTCAATCTTATTTATTCTGACAGAGTGATGAATTCTGGGTATTGGGGGTTACAGTGGCCCAGAGCTTGTGTATGTGTGCGTGCGTGCGGAGGTAAGGTAGATAGATATATAGATGGATACTTACTGCTGCTGGGTATTAGATCTCTGTCTGGTATAAACAGCTTGTATCCGTAATGTTTCTCCAGAACATCTGGCAGGATCTCCAACGCAAACGTCTCCTCATCGCTGCTCGTCCTGCCAGAGGAGAGGACGACAAATATGGCTCCTGATTCAAAATCATCAGTTAATAACGGGCGGAAATGAAATGAAAGTGTTAATATGAAAGTATGGATGCACATGAGGTGATATCATTAAGCCTGATGTGATTCGCTGTTTTTGTTACTGTGACAATGCTTCACGAACAACAAAGATGAGTTTTACTGTGAAGCAGCTGTGGGAAGTAATTAGTTACAGTTAGCATGGTTAGCTTAGCTTAGTTTAGTTTGGTTTTTGGGAAAGACACTTATTGTCTTCCTTTTCCAGAGTGAGATTAAGATTGATAGCAGGTTTGTTTCATTCAGTTTGGATCTGGAGCCAGGATGTGGTTCATGTAGAGGTGATGGGAGGCAGATTTGTCACCAGGCAAGCCGTTTACTTTATGCAAAGTAATGACTCGGGCTCTGCGCTTCATACGCGGACATGGTCGTGGTATCAGAAAGTCAACCACGACATTTACTAAAAGCTGTAGCTTCTCCTTAAAGAAATTGAGGTTGTTACATATTAATACAACATTTACCACTTTTCTTTGCTAAGTCAGTTTTACATCTGAGAACTGGGAGCAGGAAGTGCTCACTGCAAATGTTCAACACACATGATCAAGCTGGGCAAGTTCTTCTTGTGTGCTAAAGTCCCTGATAGTTGCGAGCTTGAGAGTCAGTGTTGTTCAAATGAAAACAACTTGGTTTAACATAAGTGTGTGCCTGTGTGTACGTGTGTATGTGCACTGAGGTAGCTCACCTGCCCAGAGAGTCCAGGTCCACTTTAGTATAGGACAGGTAGGCATCGTACTCCTTATTATCTGTGAAGAGAGAGGCACGAGACAGAGTGAGACAACAGAAGTACAGGGGAGGTAGATGTCAGTTTAACAGATTTTAAGCTCTTGCATCCCACATCTGATTATATTTACATTACAGAAAATACTTTTGCTGATCACCTTTAAAACCCAGTTAGACCTCTGACCTCCTCTCACATGTTATGATTATAATATTACTGTATAGTTCCTTTTAAACAGTCATCAACACAGGATAAATGTTTGTCGTCTCGCTGTGAGCAGTTCATCAAAACCTGCTAACTTCCCAAATGAAGACACGTTTTGATCAGTTCTACATCTGGTCTTTGCGAGACTAAAGAAAATCAGTGATTCATCTTCGGGGGGAGCCATGGCTTGGTAATACTCTGTCAAGAAAATCAGGTGGACTTTAAGTTGAAATCAATACTTTCAATCAATACAGCAACTTTACTTCTGTGTGAATTTATTTCTGCTATCTTTTTCTATAGCTATAATGCATCTGCTTATATTGCTTTGCAAATGTAACTTTTCAAAGGGGCTTTAAAAATAAAGATCATCATTACTCAGCCAACGATTACAAAATGACAAACCAAACAACTGAAAAAACAAACATTTATTCACTTTGGTGCTTTTTTTTTTCGTCAACTGCTTCCTTTGACTTCAGTGAAGACTTAATCAAGTGTAAATGTTGTGCTTTTTATCAACATGTTTAAACTTGCCAATGACTTTTCACTCAAAGACACATGCATTCATTGAGTGCCCGAATTGTGTGTGTGTGTGTCCCTAAGTGACACTGAGCACTCAGAGAGGCTTACCATCTTCAGTTTCATCACTCCCAAAGTGCCTCCTGTAGCAGAGCATGATCTCCAAGTTGTAGCACTTGTAAAGTGCCGTTAGGACTCCCAGAAGCAGCAATATGACCCCGAGACCACCAGCCAACTCCAGGCGATACATGTCTACAGGCAGAGAGAGACAGAAAGGCCACAATAAGAAGAAGAACTGATGGTAAAGTAAAAACTAAATAATCACCCACTTCCTCCAATAAGTCAAGGTTAGAAGACTGAATCATTGATGCTCAGTTTGCTTTGGATTCATTTTCTTCGTTGCTTTTCACAAACTGGTTTGCTCACGTCTAAGTAAACAAAGTGAATCTGCAATGATTTGACTTCAGGAAATTTAAAAAAGAAAAGTTGGATTACCTTCAAATTGGCAAATTTTCTAAATCGGTGACTAAAACTCATTCGCTCACACAGATACACACACAGGCTGGCAGAAACACAAACACACATACACACACACACACACACACACACACACACACACACACACACACAGGCAGAACTACTGAGATTGACTTTTCATTTGATGTGATTTTTGATGAATCGCAGCTGAATTTAGATGCTTTGTTGACAGTCTGCTGAATCTTCCTGCTAATAAAACACACTGACTTCAACTGACTCAATGACACACACACACACACACGCACACACGCACACACGCACACACACACACACACACACACGTGAGACATGTTCACTTGACAACCAGCTTGCTGTCAAGAGGCAATCAATTAGGAGCTAATAATTAATGTTTGTTTGCTTCGTCTGCTCATGAAACAATTCTCTCTGGACTTGTCCTCGTTAACGAGAAGGTCGGGGGTGAAAGATTGGATGAATTCCACAGACATTTCATTGAAGCTCAATGACGCAGTATTTTGATGTCAACACTGACTGAAATGATTCTCTGTACTAGAAACGCCAGTTTAACTGTGTATTAATAAACCACTCTTTGGCCCTGAGCAGCTCCAGCAGCTGAATCTTCGCTTTGATTCATCGACCCATTGAGTCAAAGTCAAACACTTAGCAGAGCCAAAGAGAGCCAGATGTTTCAGTGTAAAGCTGGCAGACCAAAACAAGAATGGATATCAGACAGGTGTCTGAATCACCCAAGTTGCTCTGTACCTGCTCTAAGTGAAATAGGAACATGGTCTGTTAACTTGTCACTGTCCTAAATCAAGCTTTAAAGCCGGTCTATGCAACTTTTACTGAACTGGAGCCCCTGTGGCCACAAGTGACACAACTGTGGGAGAAGTTAACGAGTCTGAGTAGCGAAGAATTGTAAAGTCATTAAACTGAAACACTAAGGCTGGTCACACAGTAATATCTATATTTACTACTTACTTTATTAATATTAGCTAATGATTACCCACGGTAAGATTTCGGTCAAATCAGACCAAGCGAGGTTGTAGCAGAAAAAACCGTTGAGTGTGCTAACTTAAGCATTTTGAATTGAGTGTATTTTTTGCTTGTGAAATAAACATTGTTATTTGTAAGAGGAAGAATGTGTTTTTACTAATCTCACTTTAACAGTGTGGCTTTGCCTTGACAGGAGATTTTTCAGTGGGAAAATTGCAAGTTACAGGTCATTATTTTCCTATGTGTAAAGTACTCATGTACAGCTGTAGTCCCAGTGGCTTATCACTGAAATGTACAGTGTATGGAAGCGCTCATTATAAAACATATTTGTCAAACCAACCAGTCAATCCTCATCCTTGAAGCCTTTTCTCGTGTATTTGTGAAACATAGTGAGCTGAAAACATGTCCAATAAAGTATAAGGGCTCTGGTGATTGCTAAAGAACTGTCTTTGAAAGCCTCAGAGTATTTTTCCCCAGTTGGTCACAAAAGGCAGCAAAGAGGCGTTACAGCTACACTCAAAGGTTAGAGAAGCCACACAAAGGTAAGTCTTATTCTCTATTGGCAGAACAGGCTTTGGACTAACTTTGAGTCAAGGTTAAGGCTCCAAATAAGATTTAACTGATTGGTTTGACAAATGTGCATGATACATGGCACAACACCTCTCAAACAGTGAATGAGACAGTCTCAAAATATGCTAGTAAAACTGCTAATTTTACAGTTTGCTGCCATGTTTTTGTTGGTTTGTTTGTGTGCAGAAATGTAAGTGAACTTGTGGTGTGTGTTGAAGGTTCCCTGTGGAGTGTTTGACTTCTGGTGGCGCTATGGAGCTGCTTTATGCTGAGTGGGTCCCTGTAATTGTTTATCTTGTGCAGGTGCACAAAGACACACATGCTCGTGCAGCCACGCAGTGCACAGTCCTGGTCAACAGGGAGCAATGTGCTAACCAAGGCAGTGAAGAAGACGACTGTTAGCAGGTAAACATGGCTGTAAAACAGAAAAACAATGCAAAAATCTGTGTTTTACGAGGAAGGAAATACACTTGACAAGTTTGCCAGACCTAAAAGACGCACAAAATGCATTTTGGTGACTGACACTGAATATGAACAGAACTTTTTTTTTTCATTTATAGGGAACCTCCACCTGACAGAAACAGAGGGAGCAGTGTTCTACTCAACTGAGAGAGTATAAGTTGCAAAACCCAGAAAGTGTTTTGCAAACTTATACACTTGAGTGAGAGAGATAGATGACCCCACGTCAGCATGTTGGACACACACACACACACACACACACATACATGATCTCAGACCGGGGGTGTGTGAATGAATGATAGTGCTATCATAGGCAATATGAGTGTATGGGAGATTAATGGAACATGGCTGGTGAATGACACCATGGGAAATATGATCTATTACTATCTCTCACACGCACATGGATGCACGCACACACGCACACAGACTGCAGGGTAAAGAGCACACACTCTGCCAGACTGCTGCCAACATGGTGCACCAAAGCTTCATTGTATAAACACACAAACACATCTTCTCATGTGTGTGTTCATTATCAGAAACTGAACTGAGTTAGAAACCATGTCAGGACCAGGTGTAATTTTCTGATTGTTTCTTTTTTGAATGAATGAACTAACAGCAGCGGAGTACCCAGGAAGTGATCATGGTGGATGGAAGATGTACAAAGTTCCCAACTATCACACCGGACACTGGGATGGAGCTGCACCTGTGGTTGAGGCAAAAGCACTTTGGATAGGGGGAGATGGTGGATGTAAATAAATTCGCCTGAACTAACTGTTTCTGTATCAAACAGAAATTTGAATAATGTTGTAGTCACTACAAGTGGATACTGCACTGCAAGATCAGATAATACTTATAGAGACCAAAACTGTTTTTTGTACCAGGCTGTAAACATGTTTATTTCCGCTGTAGAGTTGGACATGTTAAAATGGGAGTCCTTGGGGATTGACTCGCGTTTGAAGTCAGCCTCAAGTGGTCATTTGAGGAACTGCAGTTTTTGGCACTTCAGTGTAGGCAGCCCTGTAGGTTGTCACATGGGCCAGAGTCAGGATTATAAAACCACAACCATCCCGCATAGGGAGTTACTCCTGACGGTCAGACCAGCAGCTCCACCGCCATCGGTAAGTGAGTGAGAGGTGAATTGTAAAGTGGTTTGTCTATCTTGCTTGTGAAAGCTAGTAAGAGGAACTTGAGTTGTTGTTAACTGTTTTATAAAGCTGTTATTTTAATGGCCAGGCATGAATGTTGATGCTTTCATCCAAATTACCTTAGTCTAAACTGTGCTCAGACAGAACATGAGATTACATTTGGTGTGGGGTTAGTATAACACACCAATGTGTAGCAATGTGTAGTACACTCCACTTCCATCTGCACAGATTCATATCACAACAGTCAAGTGAGGAGCATCAGAGCTCGACATACATACAGTTTGAAGATTTGCAGTGAGGAAGTCTATCAAAGGTTAGGAACAAAAAGACACAAAAGTTTTGATACAAAATGTCATTGATTATATCTTTGAATAAATTCCAATGATCAGAATCTAATTTAAATGGAATGAGACTTGAAGACCCTCGTTTGATAAGTACAGTTGAATCAGTTAATTTCTTGTTCTCTTGTCAGTTTTATGTGTGGGTGACAGCGTGTAATAGCAACATTCAATCTGTTCCCTCTTATGTCTTACTGTTCCTCTGATATTTCAACAGTTACCCTGTTATTTAACCGAACGTGTCAATCAGAGACATGAACACAAAGGCTCTCAATCATGAGCTTAATTCTAATAACATACTATTGTACAAATTACAGTATGTGCAGTATTAAAAGAGTTCTGCTGCATGACAAGTATCAAAAGTAAAAGTACTCCTTATGCATCAGAATGGCTTGTGTCAGCGGTATATTATTATACGGTATATAATTTCATTGTTATTACTCATGCATTAAAATGTATGCAGGTTTTTTTTTTTCTTTTTTCAAATGTCGTCACTGGTCAAGGTGAAGCTGATCTGAACTGCTCCATAAACTGTAAATGCAACATGTTTTATTCACTGATCATTTTGAAAATCTTAATCTTTAAAGGAGCAGCTACAGTGCACATGTTAATAAGTGTCTCTCTCTTAATTAAGTGTAATGGGATAAAAAGTAGAATATTTCCCTCTGAAATTGTGAAGTAGTCGGCAAAAATAGTTCCTCAAAAGTAAACCTAAGTACAGTGCTTGATAAGTGCACTTATTAATGTACAGATCCTTTATACCACTAGGTTCTGTACAGCACTGTGGGAACAGGCTTAAGACGTCCTCGTCAGCAGTCTTTTCAAAACCACTGATTATTATGTTGAACAACCCAAATGCAAATCCAAAGGTGCAGGAGAAGCAGTTATTAAAAAACAGACAGATACATCTTTGAGTGACAACCCAGCATGGTGATACAATAGCTGATAAAACAGCCTGCACCAGCATTAAAAACCTCTTATAATGAGTGAGCTGTTTTTAGTCTGTTTTAGAACAACTCTGTGTAAGTTCACTATCAGATTCAGGGGAGGTCAGCTGTGTGTGAATAATTATTGCAACACAATCCTTGTCACTAAATTTAGTCTGAGAGCTTATTTAAAAAAAAAAAAAAAAAAAAAAAAAAAAAAAATTAATTTACATTTTATTTAATCAGGAAATCACATTGAGATTGAGATCTCATTTAAAAGGGAGATAAAAAACAAACAAACAAACAAAAAGAAATATTTGATGAGCCAAACTACTTTCATTTTGTTTACTGTTACTCTTTCTCCTATTATCTTTTCTAACAGTTGTATAGTATGCTGTACTTGTTGTCAGCAACTGATATATGATATATATGCTGTGTATATCTTCATTTTACTGATGGAACATAAAGTTTTTGGTTATTCTAATTATGTCTATTTTTCTTTTTTATTCTGTATGTTGTGCCAATGTTATTTTTCTCCTTCATTAATAAATTGAAATAGATTTTTCTGACAAAGTGTGTTCATTTTGACTTTTTTTACTTCTATAATGCATTGTGTTTTTTTTTTTTTATGTTTTGTTATTTATGCAAACAAATAAACTAAACCACACCAAATTCCAATTGGTGCTGTGCAACATTTTATAAAAAGCCTTTTTGAAGATATAGTTGAACTGGGTTCACGTTTCTTTGAAATAATCTCCCACAATGCACGGATCTCTTTTATTTACCACCACAGGATACAGGTACAGCCTGACTGAAGTTACCACATTTCACCAGTAGACGTCTCTCCAACTCTACTCTCAACAGCTACACCACTTATACTTATACACACATACACTACTGTATATGGTGGAAAGAGGAGGGACAGCGACAGAGCGGGGGATAAGGAGGGAGGGGGAGAGATGGAGAGTCGGTCCAAGGGGGAAGAAAAATAGTGAAATTTAACTAATTGCCAAATATTTGCTCTACAGTGAAATGAACTCAGATTGCTTCCATTAGTAATGAGACACATTTAGAAACCTCTGCTTCTTTCTCCATCTCCTTGCTTCCATCCATCCCTTTCTCCTCCCCCTGTGCTCCTCTCTTCCTCTCCTCTCTGTTCTCCCCCTCACTATATCTCCACTACCCCCTTCATCTATCATTCTCAGATATTTTCCATTAGTAATGAGTCACTTGCTGCCATCTCCTGATATCTGTGCACAGTAAAATGGGAGCAGAATTTGAACGTTGAATATTAAATATGCTTTTTACTTATTACACATGAAAAGAGGAGTCAATGGTAATGGTGATGGTGGTGGAGTCTGCATGCGTGGGGAGGAATTTGATAAAAGACATTTCTATGCGATTTCTCCATAACTTTTCTGCCTGTCATGCTCTGTCTCTCTCTACACAACCAACACAATTTGACACTGACAGCACCTTGTTGAATTCCACAGTCTTTACTCTGTCTGTCTTTTAGTTTTCCTTTCATTCTTATGTCTGTGTTAGAAGTGCGTTTAGGATGTGTTGCCAAAGCAATATGTCAAAAATAACATGAAATAAGACTGTTTCCTAACAAGTCCAATTTCACACAGCACCATGGGCTGCTAGAATGCCTTTAGATGCAGTTCCTCTTATGGCCACTAGAAGCCGCCACTGTTGAAATTCAAAGTCTCAACTTCACTGTAAAACACTGCAAACGTAAGATCACTCAACTTGAGAAAACAATGTTCGATTAACGTGATATTACGTTCAATCAACTGTTTATTCTCAACAACAAATCTTTCAGGCAGATTTTCAGTTACATTCTCTCACTATGATTTCTTAGCAAAGTTTTAATCAGGAGACAATCGTGACGTATGATGTATTTTAGATGCATAGCAAGTTTCAAACCTGGCTGTTTGCTTCAAACAACCATAGAGAAGCATCTCTTGATAGTTTCAATCCTCAAACAAAGCATGCTGGGAAGTATGCTGGCATGCCAATCATGTTTATTTTGAAACTTTAATGAGTTTAGTGCACTCTCAGAAGCATTCAACACATCATTTCATCATTTCAGTCAAACGAAATCATGTTTAGGTTTTGAAATGGATCTCTAAATAAAATAACTTACATTCTGTATTTGCTATGGGGTTACTCCAGTGATTTAGTGTTGCACTTCTATAAAGTTGGGGGACTAACAAGAAACATATTTGAAAAAGAATGGTCTTAGTCAATAGAAAAGCTGAGATATCCTGATTTTAAGTCTACGGGTAAAGCTCTGAGTAATTTTTCATTAGACCCCGCCCACATCCAAAGGTTGCCGGCTAAACTGAAACAACTCTAATGGCATTTATCTGGGTTACTTTTTCAAACTTGTTCTAGAGCCATGAGTATGTGATGAGTAAACAGAATTTTATATATAGTATCGGTGGTGTGCCCTTTTAAGTAACTGATGAAACATTAGTTGTTTCCAGGTTATTTCTGTATGATGTTTATCAGAATCTAGTTAATAAATGTTTTCCACAAGAGGTTAGAGACGAGATATTTCTGATGTGAGGCTTGTGGGTGATAATCAAACGTATGTATTAGGTAGATATCATCACTCATAGGGAATATTTGGGGTGTGTCTCGATCAGTCCTCACCCAAATCTGTATTTTCTCCTTCCACCTGAAGATAAAAAATCATGGCAGCCAGCAGGAAGCCCCAACTCAAAGCCTCAGAACTCTTTGAGTGACATCAGAGAAACTCGGTCCACATCTGTCTGGAGTGCCTGTCTGTCCTTCTGTTTGTTATTTTCTCTCAATCCCTCCTCTCTCCTGTCAGCTTTTTCAGTCTGCCTCTTTCCCTCCATTTTTCTTTCTAGTAAGACTCTCATCATGGCGGCTGAAGGCAGCTCTTTCTGCTCTGTCGGTTACAATAAGTGGATGTGTACGGCATGTGTACTGTAGGTGTGTGTGTGTGTCTGTGTGTGTGCATGTGTGCAACATAGATGCATCAACCCATTACCTTGGGTCACTGCAGGGTGAGCGCAAACCCTAATTCAATCACACACACTCAGTGCATGAAATCATGCTTTGATAACTTGTGCTAACTTAGGATAACTTGTGCTTTGTTTAGGCTGTCATGTTGCGTTCCGGCACCCTAATGTGACCCTATTAGCTTCAAGGCTTCAGGCCAGGAGGTGCCGGAACAGTCTCCTGGCTAGTGAACTTTTAAAAAAGTAGCCTATACTAGAGGTGGACATCACAAATTATTTTGCTTAGTTGTTCAGTTTAGATCAGTTTGTTACATTTAGTTCAAAGACTTATAGTAACTTTTTGGCTAGACATCAACAGCAAGGCCACCCGTAGAAATGTGAATGTCTGTGACTGATTGAATGACTGAAAGATGAAGTTACACCATTGGTCAGCTGGCAGAGTGTTGGAGTTTTCCCATTGGCTGTTGCTTTTTCAAAATTAATTATGTCTATTACATCATCACGGGGCATTTACAGGCAGTCTGGCCTTTCAGACCGCTTTAGCGACTTTGGTAACCCTTTAATTCACATTCTTTTAATTATGTAGTGATAATGCAGTATTATGTAGTAATGTGAAGAAATTGCCAGTAACGAACAGCAAAATCAGTATAATGACAAGTTGTAGTAGTATAATTACAAATATTATATTATATATTATTTAATGTAAAATATGGGGTAATTATGGAGTGAAATTGAAGCAAAATAAAGAGGGTTGGTCAGTAACTATATGGGAATTCATTGTTATACAAACTGGTTAATGCCACTTTTTTTCAAAACAGCACATAAAGACAAATCTAGCGACTTTTTGGACAAACCTTTGCTACTTTCCATAGAGGAGTTGCCAGTGTTGCCCCGCGGGTTGCCCCGAGGGTGGGATTTAACCCCGCAGGCACACCTCTCTATGTTGACTGTATGGCAGCTAACGTGAATGAACTTCTAACTTTTTCTCTGAGGGATCATTTTGCTAGTAAATATAGCAAAAATCACAGCTCACCCCTCGTCTTTATCTTATGTGTATGCTGATTTTGACAGACGACGTAGTGTGGCTCCAAAAGTTTGTGACCACTGTAGTTGTTTACAGCTGTTCTACAACAAATTTCAACTACACCCACAGTTTCGTACATTTCACTTTGCCATGTACTAGGTTTTGACCTTGTTTCTTTACACCATGCAACTGCATTATTGTTTAGAACACTGTTAACACTGTGGTGCTGTCTTTACTTCAGTCTCTTGAACTTTAAGTTGAGTCTCTTCATGGCTCAAACTGTTTCAATCATTTCAGGACAAATCTAGGCTCATATTAGCACCATTCATGTGGACACAGGCTCAGCAACCACCTATCTACACCAGAGAAAGAACTCTGAGGTAGTGACAACATACACAGCAAAAAAATCCATGTGTCCCCAGACGATCATTGGCACCTGTGCTCCTTTTGAATGCTTTAAAGAAGCATTGATTGATTTTTTTTTGGCATCTCATGGCAACAGAACAAGAAGTAAACACAACACTGACCTGCTGTCACCTTAGAAAGTTGTTCAGGAGATATTTTAATTATTATTAATATTAATATGTTAGGAAAGAAAGAATGAGACAGAAAGGAGAAGTAGGGCAGGACTGTTTTAGTATGGTGTGCAGAGCAGCACATTTCTACCTATGAGACGAAATAGTCACAAATGCACACGGCACATACATGGAGAAGACTCTGTTCCATCCTCTATAACAAGTCCCATACATTTTGTTTTTGGGCGATCTCATTTGCGGCTGACACAGCAGCACACAGAAATACTCCGCAGTCACTGGCACAGCTGACAATAATACCCTCACCATAAGCTGATACATGCTTCAAGATCCAGATACTTCAGTATTCCCCCGGTGTTTAAGTCTTTGCATCTTTACATGTGTGTATGGTGAAGTGCCACTCTTGAATACAGGACCACACTTTTAAACAATCCCATTACACTTGATGAGATGTGTATAAGAGACAGGGTCACACACATATACAGAATATGTTGTGAGCTATAGCCAAGCTGCTTATGGCTTTAGTTTAAAGCATTGTACAAAAACACACACAAAATTGTACACACACAGTTTCATGTTTTCTTCTAGGTAATTACAGTGTTAAGTAATGACGACCCCACAACTCTCATCCTGACCCCCTCTGGAGGTATGTGTCTGTCTGATCCCATGTGTGTGTGTGCGTGCATGTGCCTGTGTGTGAGAGTCCCAAGGGTGCTAGTTAAGTATAGTAAGATAGATTTGACACCCAAGGCATTCAGCAGGAGTCAGGCGAGGAGAGAGAAAGACCTGTTTTTAGTCCTCCTCTCTCCCTTATTTTCTCTTCACTTCGTCTCTCCCAATTCTCTCATACACCCCTCACCTTCCCAATCCTTATCTCTCTGTCTGCATCTATTATTTCTCCCTTGTTCTCCATTTTCGTCTCCTACCGTTTCTGAACCTGTTTATCTCTCACCACATTCTCCATTTCTCCCTGTCCTTGCTTTTTCTGCATTTCATACATTTACTTCACATTGTGGGCATTCATGCGTCTCTCTTTTCCATTTGGTTTTGAGGTAACAGAGACAATTCATCTCCCCCTCCAGTGCTGTTTTGCTATTCTCTGTTTCTCTTTGTCTCTAGGTTTTTCTGTCTTTCTGTGGGTCGTGGCCTCTGACTCAAACAGGCCTGTTCTCTCTGCTCATCAGATAGAAAGCAAGATACCGCAGGACTGCTGCAAATGTTTTACAAAGGGAGCGGTGCCCTCATGCATTGCCTGCATCTGTGGTGTTGTTCATTGCACTTTCTGGAGATCACCTGTCAAACAGTCCAGTGCTGTGACATCTTCCAACTTTTTCAATTTTACTGGGGAGTGAAGTCAGAAATGATGGTAGTAGCGCTGCTTTATTTCATTCAGCTGTTTCAGAAAATTACCCTAATGTTTGAAATTAAGCTTTGGAGACTCAAGCTTCTACATCTCACATATTCATTAATGACAGTACTCAGTTAATGTCTTAATTAGCTTGGAGGCAGTTCACGTCCAAAAATATTATACTATACTATAATATTATACTGCCATAAAAAGTAGCATCAATTCTTGAGCTGGAGGGGTATTCCTTGTTAGCAGAGAGATAGAATATGTCCCAGGTAACAAGAGCAGACATTATTTTATATTTAGCAAGCCTGAGTAAAACATAAAGCAGTGCTTTTGGGACAACACACTGTGGAAGCTTTGAAACCAGAGGTTCACTTCTTGTTTATGGCTGTCTATTTGAACGTAAATTATAGTTAAGCAAATCAAAAAGACTATTACTTTAGGTAATGTTTAATCCCCTCAATGGTATAGTTTGACAGTTTGGGAAATACACTTGTTTGTTTTATTGCTGAGCGTTAGATAATAAGATTGATACCACTGTCTTATCTTTACACTAATTATGGAGCCAGAGGGCATTAGCCTTGCTTAGTATAAAGACTTGAAGCAGGTGTAAACAGTGAGCCTGGTTCCAAATACTACTAATCTATGAATGTCTAAAGTTCAGTAACTAACATGTTGTATCTTGTTTGTTTAAAGGAGCTATTTGTAGTTTTACTATACTGCAATGTAGCCAACATTAGCATTGATGGCTGTTTACTTAGTAGTCTTGCCAAGTGCTTCAGCTATCATTGTGTTTACAATACAAGAGATTATAATACGCACGCTGAGCAGCGCTACTTCTTCGGGACTGGATGCTACAGTGACACAATAGCGGACAATAATGAGATGGGCCATACAGGCCGGGGATAGCTGGTTAGCATGCTAACTTCAGTAGAAGATAAGAAGTGATAGAAATAGAGGCAAAACAAAAGGGTTAGTTTTCACAGCTGGAACAGCTCTTAGCGAGTAAAGGAATGAAGTTTGATGCTGAACTCACAATGTCTTTTCTAGACTGGTAAGTAAACAGCTGTTAATGCGCACATTGGCTATGTAGCAATAACTAAACTTACAAATAGCTCCTTTTATGTGTATACATACAGAAATGTAAAAATGAGCCGTAAACTGACTTTTTTCCTGGTGACAAGTAGGTACACTGACTTGGTGTCTTTACATTTCAGTTTGTGAACAGATTATTCATAGCTCAGATTTTGTGTTTATTAGGTATTGTTTTCATTCTAAGGTTAGCATAGCTACAAAAAGTGTTACAAAAGCCACACATTGTTGATAATGATAACTGACCACCATCCTGAAATAATTCAAACTGTTCTTATTATAAGTTTATCTTCTTTTGCAACAGAAAGCAACTATGGTGTGCCACAGGGCTCCGTTGTAGACCCCATATAACATTTCCTGTTCTTCCTTGTAAAGCATTAACTGTTTTTACTTCAGTGCTACATATTTACATTTTGGTTATGATGATGTTAATGATGGTTTCTAGTAGTATAGACAATCAGAGTGATAGAGACAAAATGAAAAATCTGAACCATATGCTGCTGGTTGTTTTATGACTAATTTACCTACTAGCAACTATAATGAGATGGTGCTATGTTGGCAGGTTTTCTCTACATTCGTGACACTTCTTTAATTCTTTCTAACTAATTGGAAAAAGTGGGAAATATGGAGGGAAGGGAAGAGAAAGAGAGAGTAATGTACCTTTCTTCTGCAGAATAGCACTCCCGCTGCGCCTTCCTATATGGTTCTCCACATAACAGGTGTAGTTGGCCAGGTCTGCCTCCTCCACAGCATCAAACATTAAGGACAACTGCACTTCCTTCTCCCCTAAATGCTCCCTCAAGATCCTGGACAAACAAAGAGACATTGATAGTAGTTAAAGACAGCAGAAACTTCTTTGCCCTTAAATTTATTCATTTAAAAACCCTTTAAGGAATAGGAGGTGGAGGATATGAGAAGAGCAGAAAGAACACAAATGTAACATCAGAGGGAAGTGGAGTTTCCCCTCTCCCAGATTACTGCTTAAAAAATCAACAAAGAGGAAAAGCAGAGAAGATACAGGAGGAGGATGAAGAATGAGGGAAGAGGAGAGAGAAGCAAACGTGCAAAGCTTAGAGACAGGAGGAGTTCTATGTCTCCCAAATTACTCTTCTAAAAATCCCTGCAAGGAGGAAGAAGATAACAGGAAAGAAGTGAATAGGAAGAGCAGGAGAGCAGTGAAATGAGCAGCAGAGCCGTGTGGAACAGAGCAGATGAAAAAGGAGGACAGAGAGAGCAAGGAGGCATGTGTAGAAAACACTGGCGACAGCTGGAAAAAGCTCCACTCCTTATGGTTAGGTCATACTCCTCAAAAGCCTGCAAGGAGGAGGAGGTGGACGAGGATACTGAACTAATGTTTGGGTCACAACGTGCACCTATAAAGCAGATTTAAGGCCAGATTCAGCCATAACCAGTGATACCTTAGATAATACTGACTGTGCTGGGGTGGCAGATTCAGAGCAGTTAACACAGATGGTCCAGCAGCATCACATTTTCAGAAATTTCTACTAGTCAGCCCTAAAGTGGCCATAATAACAGAGACCTATAACCTATTTTCATTTAAAGGATTTTCATGCATTTAAATTTCATTCATATTTGTATACATTTTTTTTTATATGTGAATTATTGAAATCATTTCATATTTTAACTTCTGTTCATGTGTTGCTGTGATTCATATTAAAATTTTATGTGGGTTTTAAGTCTGTTGGGCTTTTGTCTGTTTTGCTCTCATTATTTGTTTGTGAATTTGAATATCATGTGCTGCTTGCGGTGTAGGTCTGTGGTTGTTTCAGTAATGAAATGGGTGGTAAATTCAACAGTCAAATCATGTTTTTTAGTTGAGGGAGCATTTCAGCAACTGACCCAGGCTAAGCCCTGTTTTTAATGATAACAGAGACAGATTTACCTCTTGTGATATGTGGTAATTGAATCAGTCGGTTCTTGAGGTAGCAGTTTCTCATCTTTACCCATTGACTGCTGCTTTACCAGCTGAAATCACAACTGGCAGATTACTAGCTAGCTACTAACACACCTAAACTCCATCATATGATGATGGTTGCATACATTACATCATGCTAACAAAGTGTAATGCAGGAAAGATTTAGGCTAAAGCTTACAAGTTCCAGGTGAAAAAATGAACATCTTCACCATTTGATGATTCAAAAACAGATCAGTTAGGAGGACAAACAACACTGTGTGTTTCACTTTTATACAAAGATAGGATGTGGGAATGAGTACAAGCTCATTAGCAAAGTCATCTTAGGTAAATATACCCAAATCCAATAAGGAGTAGCATTGCTAACAGATAAGATTGTATATCACAATTAAGGGAGGTTTAACAGTCAAGTACAATAATGCAAGTCACAGTTGACCATTTCATTTTTCCCCAACCCCTTTGCTATGAACAAAATCTTTCCAGTGGTTAAGAAGGGAAGATTATTTTAAAATCAGCATATTGTGAAATAAACTCAGACTCGGAGTTGTCTCAGACTTGTACAGACCCAGTACAAATGGGTGAGGAGTGTGAAGTGAGACAAATCCAGACAGGCTTTTGGAGACTCAAATGGGCGATGACACCAATGTGGAATGCCTTGTTCAAATATAGAAGGCCTTGTGTCTGCAACCAGTGCTGCATTTTTGGATTAAACTGTAATCATGGTGAGAGAGGTCAGAGAGGTTTGATAGACATGCCAGTGTTTGAGAAGAAATATAGCAACATTGGGGTATCTATGGGGTATTACAGTGCAGTACTATAATGCAACTATGAAAATTTGTATTTACTGTTGCCTATACAGTGTATTTCAATAGGTAATGTTGTATATCCACTTCTCCATCATTTAAAAAGTAGCAAAAAGATTACATTTTTAATTTGTCTGATGAAGTGGCTAAAGTCAAAAAAGTCTGCACAGTGCTGACACAAACCTGTTTCTTGTTGTTGTAGTAAGTTGTTGATAGTAAAGCAACCTGTAAAGAGATGTATGCACTATGACAGAGCTACAGTGGAATCCCATAGACATTTACAATTTAGTAAAAAAGAATTAAAGGAGAAGACCACCAGAGGAGAGAGAGAGAGAAAATAAACAACAAAAAAGAGGTAGTTGTTTATCATTAGTTGAGTTGTGCCCGGCTGAGATTCACTGTGTTATGGTGTGGTTTGGTTCAAACCAATAGTCAGCAGGGTTTCTGAAAATAATGAGCTAGTTTAGTGCCAGAGAATAGACCAGACAGGCCACACACTTTTGTAATTCTTCCTCTTCAGAGTAGCCTATGTTCTGATTTAAAACCACAGAAAAAAAAAAACAGTAGTCTAGACTGACCTGCTTCTAAAACACACATGTTTAAACTAGATCAAAGTTGGCACAATACATCCATGTCAAACAGGACAGAGGTAACGTATAGTAAATTCATGTGGTTTTGTTGGTAACTCACCCTGAAAAAGAACCATATCTGTCACTTGAGGCTTTTACCCAAGTGCTTGCATGCATAGAATTTCAACACACACTTTTAGCATGTGTGATCCCTGTGGGAACTGAACTCCTAACCCTCTCAATATAAATGCTCATGACCCATTTAGCAAGAGAGGAGCAGAAAAAGGCAGTGAGTCTTATTAATGTTATGATGGTAAACATTACAGAAAGAATTATGAGGCGAAAAAGGTCAAGTGTTCCTGAAGAAATATACTAGGCTACTGGAATCACCTCTGTGTGTGGTTTTTTCCTTTTTCTTGCTTTCCTTCTCAGCGTGTTAGTGGTTTTGAATATGTGCATCACTCTGATGAGTGACACACAATGACTCAGAGCATCAGAGGTCACTGTCAAAAGCAGTGACTTGTTAAAACCCTTGATTAAAAACACGTCACTTCTTCTCTTCCCTTTTCTCACTTCTTCTCTCCCTTTTTTCTCACCCCTCCCCCCGAAACACACACACACACACACGCCCACACATGCACGCACACGCACACGCACACGCACACACACACACACACACACACACATTGCATTTCTCTCTCCTCTCACCTCCTTCAATCTCTCTCCAATTTGTAACTCTAATGCTGCTTGATGCCTACTATTAAACACGCTCCTTCCATCTCACTAAATTACACCGCAGTAGTGAATAATGATGTCTTCTGTTCATCTTTGATTGTTTTTATATAACACATAATACCTGAGATCTCCTTATGTCACGCTCATGTAATACTAATGTGATTAAAGACTTAGCAGTTGAATCGGGAACACCACCAACCACACTATTTTTCCTTTGCCACCTGGAAACCTTCCAAAGCATAAATGGAACTGTAATTTACTGTATGAAGTCAAGATTGAAATCAAATTGTTTAATTGCTTATTTATTTTCTGTTGCAGTTTAGTTGTATAGAAACGTAATGCCTGGTGACTTTAATATCCAGGTTGACTGTGCTGAACAAATCCTGGAATTGCTGCACTGCCCTTAACTTCACATAACATATCAACGCTCAAACATGAACATACTCTGAACCTGGTGTGTGCAACCAACTTAACCACCCACAACCTATCTGCCCACGACCCTGCCATGTCTTGACCACCTGGCCATCTCCACGGACATTGACCACCACCGCATACCAACATCACTTCACTCTTATCCTCCATTCACAACAAAATGTCGTACTCACCTCCTCCTGCATCTGCCTTCCCCGCTGAACTCTCCTCCTGTCTTGATCAAGTGGCCTCGATCACTCGGTCAGTTTTGTAAAAGCTTCGTCCTCTCAAACAAAGCACTCCCCAAGGTTCCTTGCTTGGTCCCCTCCTCTTTATCATCTACTAACTTCCTCTAGGTAACCTCATCTAATGACATTGTCTCATCCTCCAGTGTAATGCTGATGACATACAACCTTACATAGCCACCTTTTCCTTCACACACACAACATACATCACTCTCACAAACTGTCTGGATGAAGTAAAAGCATAGATGCAACTTTTTCATATTGAACAGCTCTAAATCAGAAATTATAATCATTGGCCCAAAATGCTTCATAAAATCCACCAATAACTTTTCTTTTTTATTATCCATTCATCTAAAAAATATCATCTGCCTTCAACCTTCTCTGTCATCTTCAGCCTTCAGAAACACTTCAATACTTTTATCATATCCAGACTCGCTTACTGCAACAGCATCCTTATTGGCATGCCCTAATAATCTTCTCAGTAGATTCTCTGCTGCCCATCTCCTGACTCCTGTCTCGCTCTCGTGATCACATCATCCCAGATTCTGTGTAACCCACACTGACTCCTCATCCCCCTTCTGTGTCCAGTTCAAGATCCTCCTCATCACCTGCAAAGCCCTCAATAACATGGCTCCCTCCTACCTCTGTCATCTCCTCCACCATCACACCCCAGCACAAAACCTCTTCTCAAACCTTCTTTCCATCCCCCAGAGGACCAAACGCTGAACGTGGGATGACAGAGCCTTCTCCAGTGCCGCCCCTGTGGACTCTGGAACTTTCTCCCCACGGACATCAAATGTTCTGCCACCTTCCACCACTTTGAAACATCACTCAATACTCACCTTTTTAAAGTAGCTTTGAACTAACTCTCAGCTCTGTCACTGATGCTGATGAGTATGTTTTTTTTTTTTAATCGGTTTCCCTTTTATTGTATTTGTTCCTTTTCCCCACCTATTCTTAATACTGTATCTTTCAAGATACTTTTAACCTATGTAAAGTGTCTTTAAGTGCCTTTAAAAACACTCATATACAAAATGTGTTATTGTTATTATTGATATCATTAAATATATATAAAACAATGCTTCTAAATCATCATTTAGGCGACTAAAACGCCCATGGAAGATTAATGGCACTTTCAGATAAGAGAAAAAAAGGACACATTACCAACTAATAATCTTCGCTGATACAGGTACGAGCTCTTGCTAAAATAACATTAAAACAGTGAGGCTCCTACAGCAGTTGGATTGGACAGCTGATGTGAATTTCAAGCAGGTAAAGAAGTCTCTCCACATCACTAGACATATGGGCCAGTGCAGCCTTCAAGTGAAAATATGAAGCAAGCACTGGCCCTAGTGGAAATATTGTAATCATGAATTCATTGCACATGAACGAACCATGAACTATCATAGCTGAGTTGCAGAAATGTGAAGTAGATGGACAGCAGTGAAGCCGTGTTGGTTGTGCGTTTTTACAAAGAAAAAATACTTGAATACACGATAAGGTGTTTTCATCTTCAGAAGACAGGCGTAGGTTTTCTGTCTGTAACACATATTCACAGGTGGTCACTCTCCCTGGGTGGTGTTATAATAATGAGGTGAGAGTGTCAACAGTTCTCTCACATACTGCAGGGGAACAATTCTCCGTAACTGCAGGTATTCACATCATCATGGAGGCAGCAAGATCGTATTGGATACTGTGGAAACAGACATGGACACCCAGAGTCCACAGGCCAGTGCTGCAGCAGGATGCGTGGAGGGAGCTAAACATGGGCAGATTAATGTGCATCACAGCAGGAGTCTGTCTGCTGTAGTGCGATTGTTGAATTTGGAATAACGATGTGATTGGATCAGAGTTGGCCAGAGGACTGCACTGAAAGATTGAGAACTCATCAGGGAAAGGTTAATTTAATACCACAGGGCATGATTAGTTTCAAGTTTAAACACTAACACTCATGCACACTCCCGCTCTCTTTATCTACACCACTGATTTCCTGGGAGTGAACGCTTTCAGATGCCAATAAGTGGCTGAGCAGTTACAGTGACCATCCCTCAGCGCGCCCTCTGAGCTATCCCTAAAGTAACTTCCAGTGCTGTGAAGCTGACCCTGACCTCTGACCAAGCTGTGGAGGGAGCGGGAGAATAGGGATGCAAAAGGCCTTCCCTTTAGGCAGGAATAAACATTCACATTATTATTGGTGGGCTGAGCTGATGACATAACATGTGACAGCTCTTTGAGCAGGAGAGAACATTTGGAATAGAGTTTACTTTAAAATGTTATCTAATATCAAGAGCTTTGACCACTTCTAGATCAGGGTGAGGGAGATAGTGCTGATAGTTAAAATCGCAAGAAGAAAAAAAAGCACTTACAATTTTTCTGTGTTATAATGCTATACCTTTTAACAGGATGTTGTATCAGCAGTGACTGTAGAGTAGTATGAGCAGGTTTAGCAATAACATAAAAAGAGAAAAGGCAGTGACAGCTTATTATCACCCATAATTACATTTTGTTGCTAGGTGACATCAAGTGGCTGTAGTAAATTATGACAGGAGCAAAGGGAAAAGTGCAGTGACATATTATATACAGTCTGTGTCAGGAGGAAGTTGGGGTGGATGGATGGGTCAACAAAATACAAGAATTTGACACAGGAGAGCGGTGTCCTTAAACTAGCTGTTTATATTGTAACCACGACAACAAAGACTGTGTAATGTTGAGGAAGTAGGCATACTTATTTCAACCCAAATAACGATCCAAATTATGATCTTTTCCAAAACCTTACCAAGATCTTTTCCTGAATCTAACAAAGTCGTTTTTGTGCTTACTAACACTCCAGATTCTTCAACTTTCCAAACTGCTGCTGTCAATGTGCAACTAGTGCATTCATGAAAAACCAGGGTTTTAATGCTGTACCATGTACCCACACTATGACTATAAAAGTAAAACAGATGCAGGTTTTATTTCATAGACGAGGTGAGGCTGCTTGTGGTAAGATTTCTTTATGGTAATTATTGTTTAAACTTTTTATTCAGTGGTACACTGTGATTTAATCATTAAAAATATGTTGTTTTGACAAAGTAAATTTACATATCCCAGGAGGTGATGGGAAGGGGACTTTCTGATTACTTATTCATTTAAATAAGAACCTCGCACACTGAAGTTGCTTAATTTGTTCCCTCAAATTAGGTACTTGTGTGCTGACATCCAGCTGCTAAGAAAACTTTCAAACACAGGAACATTTTTAAGGAGGTTGGCTCTGTGCTGCCACTTCATTAAAACAAACAAAAAAAATTATGTCCAACTAGGCAGCAACCATTAGTGGTCAGAGGATCACACAGACAAATCTCCAGGTTAGTCAGATTTATTTGGAGGAGAAAATAAAGGTCAACAGTAAAATTATAACCAAAAGGATGCCTGTTGTAAACATATGAACTCACAGCCTAATTTCCTGGTTCAACTTTGACCTTCTGCACTTGCTGTAGTTGCCGTGCACAATTCTGGGTTTCCTATGTAATGAGGGGTTGTCAGTAGTGACATTATGGGTGCACTCCCAATTAGGTGAACTCTAAATAATGTGGTAACTAATCTGGCAAAACTGCAGACATGTTTACAACCTGTTTGACTGTCTGACCACTCTTCTTAGTGATGTCGCCACAGTGAAAAACCTGAGCAATTAAACTGGTGGGTTACAGTTTTATCATAACAAATAGAACCGATGGAGAGAACTGGGAAAATAAAACCTAGGTTCAAATAAACCATAGTTTTCCCTTAATGTACAGTATAGTATGTTCTGTACGTCCACAGAACACAGTGCTACTCGCTGATTTTGCAACTGGAGTGGCTCTTTAAGTGCATAAATTACATATTTCATTTAGTGACTGCAGCACACCAGTATTAACAAGTGGAGTTTTTAAGTTAGCCCAGATTTATGAGCTCTAATCCTGTAAATCCTGTAAACCTCAAGCCATCTTTACCCCCAGAGCACTTGCAAAGCCTTACAGAGGCAAAGTTATCACAGAGTACTGGGAAAGTGGTTCCTGTGATGTATTATTTGATGTCCTGTGATCATTTAAAAAAAAAAAAAAAAAATTCAACCCCTATAAAGTCTTTATAAAGTTTCTCTCTGACTAAAACAGCAGCTTGGCAGATTGAGTGCTGCTGTACTCATACAGAGGTTTGTGCACATTGTGGAGGTGGAGTGATGTAGATGAAAAAATTTAACAATATTTAAGGTGGTAACATGTATCTGTGTGTGTGTGTGTGTGTGTGTGTGTGTGTGTGTGTGTGTGTGTGTGTGTGTGTGTGTGTGTGTTCTGATAGTTTCCATGGTGATCCGGCCAGTTGTTCTAATGATACTCGACGCCGCGCAGACAATCAGGGTTTTCCCAATAGAGACCAGTGTAATTGGTCCCAGCAGGGGAGAAAATGAATTCAATTTAACTTTATTATTAGTATTCAGAATTTTTTAGGAAAGTGAGAGAGAATCTGTCAGAGAACCCTCAATGAGTCATAAATCATACGAGCGCCAGTGTGACACTGTGAGGAGTGCAGCTGGAGTCGAGTCTTTTCAGAAATTAATTAACAATAGAAACCTGCAAACTTGAGAGTGTGTAATTGATACACTCTTGCAGCGTTTCATACAAGTGGAGAAAACTCAACAAAAGTAATATTATGTAAAATTAGATGTATGCAGCATTTACTCAACTGTGGTTCATTTTCATGGATGATTAGGGCTACAGTGCTTACATGTGAGTGAGTCAGTATGTACTGTGGATGCTGGTGGATTTACCTGACTTCACTTTCTTTAATGTGTCCCGCTAGTTCTTCCACAAACTTCTCCCCTTTCATCCAGTAGATGATGGGCCGTCTGTTTTCTCCACTGTAGCCAAAAAATGCCTTGCAGTCCAGACTAAGAGGCATACCTGCAACACACAACACAACACTCTTACAACACAAACTACAGCACAATGACAGACAGCAAAATCCTCTCTGCTGTAGCTGTAAAATGAACTGTGGTTCAGTCTTCGGGGGAAACATACAGTAAATACAACACCATGGATGTATTGAAACTGGCATACAACAAAACCAGCAATATTCCACTTTGAGCAAAGAAGTGGCAGTTAATGAAGAAAGCTGGTGTTTTATATTAAGTATTAAAGCTAGTGTCTTATTGCTGCGCAGATGCTTGCAGGAACGGTGGGGAGCCTGCTTCCACCCTCAGCAAGCAATGTAGACAGCCGCTACAGGTGGGCCTCAGGGTGGCTGATTGGAGCCTCTTGAATTTGGAAAACTATTGAATTAAAGGCTGAACAGACAATCATGCTGGTGGCAGTGGTGTCATGAATGAAAAAAACAGTTTCCAACCCTGTAATTTATTATGTAGCACTAATCTAACTTCATCAATATTTCAATTTGTGGAGGAAAAATGTGACAGCGAAGCAGGAAATTACTGAATAAATGGTCAATTCACATAAATAATTCGTTCCTCTCTGACCCACAGTAATGTCTAGCCAATTGAAGTTTTTCCGGGTTCACTGCTCAGACTTTTGCTGCCAACCCACTGCAAGCTGAAGGAAAGGACAGGTTTCACTACATTTTGCCCTTCATAGAAAATAGCAACTTTCAGTGCCAACAGAAATGAAATTGTATTCTCATTCATTGCTGTGGTGAACAGGTGATTTGTGGGAACGCATCCAGAGATGTAGATGTGAACTGTTGTACACACCTCAGTTATTGATGTGTCACATTTCTATTTTGTGACATCATTGATTGTTGTGTTGCCTGAAATGCAACATGCTTAACAGTTTAGTTGTAAAGTGACCACCTGCAGTGAACTCGAGTCAATGCTAAATTATCATCCATCCATCCATTTTCTGCCCTAATCAAGGGTCGGGTCACGGTGGCAAGTGAAGTAGTCCAGACGTCCCTCTCTCCAGCAACACTTTCCATCTCCTTCGGGGGATCCTTCATTGATGTATCATCGATTATAATATCATCAGAGTATCAAAATGTTTAGCCTATGCCAGGGTGTTGGAAAGGAGGCTAAGTTATCTTTAAGACTACAAATATACTTTCTGCCATGCTTCAATAGGACATGCTGCCTCCTGCATTAGCCCTGAAAGTTGGCACTGGATGGATGACACTCCTAGGGACGCTCAAGTAAAAAAACTATGTAGCCTAAAATGGGCTATCTTATAAGCTATGTGTGTACTTTATGTGTTGAAAGGGCTGTAGGCAACAGGTTCTGTGACCCAGTACTCATGATATAGTGCTGCTGGAAGAAAGGCTCAACTAATACTAGCAACACACACACACACACACACACGTAGTCACACATATGTGTGTAGACTGCATCCATACATGCTCTCGCACAACCTCCTGTTAAGACCTTGAAACCACCACTCTGTGATTACAGCTATCATTGGTGATGATGGAGTATTAATGAGCATTTTAATGAGCGCTACCTCATCAGGCAGTCAATTAGCAGATAATTATGATAGACCTCAGTATTATCATAATGATGGCTCTATCAGCACAGTCAAGAACCACCACTGAATGCTAAAGGTTGTGTATATATCTGTGTGTTTGTTGTCAGAGAAGCACTTGAACCGAATGCTAACACTTAACATATTTACATTTTAGGAATTTACTGTAGCTTTATGCAGCGCGACTAGGAGATGCAGGTGGTTCTAAGAAGTTTGTGTCCCCGTCCTTGTGTTAGGTAAATCCTCGAAACGATCATTTTCAAAAGGTAAAACATTTCACAAACTGGTTAGGTTGAGTAAACAGCGGGTTTTATCAATTGGTCATGGTGAAATGCAGCTGTTTCATATGGAAATGTCAGATGATTGCTTTATGTTTGGTTCAATTGCATCATTTATTCTGACTGACGGAAAAGGGGAAGACACAAAGGCTTTGACTTCTGTCTGTCTCAAAATTGTAAAATTTAACAAGCTGAGATACAAAGCCTCGTACACTTCTTTCTTGCATGTGTGTGTTGGTGGGTTTTTATGGTATTTTATGGTAAAAAAATGGATTAGAGTGAAATTAGTTTAGCTTGATTGTGTGTGTGTGTGTGTGTGTGTGTGTGTGTGTGTGTATGTAGGTGTGTGTATTTAGGTGTGTGTACATGTGCTCCGCAGTAATTGATTAGCACCCTGAGGGTGTGTTTGTGTTCTCAGCATGTTATGGTGATTAAAATCATCAACTTTGTTTGCACTTGTGTGGCATGAGGGTGTATGTAGCATGGTGTGTGTGTGTGTGTGTGTGTGTCGATCTCCAGCAATCAGAACACCAGCCTTGAAACCCAGTCTGCAAATCATAGTGTCCCGTCATCGTTTATATCAGGGGCTAAAGCAGCAGGAGGTTTAGAAGAACACTGTTGAAAGCTCAGTGCTGTGTTGTTGTCATCGCTATCAAAGAAAGACTTTGTACAAGTGATTGATGGGAGCTTTCTCAAGTCGGTCCATCATCACTCCACACCTCCACCGAATGTGATCACACCTAGATGTTGTTTCCTTTGGTGTGAACAGTACTGGGATGACTCAATCTGCCCAATCACAAGTTTGTAAACAAAGGTCACATGACACGAGTCTGATCTGATTCCAGTCTTTGTAACTTTGGTTCAGGCTGACAGACTTGTCTGTGCTCTTTAATGCCACCTCTCACACATTCATAACACGTACATGCACATAAAGAAGCAGCTGAATGTGAGCATCAGTCCAGACTGTGCTTTGCCCTTAGTTCACTTTCTAATGCTGCTATCCGAGCATGAGGAACTGCTGGTTATCAGACATCAACATCTGTTCCCCTCTGCATGTAAAGCCCTGTGTTTTCAGCTTGTTTTCTTGTTGCTGGCGCAGACCACATACACACTGCAAGAACTCTCACTGCAGTTTTCCATATTTGATTTGTTCTTATCAGTCAGAATTAAACAAATGAAGGAAATAGTCTTCCACTCTAAACATGGCTGATGTAAATGTGATTTTATTACAGTTAACTGCTGCAATGTTTCTAGTGTTTAATATCAG
The DNA here is from genome assembly GCF_002814215.2 of Seriola lalandi dorsalis. Taxonomy (NCBI): domain Eukaryota; kingdom Metazoa; phylum Chordata; class Actinopteri; order Carangiformes; family Carangidae; genus Seriola; species Seriola lalandi. The sequence continues at coordinate 1,309,040 of NW_019525244.1, read as the reverse complement.
TTCAGATTAATCAAATTAACCTTGATACTCTGAAAGCTTGGGAATTTGAGAAAAAAGTGAAGGCCTTGAAAGCTTTTAAAAATAGACAAAAATAGACATGGGTCTGTGAGTGCTTGAATTTATATCATATGTGCAAAAAATAGAGATTGAATTGAGGCTATGTGACGTCTACATGTGTGCAGGAGACCACACAGTCTGTCAGCCCTCTCGCTTTTTGTTGCTTATAGAGCCTGCTAATTCTCATTATATAAATTCTTAGTTTTTTAACAGTAATAATCATTGATCCATGTCTCAAAGTATGCTATGTTGTGTCCTTGAATTTGACAGAATTGGGCCCGGAAAGTCATTGAAAAGTCATTGAATTTGATGTTTAGGAAGGTGTGGGAACCCTGATTTATTCAAAGTACTGATTCTGTAAGTAAATCTTCATATGCATAGGCATATACAGTTTACATAGATAAACAACATTACACAAATCACAGTACAAGAGACGTGGTGTAACCAAAAAGCATCATGAAGGAAAACGTTGAACCAGTGTTTCATATTTCTCATATTTCTATATCCAAATTATTATGTGAATGTGAAAAGGGTCCTTAAGACCAACAAGCTTATATTTACCACCCAGGTCTGCACTTCCACACATCTCTACAGAGCGTTTTAGCATTTTTCAGCTGATTGTTTTGGTCTTATGGTCCATAACTTCACAGTTTTGATTCTGTCTCACTGCTTTCAGCAGCTGTTTTTAGAGCTCTGATATATCCACTATGCACGACCTGCCGAGCAGCGAATGGTAGACAGACCAATAGTTTGCCACTTGTCATTGAACATAATGTAGCCTTTAGTGGCTAAAGACTCAAATATGACAAATATGACTCCTAATGAATGCTAATGTTGCTCTGTGTCTGCTGGATGTGTAAATAGGCAACTGTTCTTCTTAAATATGCTGTTTTCAGACTGTCATATTGTTTTGGCTGATATAATATCATATGATGCTATCAAGATGCAATCTACATTATTATAAGGATCCCATACTGTACTGTAGTAGGTTGATTTAATATAGCCGTCATGTTGGGATCAGTTAAAAATATGTCAGTTCCTCCAGAATCTCAGAGCTCTTGTAATTATTAAAGCTGACACTATTAAAAAAACAGAGATTACATTTGTTATTTTCTGATATATTGTGGTAATGTTGTAAAAAAAAAACATATTAAGATTCAAAATGATCTTCAAGTTTTTAATCACTTTAAACAGTTTTATTTGACAAATATTCAAAGAGATTTGTAAAAACAAATATTTAATGAATGTGTTTATTTCCTAAAACAAAATGAATTCAGCACCAAACCTCACACACTTGTTATCCATAAGCTATATAGAGTTTAAATAACATCTCTTCTCATCTATTTTTCTGTCAAATTACTATTTAAAATGTATTTTGTTAAATTAACAGTCTAAGTGTAAATACACGAGTTTCACAGTAATCAGTGTTCTTGAGTTGTTCTTGCAATTACAGGACAAGATCCCAAATTCAAGGTGAAACTGATCCGTGGAAGTGAAATCTCTGATACCTGCACGGCGAGGGGAAGGGGCAGAGGACGGTGGGAAATTCATAGAGACACAGACAGAGTCTGTCTTCTTTGCTTCTTCCACTCTAACTATTGTAGCTACGATTCACATCATTAGTCTGTTCCACTTGCCACTCTTTGGGTTCCCCTGCTCTCTCCTTGCTTTACATTTCTATTCACTAAAACAGATTCACTCTCATCTCTCTGTGTCTCCTTGTCTTTTCTCCATGCCCCTTTTTCCACGCTGTGTGTAAGGGTTTTTTTTCTCTAAGCTATTAGCAAAGAGGGCGCCAGCATTAACAAAAATAGTGATGTCTTTAGCGGCAGCACTGCAGAGATTGAGTTCATCTGCAAAATGTCACTGAAATAGATGCAAAACAAAGCTCTACTCGCATCGTTCACTGCTGTCCTATATATAACTTAAACTACTGACCACTGTTTTTATAGAGATGTATTGGGGCGTCAATAATTTAACTTAATTTCAAGTGTGGGTGATTGTTCATTATCACAGGTTGTCTTTTGATAAACCTACTGACTATCACATGACAGGAGTTGAGGACGCACCTGTGCAGCGTGGGGTAGGTTCTAAAGGATCTGACTTCTTCAACCACTGCTGCACACATACTTCGGGCTGTGTTTCCATATCCTGGTTGGGAGTCTTATCCCAGTGTGGATCGTATTATGATGTTGAATAACCTGATTTTTCATTCACACATGATTTTTTACACAATGATGTGAGCACTAAACAAACAAATTCAAAGTAAAAGGCAGCCAGCATTTTAATGATACGACTGAGGATAAGTAATAATGTCATATACACAATGAATGACAAAAACTGACTTTTAAAAAAAAATGTGGTGTCTGAAAATAATTATAAAAAAGATTTCTTCCTCGTCTGTGGTGCTCCTCCAGTTGGTAGCATCATAGACGACTATCTAGCTCAGCGACGCTCCTGTCCTCGCTGTCTGTATAAAGACCTTTCACCTAGAGTATTACGGAAACCCCTCTGTCTCTGTGTGGATGTTCGTGTATGCACAGTGTGTGTGTGAGGGGACACCCAGTAAACCCGGGTCTTGTCCACATTAAATTGACACATTGGCAAATGTCAACAGGTAAAAGTCATCGTGTTACTTTTGAAATCACAGGAAATGAGAAAACCAAGCACTATCTGTATGTGGAAGCAGATACCAGTCAGGTGAGGGATTGTAAGAAAGAAGTAGGACAGTCCTTAATGAGGGACATGAATCACTGAAAACTGGTTTTACACACACACACACACGCACACGCACGCACACACACACACACACACACACACACACACACACACAAATACAGAGAGAGCATCAGTTGACTTGACAAGTACGTATGAAAAAAAAGGACCTCCGTTAATAGACTTGGAATTACAGACTCAGAAGTGATATATTTTTATATTTCATGTCATCTGTGATTCAGCCCCTTCATTAAACCTTGGCCTACTTGTCACCAAGAATAACGTTAAATAAAGGTTATTGAATTGAATCGTCCCTTTTCCCTGGAAATGCAGTGGTGTCAGTGGAACCACTGCGTTCCAGTACAGATGGATACGTTTTAATTAGCTTACTATATCAACTACAGTGAGATTGTTACACACTGATTCCATTCAGAGTAGTTAAAGAGAGATATTAATTTAGCAGTTTGTACAATGTGAGGTAATTGACTTGCTTTGGGGAGGATAATGGAGTTCATGGTTGAGGTGCAGTCGGCTTCAGGAAGTAAAAGGACAAGAGAAAAACTATATCAAGTAAGAGCTAGAAGGAGAAAAACACAGCATTTGCTGAGAGAGAAACAAAAGCAACCTGTCATAGTTGACAGGCCTGATTGTACAAAACTGTGTCAGATAAACGTCTCTGCAATCCTGTTGTATCCTGAAAGCTAGAGTACACACATCTGTACAAAACTGAGCTGAACTAAGAACATGACTATTGTTTATTTTATAAATTGGTTCTTGTAGAAATTTCATCACAATTATTACTGAAAGCCAATCAAAGTTGGTAGATTTACTGGGGTGTAAACATGATTTTATCAGTGATTATTATACCATTCATTTCCATTTTTAGCCATACTAGGCTTTAGGAAAGGCAATGTAAGTCTGTTGGTTGTTCAGTCAGTCCAGGCTGAAATATCTCATCAACTATGGAAGGTTTGGCATTAAAAAGTGTACAGACACATTCATGGTCCCTGGAAGATGGACCCTAATGACTCTGGTGATCCCCTGACTTTTCATCTTTTATCACCATTTCAGTTTTTCCAATACTTTGGTTTATAATCAAATATTTGCAAAGCTAATGACATCTTCATCCCCCTCAACTGCATTTATAGCTAGTTAGCAAATGTCAGCATACTAACATGCTAAACGAAGATGGTGAACATGGGAGCATTTAGCTCAAAGCACCACTGTGCCAAAGTAGCTGCTAACATGGTTGGTAATGGTTTAACATGGGGACTTTGGTGGAAGACATGGTTTAACATGCATATCAAATCATTGTGTTCGTCCAGGAGAGATATGGATGTGTTTCAGCATTTCAAACAATGAGCTGTCAGTGCTGATGATGGCTCATACAGCAGCTAACATGCTATCATTTTATTGTGAGTGGTTCAGCTTATATATACCCTGCTAAAAAGTCTCTATGATTTGAAAGTAAAGACCGACAGTGCAGTTTATGCCAGAGAGTGTAGCCCACTACCAGTGTATGCACCTTGTTAGCATGGCGCCTGTAGGGACTAAAAAGGCATGTATCACCATGCAAGGGGACACAGCTGATTTAAGTGTTTATATGTTTTCATCAAAAACAGGTTGTGCTGTTTGTGGATGAGGCCTCAGCCTCTCTGTCCACCCTCTGTGTGCTGCTCTTTTCATGCCATCTGTTGTTGCAGCAAAGAACCTAGCCATTTTTGACAGCTAGCTGCAGCCAGACCAAGCTTGCATAATCACATTGTTTAATTCCAGCAGCAGCATGCTCCAGTGACATGGACTTAACCAATGCACTGATCCTTTCCACTTAAATATTGCCTCTGTGCTGCTGAGTTAAAAAACATTCTGCAAGAGCTGCACAACGCAGGCAAAACACTTGTGGTCTTAATAAGTGCAGACAGCTCCTCTCGAGCCAGAGTGTACTCAGGCTTTAATTTAGGGGCACCAATTATCAATTTTTGCTTAAAACTCTTGTCACATACCAGTGGTTCTCAACCCAGAGGTCTGGACCTCCAGGGGATCACTGGATAGATGTGGGAGGTGGTGAGAAGAGTGAGGTAACTGCTTGAGAGTTTATTCAATTTGTTTATTTGAAAGGCACAATATATGCCTGTATAATACATGCATATAGATGTATAATACGTGCAGCAAAAAGCTATTCTCAGATTTAATAATCTATATATTAAATACAATACAATACAATATTAAATGGGATATAACACAATAAATTCCCAGCAGAACATGCTAAAATCAATAATCTAATGATAGTCCAGAGATTATGATGTTGTTCTCAGAGATATCTCTCCACCACAGAATCCTACAAGCTGTCATCTGTACGTGGATACTAAGGCCAAACAGAGGAGACGTCCATTATCCTTACTCTGCCAGAGAGAACAGGTGCAAGTAGGAAAGCTATACCTCTCCACTGAAGGAATCTCTGAGGAAATGTGGACACTGGCGTAGCCTCTTAGCTATAGCGTTACAATTTGTATTCCCGTGAGATCATTCCTCCCCCATCAACATACACAGTATTGAGCTGTGAAGTGGATTTTTATGCATTGCTCTGCTGCCACATGATTGGCTGATTGGATAACTGCATGAGTATGCAGGTGTAAAAGAGTTCCTAATAGAGTACATGGTAAATATATACAGTATGGTGTTCTACTTAAGTATGCTGACAGGTCTGCAAGACCTCAGCTGAAAGGAGCTGCTGAACATAACTGACCATAGCATATTAATGGTGCAGAAAAAAAACAGCATAATTCTTCACCCATAAAAATCAACAGTGTCCAGCAGTGTGAGTGAAGCTGCATGTTATCTGTGCATTCCCATGTGCATGGATGAAGAATTTAGACTGGCTTTTCGTCCCGTCAGCTGCTTATTCTAGACATTAATGTGCATGTTAGCTGTCACGCACATGCAAATATCCTGATGATACATTACGTTGTGTAATTGTTAGTTTAGCTGTTTTTATCCCCTGTGGGAATATTTAGCACACTGTGTAACGCAGAAATTTTACCCTCAGAATTTGTACATGTATAGTGAAGTATAGAGTCAACAAAGGGTGTTTTAAAACACAACCCACAATGTTTACTGCTGAAATTTACCTTGAGAGTCATAGTTAAGTTCTCTCCTTACATTTTTAATTTACACAGGTGTACCTCTGACTGTTTATCCAGATATCTTTGAACGCATTTGCTCAACTTTTATACTGATGATTTAGACCGTGGAGATTTTACTTCCAAAATCCTTAACAAGCGAATGGGTAAGTGTTCTCAGACTTTTGGACCCCACTGTACACAGTTTGATCAGTGCTGTCTCTAACAGCCCTGTTTACCTCAAACTTGAAGCAGTGCTATTCTTATCCTGAGCCTGGCCAAAGGGACATTCTACCATAAAGGATATGTGGCTGATTAAATGACTGAAGGCAGTGAAGAGAGATCTACCAGATAGAAAGTTCAGTAGAGACTGAAATCATCTTCATATCATACACACTGAAGCAGAGGGGGAAGAAATCTCAAACTGAAACACAGACTGTCCATCTGCTTGTCTCTCCCTTCTTCTGCCTCTCTCTTAGACACACACACACACACACACACACACACACACACACACACACACACACACACACACACACACACACAGACTCCATAAGAAATATATGATACATCTATTTCCATCTGCTCATGTAAAAGCACACACAGTGTAAGACCTTTAGGTGGTTTTGAATACTATGTGTGTGTTTGCGTATGTGTGTGTGTGTGTGTGTGTGTGTGTGTTGACCAGGTATGGGGTGTATGGGGGTTGTCTTGGTAACAGCTGAGTTTTGGGTCTTGGGCTCCAAGGGAGCGCAGCTGCACACGGCAACACAGATGGTGCCTCACACACGTGCGCAAAGACACACACACACACACACACACACACACAGACACACACACACACACACACACAGACACACACACACACACACACACACACTAAGGCCAGATACGCAGATACAGACATACACTTTCACACTCTCAGGCCAAACACACACACATTCACGTGTCAGTAAGTGGGCAGCTCAGCTGTAACCTGGGAGGCTGTTCACTCTATCATTTTGTCTATTTACAGACATCCTGCCTCTAACAAATTATTCCATTTTAATTTTGAATCCTTGCTATTATTAGAAAAGCTGTGAATGAGGCAGTAACACGCTTCCAAAATCCCATCCTTAGTGCCAGCTACAGTTCTGGGGATTTCAATACTGATCTTTGGAATAATTAGCTCTCAGTGTTTTTTGCCAAGTGGTCATTGCTGTGCTGCATTTCCCTGCAAACCTCTTTATCATTCATACTATGTCTAGTGGTGTAATGTCATTTTCTGCAAACTGCATCACTTCGTGTGCATCAGAGTATTTCATGAAAAACCAACTAAATACTGTGTATCCATGCTCTCCATGCACTGCATGTTGAGAGAGTACCTGTGTGTGATTACTGCAAATATCTGAGAAAACTTCTAAAATAAGAATTTGTGTAGTGGAACTTTGTTTTCTTGGCACCTGGCTAACATACCTAAGGTTATGAAATAGTTAAAGCTGCAACAGTCAAAAGGCTGCTTACACACCAACGCATCGGTGTTAACCATTTACTAATCAGATTATATCACATACAATAATACATTAGCGGGAGAGGTAATTATTCTGCAGAATGAGTACTTTTATTTTGATACTTGAGTTCGGTTTACTGAGGATTTACTAGGGTTTTTACTTGTAAAGGATTATTTTTATATTGTTATACTGATACTAACTTATATATAACTTCGGTAAAGTATCACAAGACAATGCTTAAAGTTTGAAAGTTTGACTTATCTGCTCACACATTGCTGCTGAAGGGACAACACAACTATGCATTTTGTACTTATAATGGGAGTGACAGTATAGGCTCCACTTTTCCTCTGTGAAAAAAATTAGGTGATGATGAGGTTTTCTTTCAGACGTGGTTTGGATTATGATCATTCATGTGTGTGTGTCTGTGTGTGTGTGTGTGTCTGTGTGTGTGTGTGTGACTTGAGCCTGTCAGTCCCCTTTTACACACTGAAACAGTCATGTGCTCACACATACACAAGCTGCACACACCATCACATATTGCATCTGTCCAGAACAATCTGTTTTTCCTCAAATCAAAATAGCAACTGGATACTTTTGACTACTTATGGGAAATTAAAAAGGCAACACAACTAACGTTCAACAGGAACTACTGGTTTCACAGTTTCTAGAGGTTAATGGATATGGGTTCTTGAGGGCCAATTTTGCTACTGATAATTAGTAATGAACGAAACTGATAACTGATATTTGGACTGGATATACCAAAACAAAACTACTGCTGCATAAAGTCTATGGACACGTAGGACGTGGGTGCTCCTGTCTATGTTTCTCTGTGTACCCTGTAGCCTTCAGCGTTGATAGGCTATTACTCATGACATGTAACCAATCAGACCAGTGCAGTGGGCAGGACACTGCTCGAGACCACAGACAAGGAGAGACAGCAGCATCACAACGAAACTAGCACATTTTAAAATTTATTTTATTTCAATGACAATCCATAAAAAAAAAGAAAAAAAGGTTCTGATCATTTTAAAATGCTGAATATCCAATAATTGGCCTGGCCGATAACTGGTCAACCCCTATTAGTTTCATAATAAATCTTTTCTTTCCATTGATGCAACGCCACATCCAACAAGTTTAGAGTGATATGCAATCGACAGACAGCCCTGTGCAGAATTTCAATATAATTTGACAGTACAATACTCCACGAGAGACTGAATATTATTTGATAAATATGAGATGGAGAATCACTTCTGGATATGCTAAGACTCAATTTCCTGTTTAACAGGAAATGAAGCTGCCACAAAGTTGGAAATAGACATATTTGATTATTCTGAATAAACTAAATATTTTTCTCTTCCTTTTTTTTCTGTCTCTCTTTGTTCTGTTTCTCCATATCCGACTTTATCTCTCTTCTTAGCCGTCACTCCCCCTCCTCTTCTTGATTTATCCCCGAAACACACACACACACACACACACACACACACACACACACACCACCTGAGGTGATTCCCACAGAATTAATAACTCTCTGAGGAAAGTAATAAAAGGAAATCCAGCCTCCTTCTTTGTCCATATTTGGACATTTCCTGACAGTTCTAATTAAACAAGTCCTTTATGCTTCTATACCTGACATTTGATTGGCTGGGGGGCTGGCCTCGTTAAGAACTGTTTTAAATTAACAGATGAAATTAGATTGGAGATTACAGCAGATATGCTTCACGAGGTTAATTAAATGACCAGTCATGAGGGGCTTGTTTTCAATTCAACGTCACCAACAGATTCAGAGATGATATAGTTTCTCACATTGAGTTTCTGGAGTTTCTATCTGCTCCCACTCCAGGAAAAACATATTTTCCAAAGTAGCACCGAGGGGCTCCTTAACACAAGTAAATCATTGGCCCATTATTTTGAACATATCAGTTTGATTACCATACATTTATGAGACCATCTCAGAGAGGTCATTACCCCTGTATGAGAATCAATGCTGCATGTTATAAGATCTGCCACCTGATCAGACTTAACAGGAAATCTGCTGTAATGCTTTATGGTAAAATCGAGGAAGAGGACAATGTTTTACCAGTGCATCGTTTTAACTATGAAATACATACTGGCTGTCATAAAGACTATCACTGGTTCTGACTCTTCTTTCTACACCACAAAGCAGAGTGATATCAAAAAGGGGAAGAATGTACTGATGTACCATGAACCTAATGTGCAGGCAACACTCTATCCAGGTTGTGCAGCAACCCAAACAAATAACTTCCAGGTTAATGAAGTTTAAAGCTGCATTTGTTTTAGATTAATTAATTAATTAATTAATTAATTAATTTGTTTTTATCCACTCGGGCACGCGAAAAAAGCTGTAAACACAAAACTGACATATTATAACCTTCTTAAGTTGTTATGGCTAACATGTCAGTAAACAGTTGACTATTTACAAATCTAGCAGACACAAAGCAGCATTAGCATTAATTCAGAGTTGCTTTCTTATTCCCTTCTTTTGAACTCCTTAGTTGCTAAATGTTCCCTTATGTTCCTCTGCTCGTCGCTAACTTTGTCTGTCTGCCTATTAGTGTTGGGCAGGTAATGTAACAATGGACTCATCAGATCTTTTTTAACTGTCTGCTGCTGCTGAACACACAGCAGTGGGACGGAACCAAACCTAATGAAGTTGCTAGTATAAAAGCAAAACAATGATGTTAAAACACCAAAGCACATCTAAGGGGAACAGTGAAGTTGGCAGATCATTTTCTATTGGTTTGACACTAGGAGCGATGCTTTTCACATTTCACATTGATTAGTGTAGCTTTAAAGGGGCAATTTGTAAGTTTTCTCTGCTGTCGAACCTGGTTTCTTGCCAGCAGCAGGTGGTGGTGATTGTCGCTTGACAAGAGCTTCAGCCATCGTTGCGTTTCAAAGACAAGACGTTACAATACGTCATCTGAGCAGTGCCACGTCTTCAGGGCAGATTGGAGGCTACAGTGAGTCGCTATCAGAAAGTGGTGAGATGGGCTGGGGCTAGCTGGTTAGCATGCTAACTTCGGTAGAAGAAATTATGCGATAGAGACAAGAGTTAACATTGATGTTGCTTTCCACCTCTGGAGACAGCTCTTGGTGAGTAAAGGAATGAAGTTTGATGCTGAACTCACAACGTTTCTTCTAGACTGGTGAGTAAACAGCTGTTAATGCTAACACTAATTATGTAGCTATAGCAAAACTTGCAAATAGCTCCTTTAAATTTAGAGTTAGGATTAGGGTTTGCTCATTCCTTGTCCACAACTGTCAACATATTGAGGTGTTTCTAATACTAAGTAAATCGAATGCATATAAACATAGCAAACATAAACATAAACAACATAGTGCAGTGTAATACAATACTACTAACCGCTGCTACAGGTTCAATGGTCAAAATGACCAGAGAGTCAAATCCACCCCTCTCAGTGCCAACTGTTGTATTGAATTTCTTTACATTGTACATGTGTTGCTAATGGTAACTGAGGCCAGAATAAACATTACTACCATAATGTGTGTAAGCTTGTAGTCCAACCAAGGTAAATAATCACCAGCCACCACTGCAAATAAGGACACAATGGACAAATAAAAATGATGATAGGAATGAGCAGATGGTTTTCGCCTTTGGGGTGGCTGAGCTGTGTGCTGAATAAAGAAACAAGAATCAGGAGAAGTAAAATAAAGAATAAATGAAAGAAAAGGCAAGTGAGCCCACAAGAGGTTAGGAGTGCTAATAGTTTTGGTCTCAGTGGTGGTAGTGCGTGCATGTGTGTGTGTGTGTTGTGGGGGGGGGTTTCATGACAGAACTGGGTGGCAGGTGATGGCTGATTGACAGCTGTTACTCGAGGGTCCAAAAACTTCCAGGAGTGTTCTACTTCTCCATCTTAGGGCCTATGGTTAACAAAGCAGACTAAAAAGAAGGATTGCATGGAAGATTTAATTTGGTCCCCATCATCCATGGTTTGAACAGCTGTAGGCCAACAAGTGAGTGGAGAATTTTAATTTTGAATGTGGTTTCAGGCTGTTTGTGTTGCATTCCCAGTTGGGTAGATACAGGTGGATTGGAAGGAAATACTTAGGCTTGTAAGTGTTGGTAATTATTTTTTATAATATTTTTATGTATCATTAATATCAAAAAAACTATTACAACAAAGGTCTAAAGTAGTCTGAATATTTATGTTTGTAAGATTGTATTCTTCAGTTTAATTTTCCTGCTGCAGAGCTGTAGTTTATACATTTCCTTTAGGTGTTTTATTTTAATATGATTGAGAGTAGGATCATTTCCTACACGATTCAGTTTTCCTGCTGTAACAAACAGGTATCCCCAAATGGATCATTATGTTTTTTATTAAAAGAGAAATCATACTTTTTTAGCCTGGCATTATTTCCATAAGTGAGGCCATTTTGACTATAGCACATTTGCCAGCATGGTCGTACATGGCAGGGGAACGACAGGCAGCAACAATATAGCTACTTGTTTTCCTGGAGGCAAGCAACCTCAATATACAGAGCAACATAAATAATTTGAACTTGTCAGTGACTCTGGCAGACAGTAAACACAGAGTACCCCGTTGATTAGCTGTTGTAGCTAACGTCATATAGATCCACTGCTGGGGCAAGAAGCTACTTACTCATGTGCAGTTTCTGGTTTGTTTACATGAGTGCGTCTGTGGGTCATTGTCAGTTCTTTCTTTTTATGTTATTGTCTTCCAAGGAAATTCAAAAAAGGCTGTTGCTGTGCCTTAAATCGGATACTTCGGTCAGTACACTGACATATAGTACAGTGTGTACACAGTATACTCACTGGCTTAGTGTGTAAATTTTGACAGTGTAATGTTGTCCAAAATCAAACACTGCCATTGTGCCGCTCACAAAAAACGACAATGGCATCAAGTGGCTGTGATTTCTGCCTGCCAGCTGCTTTGTTCTGTGTCATGCGACATGGACATTAAGCCGACATTGGTGACTTCCTCGGTCACCATTTTCAGAAGTTCTAAAATATGTGAGTGGTTCCTCCCCTTCCGCTACATAGCCAAGATGGCGTTGAACATGAGAAGTGTCCATCGATTTACACTCACTTTTTTATGACCGTTTTGAGTGCACCATCTGGGTACTTACCGTGCACTGCATGTTGCCATTCTTGTCAATGTGAATGCACTTATGTGCTCAAAATAGCAAGTGTGAGTATAGAAATACACAAACTGAAAGTTAGCATATGTTTGAAATCACTCCCTATTTAGATATATTGCACTACTTTAGTACATAGTGTCGTTAATAATTCCACAACAGAACGAAAACATAGTCCATGTCCACACTTTCTGCTAACAGTCCCACAATGCAATTCTCTGAGTTTCATAGATGGGAAAATTATGATTATGCAAAAACACCTGGCACTGATGAGGAAAAATGATGATGATTAGTAAGTGTCTGAAATCTGAATTCACTGCTCACTACTGAGTAAATTCATTATTATTAATTATTATTTACCATTTAATTATATAGGGAGTAGTTTGTGAGTGAGCGAGGGAATGGTTTCTACATTACCATGAGAAAGCTGGGAGGTGCTTGCTCCAATATATTTGTGATAATTTGCATTACCTCAAGCTCTACAATACTACAAGTTAGCATGTCCCACAATTAGACTGACCATTAAAATGAGACCTAAGACACAGCAATTGCCCCCTTTTTTTCTTTTTTTTTTAGGAAACCTGTGTTTCCATGTGCATTAGTGTCTTTCAAAGTTGTGCCAGAACTTACTGTGTATCACTGTCCTGAGGTGATAAAACCCCCTCTTAAGTCAACTAAGAGGAGCAGTGCTGCCTATTGTAGCAGGAGAGTGAGTGCTGGAGACCTCTTAACCTCCATTACACATCTAAAAGTGACAGAAACAAACTATTCCACTTAAGATCCCTCTTTTGCTTCTCTCCTCTTGCTCCTGCTCCCACAGCTATTAAAGGTGTGAAAATGTTAAGTGGGGTTAAAAAAAAAAAAAATTAGAAACCAAATACACACAGATGCACAGTCATACACATAATGAATGAATGCACAGACATATGGAGACGGACGAAAACAGGATTGTATTGCTACAACAAGAGAGACGGTATGCTGGTGTAAGGTAAATGAAGACTGCTTTCATCTGCTTATTATATTCTGTTGTACACACACACTTCTAACGCCCACGAGAGAACACATACAGTTCTTAACTATAGGCGAGCATAGTTTTTCTGAGCTAAATACATAATCCACAATGAATTCGTAATAAGTAATTTGAATTAGACGAGGATGTGGTTCTGTTAAGAATTAAAACTCATATGGTAAACAAAATCCTTCCTAAATGAATTATTATATGTGTCTCAGTCAGTGCGTCATGACGATCAGTAGCTGCAGGACTGAATTTAACCACATCCAAGGAAAGTCACTGAATTTAAGAAACTCTCCGGGGAAGTGGAGAATTAATAGGGGATTATACAAATGAGTAACTGCACACAAATATATCAGAATATGTTACAGTCCTGAATGCAGAGAATATATTCAGATGCTTATACAAAACTACGGCCGATGCTGTGTCTTATGGGAAATAGGGTACAAGTATTGAGAAGGAGAACACGGAGGAAAGGGAAACAGAAGCAATACGACTTAGCCTGAAAATCTTACACATGAAAACTCAAGAATCCAATATGATTTAAATAAATCTGTGAAGTCATATCCTATTTTATCTTCCGACATTTAAACCTGTAACATACATGTCAACCTTGACACAGACACTATAGATACTGTAGGCACTGCAGGGTGGAAATCCAACCTCATACTCTCTCACTCACACTCAAATCATTAATCCTTTCAGTCTCACACTCACACACTCTCTCACGCACACGCACACACACACACACACACACACACACACACACACACACACACACACACACACACACACACACAGTGGTCTTGGTTAGGTAGATTTTCAAAGGGGATTTCTACTTAATAAAAATCCAATTCTGGCTCCACAGGATCCTTATCCCACAGAGAGAGTGAGAGTTTGAAGAAGAGAGAGGGAGCGAGGAAAGACAGCAGGAGAAATAATTAGACAGTGATGGAGACACAGAGATCACAGTGAACCAAACAGTGAGGACTCCTCTTTTTTTCAGGACAGCTGCTACTGAACTCATTTCTGGAAAAGAATTGATTCTGATTTTGAAAAACATTTCTATTAGAAAAGCTCTAAAATAATGTGTCTGTCTCCTAACATTAGAGTTACATGTTCATTATTCAAAACTGTGTTGAATTAATTATCAGATAACTGACACAGCTGAAATATTTGATTTGTAGTTCAGCGTCTTGCTGATAATATTCCCATGGATGGCTATTGTTCTTTGACATTTGACCAAACCATTTAGGCTCCCTGAGTCATAACATCATTTTCCATATGACTTGTGACCTACAGAGTAAAACAAACTAATTAAACACTGCAGTAGTAGAGATGGAATCTATCTCCCAATTCATGGGCTGCATCCCTCGGAGGACGCGGTCCACAAAAAAACCACGAAGGCTAACATGAAACGTGTTTGATCTACGGAGGATTTCCACTTTGCGTCTCCAGCTGTGCCTACCCTTACCTTTGTGTCACAAAGGTCCTGTCACCTAGCAACCCTGACAACATCTAACTTTATTTTTGCAAAAAACTTGAGGTTTTGTATTTTTAACAGATGCACCGTTAGCTGTTGAACTGAGCTGAAGCCCAATACTTACATTTAAAAGTGTAATCATCAGGCTCTCTGTTGGTGATGTTTGCTGCAACATTATTTTCATTACCAATGTGCAATGAATCTTGGGATAGGTTGGGCCACAGAGGATACACCTGTTGGAGCCTTTGTTGCCCAGGAAAAGATGGCTCAGATGCATTTAAGAATGGGACGGCCTAGTTGCGCTGCTGTAACACAAATGGCCCCGGAATTGGGACGCAGCTGTAGTTTTTAGAGAATCTTGGTTATATCAGAGCTGTCATAGACTGTTTGGTCGTCTCTCATAAGTGAAGCAATGATGGTGAAAATGTTATCGTTGCTGTCTCAAAATCAACCAAATTCAAGCAGATCATTTTAAAACCAAAGCGAAATTGACAAGTGGGCCTGCATTCATCATGTGGTCAGAAACATGAGTCCAACATGAGTCTGATGGATCCACTGTATTCTTTATCACATCCACTTTACAGGGCGATTATACTGTATGTCTTTATTGTGTTTTACACAAGGATATTCTCAAGTGGCCAAAACATCTACTGATGTTGCTTTAAAATTCAGACATCTTGCGTGGCCTGAGGGATTCTGAGCAAATCATGAAATTACTGACACATAATATTCTTTTTAAACAGCTCTACACCTTTTATGGTAAATGTGGACAAGAGAGACATTTCACATTGCTGTTACAATGATCAAAATGTAATTCCGACTACTTACAGTAGCGGTTTGAGAGAACTTTTTGTCTTTCATCATATCGTTAAAACGGTGCAGGTGGAAATGAGGTGTCATGGAGGACTCAGATTTGTTCTGAATGATCACAAAGCAAAGACATTTGTTTCTCTGCTACTGTATATGGTTAGTTCATCAATTTTAATAGTCACCTTTTTTTCATTCATGTATATCTATCTGTTTGCGTGTTTGTCTCAAATAAGAAGAAGCAAAAATAGGAAACAGTGGGACTTGAACAGTACTTGACCCGGGTCAACAATATGAATGGTTCAATTTCCCTGCTAATATCTTCTTGGCCTGGTGGGGACTTAAACTGGTGACCTTGCAGCCTCAAGCATACTTCTCCAAACAGGGGTTACTCTTGCTGCTGTTATTTTTGCCTATGCAACACAGTGAAACAGATGTTGAGGTGACCGTCTCACCTTTGTCAAATACCTTTCTCACCTTCTCCGTTTTCTCTTCCCTCCCACCAGTCGCTCTCTCTCTGTCCCACCCTTTCCATCAAGGTTGCAAACAAAAGCAGATTACCATATTCATGAGGCCGCCAGATGACAAATGAAAGGGAGAGCAAAAAAAAGAACAAAATCCATTCTTTATCGCGCTTTCATCGCATATCGATCTTCCTTTCACCTGCAATTATTCTCTCAATTCCTTTGATGCACTTTCTCCTCCCTCTCAACTTTCAGTGTCCCTCTATTTTTCCCTCTGTCTTTCTCTCTCTCACGTCTGTCAACAGCCTGTTTATATCACGGCACCGACAGAGATTTGTGTGCGCGGGTGTGTGTGTGTGTGAGTTTGCACATTATGACACTGATGGAAACGCTAAACACCTTGTACTATATTACGTAGTCTGGTGTGTGTGGCTTGCGAGTGAACGGAGACAGATGAAGACAGAGAGGATGTGTATGTGTCTTGACAGTGATAAAGCAGCAACTCAGATACTCCCACAACACAATAGTCTTATTGACTAGTGTGTGTGTGTGTGTGTGTGTGT
>NW_019525244.1:1230467-1291932 GCF_002814215.2 Seriola lalandi dorsalis | reverse complement strand
AAGATCCCTTGACGTTTTGCTTTTCCAGCCAAACATAAGACATTCATGGTCCCTAGAGGATGTATCCTAATGTATCCCTTTCAGCTATGATATTATAATTTGTACCATACTTTGGATTCTTAAGGTGCCCACCAGTGTTAATGTTCTGTATTCTGAATGGACATCAGCAGGGTGCAACTCTGTAGCTGCTACTGGACACATCCAATCTAAAGACTTGTGCCATGCATGTACCACACTGTAGCTTCAAACAGACCTTGACTGTTATAATGTTACTTTTACCTTTCTTCACTCTCCTTCCAACCCATTTCCCCCACTGTCCCATCTTTCCTTCCTCCATCGACCTTCAGTGTTTCCTCCCTTCATTTCTCCCTCCTTTTATCCTAGACAAAACTTTCTAGATTTTTTTTTGCTCTTCCCCCTTCATTCCTGCCCTTCTCCTTTCTGTCCTTCCATCATCTTTTAGTTTTTTCCTAACTTCTCCTTCTCTCTACTTCTGTCTCCCACTCTGCTTTCCCTTGGTCTCTTCATCTTTCACTCCTATTTTGGAATTCACAAAACATTTAACAACATTTACATGCACTTACTTTCTTTCTTTCTTTCCCTTATTTTTCCTTTCTGTCCTCCTTTCATTCATTCCCTTGACCTTTCCTTCTGACCCTTCTTTCTTCACTGTTTCTCCTCCCTACTTACTAAGTACCATTTCACTTTCCACTTTAATCCATCTTTAACCTTCTCATTTATTTAGGTTTTATTACAAAAACAAGGTTTATCACCCTTAACTGGGCACACAAAAATAAATGAATAAATCGTTGTGCATTATTGTTGCAGACAATTTGACACTTTGGAGCTTTTGTGCTGCATTATTCTGCTCTGAATTACATGTCTGAAGATGACTAACAACTGCAAACACAACCCAAAGCTCTTTCATGAATGAAAATCTGAAATATAAAGACCTTCCTTGCATTCATTTCATCCTGTACCCCTCCCACCTAACGTTATCTCTTTGTGACAGTTTGAAAGGGAATAATGACACAACGCTTCACCATTTTAAAGCACTCGAATGAAAAGACTGAATGGGCTGAAAGAGAAAGACAAAGGGACAGTTAGAAATATAGAGAGCGGTAGAGGGAAGACAGACAGATGGAAGGAAAGTGAGATAGAGGCAGACACCTCGCGGGGACAGAGGAAGACAGACGTAAAGAGACAAGAGGGGAGAGAGAAGGAAAAGACAGAAAGCCTGCCTCCTTATCTTCCCCTGCCTTTCACAGCCAACCTCACACTGGCACTTAATACTACTGTGTGTGTGTGTGTGTGTGTGTGTGTTACAGAAAGTACCTGTGAACATGGTTCCCTGATTGTGTGGATGCATTACTGTTTTCTTTATCAATTAATCATTCTATTATTTCTTCAATTGAGTCAGTAATCATTTTATTACATGTCATTTCCACAAGTAGAAAGTAGTTCAATAGCTAAAGACAATCTAAAGCTGGAAGTGGCACATTTGCCATTTTAGCTTAATAAGTGACTTAACAGATTAAAACTATATCAACGATGAGTTTTTTGTCAGTTCATTTCGGTTAGTTGATTAACTGATTAATCTATAATCTGTTTCCTAGATTCTGTTGTAGTCAGAGATAGTGTTTGCAATTGTCCACTGTGTGCATGGATGCGTCTACTAGTTCCAGATGTGTGTTTGTGTGTGTGCACTTGATTTTCAAAAGGCTCTAATACTCACAAGTACAATATGTTGCCCTATATACTGTATGTGCTTGTGTGTGTCTGTGTGTACTTTCCATGAAGGCTATCTAATCTGCTGCACAAGTTAGCGTGTCCCCAGTGAAGAAACGCAGACAGCGGCGGACTAATACTCACTCCTGCCAGGTAGAGTTGACTTTTTCCCATATACATGATGTGTTAGATGTGTAACTGTACATATGAAGGTAAACCCAGTAGACGGTTAGCTTAGCACAAAGACTGGGAACAGGGGGAAACAGCTAGCCCCGCCAACAATGCCGACAGTGAGCCCAAGGAATACACTATTGGTTTTCAGCTCAGTTGAACAGCTACAACGGTATAACAAAACCAAGGGCTCTAAAACCTCAAATGTTACATATTGTCAAGGTTGCAAGGCAACAACTTCATTAAAAGTTACCTTTAGTTTTTTGCTATAAAGCCTCCTAGTCTGACTTTTCACTACAGAAGCTTTGAGTCATATGTCAGAGTTTTTGAACTTGCCAGCCCAGGCACAGTGTTAGGAGCTGTTATACCTACATAACCACGTTTACCTGTAGGTCCAACTGAACCATGTTGAATCGATGAAGAAAGAAAAGTGGGGACAGAGGAGGAGCTGGAGTCTGGGGTCAAAAACTAGAAGAGCTTCTGGTTGGGGACAGAGATCGAGGGATAGACGACACGATCATATAACAGTCTAACAATTAGCTGAGCCTCAATGGCTTTAAATATGATTGACATTTAGGTCCGAGAACACTGGAAAGAGAGTAAATGATGAGCCCCAACAATCTGTTGAACTTGTGATGAATGAAAGGAACATTTCGCACGGTTATTAAATCAAATTGTGTTTGATTTAATCAAATTATCAGAATTAATGGTTTCATATTCACATTCATTTTACTCTTTAGTCTACATTCATCAGTTGGCTATGTCACCTCTATTCTTCTGACTCACAATACCAAAAATGTATTATGTTTTAAGTTATGACCACTGAATAACTTTAGGTTTATCAAATAACTTGAGTTTTCATCAGTATTTTCATCTTTAAATTTACTCTCACTCCTCATGTGTCCCTGCTTGAACACAGGGTATTGAACGTTCAGTACTGTGAGTGAATTTAATAAGAAACAAAAATGACAGAAAATTCATCAGAAAAAATGAATTCCAAATGTGTTTCTTAAGGCAGAATGAATATTGTACTACTGTTAAACCAAGAGTGGACCTGTAGCATGAGACCTAATCTTATTGCTCGTTAAAGTACAGCAAATGCATCTCACAAATGCATGCTGCATTTAGATTATGTATTTATTCTTAGCAATTTTTACACTTTCTAAGCTGCTGATAGTTGTGATAGTAATACATGTGCATTACACACCACAATGTGGGGTTTTAAAGGCTGAATTTACCAGGGGATGTGCAAATAACTCCTCCATCAGCATCATTCTTTATTCTGTATTTTAATTTTTTTTTATATTTATATCATGAATCAATCTTTAATTATGAGCTAGCTTTCCTTTTGCCTGTGGCCCACATTAGTATAATAACAATGAGCTTATTGAATCGTGTTTATAACCTACAGCATTATGGAATAATAAGGAAAACAGAGGAGAGAAAGGAAGGATGTGGGGTGGTATAGAGAGGGGAAATATAAAGAAGAAAAGGAACCAACAGTTAAAAGGGAAACAAAGAATGAATGAGATGAAGAAGAAAAAAATGAAGGAGTAAAAGGAGAGAGGGAGGAAAAGGAGGAAAATGAACAACATGACTGTGGTTGCTGATGTAAATCTCCCTCAGGTTAAAACAAGATGATAATTAAAAATGTACCACAGGGTCACACTGTGACTGTGTGAGTGTGAGTGTGAGTGTGTGTGTGTGTGTGTGTGCATATGTGTCTTACTGTGCAGCCTTTATTGCTGTAGGTGAGATTGTGTGTGTGTGTGTGTGTGTGCGTGTACGTGTGTAGCGGGGGTGAAGCTGCAGTGCCCATTAAAAGGTGTCCCTGCTGCAATCAGTGTACAGAGGCCTTAGGGCCTATTTGTTACTACATCAATCTGGAGTTAATGGAAACACACAGCACACAAACACACAAACACACACACACAAACACACACACACACGTACACGGATCCAAACACATTTCTGCCTACAGTGCAAACATTGTCAAAGAGACCGCTGAACAGCAGGACACACACATGAATACAGGCACGTATGTACTTGAACACAAACACACACAAAAACAAAGACAAGCACACACACACAGCTGGCAAGGAAGCCAGCCAACTGGGCCCACAGCAGAACAACACACACTGTTTTGTACACAAGAAAATCCTAATGAGGTCCCTTCAGTTCAGACATTCTTGTCTCCTTGTTTCATTCTTAGATTTGTTCATCAGACCTTTCTTGTTGTATAAAACAGCTTATAGGTTTGTCTTCACGTTCCCAGCAGAAACTTAATTTCCTCTTGCTTTCAAATTAGTGCTAACGGAGCTAAACTGACAACTCTGAGGTTGATGTAAGTTGCCAGTCGAAACATCCTTTACTCTCAATCTGAAAATCACCCAGTGAAGACGAATCAAAGTGAAAAGACTAAATTTGAAAATGTCATGCTTTTGACTGTCTGCCAGTTCTCATCAGTAGATAAGGCGCGCTGCAGCGAGTCCTGAGCGGACTCTGTAAATGTTTTAGCTCAAATTAAATTGGATTGAGTACATATCTGCTCATAAGTCACTGTTAATCGCTGACTAGAGGAGATAAAAGAACAAAAACGCAGCGGGACTGGAATGGGTAGAGCGCACACAGGCAGAGAGCAGGGGGCCAGCAGAGCGGCCCAGTGCTCACAGAGGCACCATCTTTCAGCTGTCTGACCCATGTCACTGAATCCCTACCAGCTCCAGGCTGCTCTGTGGATGAACCTGACCTCTGACTTATCTATAGACACAGGAAATGTCCCTACAGCATTCAGCAAAGTATTTGTTGGCAGATCATGTGACACCTACGCCTGCGCCAAAGGAATACATAATCACTACAAAAGAAGTGACGGTAAAGCAAGTTATCCAACACCAGTCAGGGAAGGATGCCAATCTACTGCTGGTCCAGTATCCCCAGTTATTACATTTGTATTGAATTACTCCACAGCTCATCATTATATCCAATGACAAAGCTCGGTGCCAAAGCAGGAGCTAGTATACCCTTTATGTAGTGAGGCAAAATGGAAGAGTGTAGCGGTCGAGGTGGTGGATGGGGGCGCAGTGAATCTGACTTTAATGTGGGAGACCACAGTTTACATTTTGTTACATACTTGCAATTATATTTGCCTTCTCATTAACAGTGACTGTAATTATATCATATTTCATATAGACTTAACCAACTTAATCAATTCAGATGCCTGTAACTTTCATCACAGTCGTGACCAATCTTAACCATACTGTCGTTACCAGGCACAGAACTTGAAGAAAGAAATACGTTTTTAAAGATATTTCTTTTTTGGGGGGGGGGGTTCGACTCGATTCAGCATTCAGCGTTGAGAATGCCAGGAAACGTGGAGAGAGAAGGGTGTGAGCTGCAACAAAGGTCCTCCTGCCGGGAGTTGAACTGTGGATGTTATGATGGTACGTCATTAGGCTACTGGGGGGTTTGCCGAATTTTAAAAATGCTGGCAATTGCCATTAAAAATATTGTCATTGAGTATAATCTATGGTTTTGCAGAATCACCAAATATCAACATTCTTCACCGTGGGTGCAAAAACATGCAAGTTAGCAGAACTTTTTTGGGTTATGTGGGAGATTTTAACACCTTTCCTTGAATAAATGGGACACAACCTTGGGACAGAGTCACTATTTCTCTTAATACAATAATTCTCTTTAAATTAAAGCTATAATACATTATAACTGCATTACATTAAATCTATAGCTACAATAGTTCATATAAGTTTTAACATTTTCTGTTCTAATCATTTGGGTTCTACCACCTGGTCTTTCATTGCAAAAAAGGTCTTGCGCCACCTATGGGATGATCATGAATGGAAAATTCAAATCAGCCAAATCTGTGTGGCATTGGCAGAAGAAAAGAGGTGCCTCTTCCATGCACAGGGTCAAGGTGGGGCTTTCGTGGAACAACGCCATATGCACCCCCTTAGAAAATGTACTGACAATGGTGGCTATGGAGCTATCAGAACAGTGACTTGTAAACTTGGGCAACTTTTTCTCTCCTACAAGTTTAAGATGCTGGTGGAGTGAGGACAACTTGAAGCAAATTGAAACACATGTAGTAAATCCATCTGCACTGTAGACCTCCTTGATGCAACCCCCCCACTCTATATCCCAGTGATTGAAGGATGCAAATGTGGCAATTGCACAAAATAATGTAATATTCAGTAACATAACAAGGTGAACCTTCCCACTGTCAATTGTATAAGTGAAAAGATTTGTGTTTTTCTTTCTTTTAGCATTTCAGTGACCCTTGCATCAAGTAAAATTCCAGCTTCAGGGTTTACACCTAAAGGTCACGCTAGTTGTACTTGAGATGACCACCTCTGTTGTGACAGGGCAAAAGTTGAAGCGTCCATGGCAGTGTCCCAGTAGGGCACAGAAACGCCACGCCATGAAGAAAAATCCACAGAAATGAACACTTCACACCAAAGATGGAGACATTTTTAAAATGAGGACCTCAAGGATTACCACTTAATTCTTAGAATAAATAAATAGAGAGGAGGTGTTGGTTCTTACCAGGTGTGATTTCTATCACTGTGTCTTGCCTCTCTGGGGGGAAAAGGACCTTGGGAGGCTGAGTGGTTTGGAGAGCTGTAAGAGAAACAGAGCGAGAAAGATAGACAGACGGTAAGATTAATTATCAGAAGTGAGTTAGAGTTTTAAACTAATGAGCTTTGGTTCTGGTGGATATAGCATCTCATTATGGGCTCATCATTCCTATATAACAAATCCTATATATCTAAAAACCACCAAGGTACAGGAGAAAACCCACTTTATTTTTCAATTAACAGACACATTCATCATATCCATCCAAGTATTATTATGTATCACTATGTCTTAATTCTTGAAAAAAAAAAGTTATTACATTGACTGTTTCAGTCATTCACTATGGCAGGCGCTACCTCCAAATGTCAAGAGGAGGTATTCTTCTTTTCAATCAAGACAAAACAAAACTGAACCCAACCTCTGCTTATGTAGCAGTTCTGCTTGGATAAAGGATTGGAGAGTGAGAAATACATATAGAAAATTCAACCAAAATCTCAGACCTACATTGTTAGGTCTGAGATTTGGGTTTAGCCTGAAGAACACACTTTCAACGTGGCTGTAGAGCTGCACAGTTAGACTGTTTTGTGAGGAGAAATCCAGGTAGAGATCTGACCTTTGCTCTACAAATTGATCGCTGCCCTACAGAATCACAAAGCCGAATTTAAAGAGACTGGAGAGACTGACTGTCACAGCTACGAGACGCTGCATCAGCCACAGAGGAAGCTCATTGTACACTTGTCTCATCTAATGATTTCTTTCCTCCTTCTGTCTGTCTCTTTGTGGACAAACAAGACGACTGACTGTGTTTCTACTCTGATGACAAGCAGATGTTCTCTGCCTCCACCTGAAGCACCTTTCAATTTCACCTCAATGGACTCTGAGCACCAATGCTTGTAGCTGTCCAACACCTTTCCCCTCTCTGCCTCAGAGTGTCTAATAATCCTCTGGTGTGTTGCAGTATTTCCATTCTACTTTGAAGATAGAGTACATGCAACTTGTCCTGTGTCTGAGTTTGGTAAGTCATTTCTGGTGTAAACATGACATTGAAGCAGGTAGTGGAGAACTACAGAACAGAAATTAATTTCACATATTTTAGCCATGGTTGCTGTATGGCAATGTCAGTCTGTCATTCAGTCTGTTGCTTGTCCAGCACTTTGTTCCAGGCTGAAATATCTCAAAACTATTGGATGGATTTCCATGAAATCTGAATGCAGACATTTATGGTCCCCAGACGATGAATCCTCCATGGTCAAACTGATGTATCACTGTTATACAAAGTGCTGTGCAATTTGCCTGTAATTCACCCAGACACACTGAGGGCAGCAAGCTACCATGCAAGGTGCTGGCCAAACCACCAGGGGGGCCTGTGTCTTGCCCAAGGACGATTTGACATGTGGACAGGAAGAAGTGGGGATCAAACCGCCAAACGTGTGATTAGTGGACAACCTGCTCTAGCACACTGATCCTCAGCCACTCTACACTGTCCTATCTCATTAGTCATCCTAACGACTTTCCTCTAGTGGCCACCTTGAGGTTGACACTTTCACTCGAGTCAAATGCCTTAATAATTGTTGGCTGGATTACCATGAAATTTAGTGAGACATTCATACCACCCGCAGAATGAACTGTAATAACTTTGGTGATGATTTTATCTAGTGCCACCATCGGTTCAAATTTTTAATTCATCCAATACTTTTGTATTTTTTGAAAACTAACTGACATTCCCATCATCCTCAGCTGTATTTGGTGTTTAGTGCTAATTAGCAAATGTTAGCATGCTAACACGCTAAACTACGATTACGAACAGAGTATACATTATACCTACTAAACATTAACATGTCAGCATTGTCTTTGTGAGCATGTTAGCTTACTGACGCATATTGACACTGATCAATTAGCTCAAAGCATTGCTGTGTGTGAACACAGCCTTACAGACCAGCTAACATGGCTGTAGTCTTGTTTCACCCACATTACCAAGCTCAAATATATGTGGCAGTGGGAAAATTATGCCACTTGAAAAGTGTCATCTGGTTTGATCTTTCCTTAAACCTCAGAGACTTGGGCTTTAGAGTTGCAACATGTGAACATGAGCAATTTAAAACTTATTTTAATGTCAGATGTTTAGGAACGGAAACATGCTCAAACAACAATCCTTTAGAAAATGCATGCTCATGAAGGTGCAACACTCTAAAGTACAGTATGTTCAAATGATAATGAGTCATAATCCCTTCACTGCTCTGTGTTTAAATTGGTCCACTTATAATCATATTTTTTGTACTATAACTCTAACAACCACAGTAACAAAGCTCAGTGTTCATATCCGAGGTAAGCGAGGACAGTGTTGGGAGGTGCTTCCACACCCACGTTGGTCTAAACGCTCTTCCTGTGGTTTTCAAAGCGACAAAAATATCCTATGGAGGTGCAGGTTTCCTTTTTTCTTTTCTTTTCTTTTCATTTCTTTTCTTTCTTTTTCCACCCTGTTTTTCAGCTTTTTCCTCCAATAACACTGACAAACCCTCTATCACTCATCCCCTCTTTCCATTTCTCTGATAAGACTGATCGTTTCATTTGCATTCTAAAGGTTCCGCTGAACCTTTTTAAGATTAATGAGACAACCCTTCACCTAGACCTACTAGTCTTCTGCTCTGTCCTCTATTCACACCATATACATCCTCTTTCCTTTCCTGTCTTCATGTAGTTTTTGCCGTTTGTTTTGGAGTTTTCATTTTATGACAGAACATGCTGCATGCCTTTTTATGGCTTTAAACTGGATGTGTCCTTTTTGTTGGGTGCACACAGGTGTATTAGCCTGCACCTGCCTGGTATTCTGGTGACTCTTTGTGAACTTGACTGTGTCAGAGTGAGAAGGAGGCACAGTAGGAGCTGTGTCATAGTGATTAAGTAGTGGTGCAATGCATCTCTTCTACATACTTCCATGTCTTTATCAAATGACACACACCTAACAGATCCCAGTCAGAAGTTTCCCTTACTGTTTTGTGTTTGTTAGGTAAATTGTGTTTCTTTGAAATACAGAAAATTTCTGCAGCAGCACTGCTGGATAGGAAATTACCAAAAATCTGTGACGACGGCAGATGCACCAGCACCACGTGCCATTAATTCATAAAGCCAACTTTGTGTCGGAGCAAAAGAAGATTGTTTATGTGAGTGTTTGGGGTCAGTGTTAACCTGAATAAAAATCTGAATATCAAAAGGTGTGTTGTGGTGAATAGATGATAATGACGGTGTTCCTGTTTACTTTTAGCATGGCGCCTCATAGAGACACACATACACACACAAGCGTGCATCTTTGAACTTTTCATAATGGTTGCTTGTCTTCAAAATTGCAGCATGCTATTGATGTGGAAAGTGTGTTTTTGTCTAAGTCTGCAAGTGTGGTGTATGTGTGGAGCGCCATTAGGTTAGAAGCACTAGCTGAGTTTCTCCCATCTCCGAGGAACCATGAATAGGTAAAAGCTACAGCAGTTTGAGACATAAGCTTTGCGTAGATCAAAACAACATCAAAGAAATTCTACAGTTTATTGTAGCTTCATTTTGCACAACTGTGTGATGTCTGAAGAGATGCTCAAAAAAAGGAAACTGAGACTGAAAATGTAATCAAGAGAAATTTCTGCTGTAGTCCATAGCAAATAAAGAGCTATAAGAGTTTTTTGTAAGTTTTGTTATTTCTACATAGACATTAGCATTAACAGCTGTTTACTTACCACTCTAGAAGAAAGATTGTGAGTTGCACATCAAATTCAATTCCTTTACTTGCTTTCTCCAGTGGTGGAAAGCAACAACAATGTTAGCTCTTTTTTTTGCTTCTATTGCTATCACCTCTTTCTTGTACTGATGTTAGAATGCTAGCTATCAGTTATCCCTGGACAACAATGTCCGGGGCTCTTGGCATAGTAGTAGGTAAACAGCAACGTATGTAGCAATATCTTCTGCCAATTAATTTCTTGATTAATCCATTTTTTTTGTCTATACAATGTCGAATGAAGTTGATGTCTTCCGACGTCTTGCTTTGTTTTGTCCGATTAACAGTCCAAAACCCAAAGACATTCCTTTTATAGAGAAACAAAATAAAGGCTGCAAATTCTCACATTAGAGAAGCTTGAGCCTGAGGAGGCCTGGAGCTTTTCTGTGAAAAATTACTTAAATTAATCATTTATCAAATATTTCCTAATTAATTTTCTGTTGACCTGACAGATCATTCGACGTATCGTTTCAGGCCTTAATGTCAATGATATTACAAGAAATGCTCATATCAAGTTGTAAAATTGATACTAGCAGTGACTGTGGCTTACAAACCTGCTTGATTGTGAGCCATTAGAAAGTCTTACCTCGTACACAGGGGCCTTTTTTCAAATATTGCCACTACTTACAACAAATTGCCAATTTGGCAGTGCAAAGACATTATATACTGTATGTTTCAGTTAAAAAAAAACTCAGACCTTACATGATCTACACCTGAATAGTTTACATTGACAGTACAAAACCAATTACTGTACCAAGGATAGATTACAAATACTCAAACTAGCCATCACAGTGCAGTGGTGCTTCATATGCACCTACTGCCTTGTTCAGTTACAGTGTGGTGCGGTTCAGCTCTTCAGGTCAGACAGAGCAATAATCAGTAGACAGGCCTTAGACAGAGTAGTCAAACTTTGTTTTAGTGCTTATCTCCTACAGCAATCACAACAGGGGATGTAATCTGGTATTTTCCTTTGAATGTTAAGTTGCCTCTGAGTATGTGTGCATGCGTGTCATCAGATATGAATGTATGTGAGCGGCAGAAAGTTAAGACCATTTGAAAGTCATTTGACTAACTCTTCCATGATTTAAGAACACTTTGACGCTATCTGAATCATCCTGATCTGATAATTTCAGCTCTCCAGGTGCTCCACGTAGACTTAAAACAAACACTGTCTTATTGCAGTCTTTATCTCCATGCATGGAACGAATACAGTTTGTGTGTTGGACCAAGTGAAACGTTTTTTTCAATTCTCATTAGAAATCTCAAGACAGATTCTCAACATTAGAAACATTTCCATTACAAGAGAACACGAGAGGACATTACGTCACATTTAAAACAAAATTCATAGTTATATCACCATTTACTCAGCACGATGTTAATTATTCCTACAGTTTGTCCTAAAATGTTTTGTACTTTAAATGGAATGACCTCAGATGCTTGATGCTTTCTGACACTTTCTATCTAATCTGATCTTTGACATTTCATTTTGTCACACATGGGAGACTTTTCCTCATTTGAGAGACATATAATAAAAGTATTAACTCATAAGGGCTGCCATAGAGAGCTGTGCACTCGGAAAAAGAAGATGCAAGTGCTGTGGATCTATATTAATATTTTATACATTAACTGATTAATATGCTGATGAATGAACACAGAGGCAAGTCTTGGTTCAAGTTAAACACACGGGAAGAAAATAAACAAAAAAAACGTTATGGTTTTTGTACAAGTTTTCCTGAAGTTTAAATATCAACATATTATCATCAATATATTACTGTATTACTGAATTATTATTAATACTGAAGCTTTATCATGTAAACAGCATTTTACTGTCACACCTGGTGAATATGGACCTTAAGATAACTATTGCCACTTTGGGTAAAAAGGCAACTTTAGAGTACTTTATGTAAAGTAGCGCAAATTATTTAATATATGTTTATTATGAAAGATAATATACTACATAACCACAGAAGTCAAAAAATTGCGGTGGAGTAAAAAGTACAATATTTCCCTAAAATGAAATGGAAGAGAAATAGAAAGTAGCATAAAATGTTCATGGAAATAATAAATTGAAGTACTGTATGTGAACCTCAGGTCCATACTCAATGTATTTGAGTAAACAGCTTGGACTAAACTACACTGTCAGCCGTTCTATTTTTTAAAACCAACAGTGACAAATGTGTACACTTTGTGCTGTTCAGTGTGCATAATCAGATACTATATTCTGTAAATCAAATTGGTTTGACCTTTTGGGGAATTATGAAATGTCTGGCGGAGCAGAGAGGCGAGAGACATTTCTGTTTAGTCCTGATACATTCTGACTTGTATGTCATGCCCTATTCACAGTAAGACTCATTTATTCCTGTCAGAAGCCACTCTGATTTGACTTGTTGGTTTTTGGTGAATTCTGAGGAGTAAATAAAACAGTTTCATTGGTTTGATGCAAAGCAAATAGCCAGATTCTTATTATATGCAACCGTCCCATAAATGATGTTAAATAGATTAATGATAAAATGGGCAAAGCGGGGGTGGGATGTCTATCAACTGGCAAAACAACTCATTTGTTTGCTTTTCCTTTGTTTTTTGCAAAAAAACGGAAAAATCATGAAAGCAACACAGCAGAGGAGGGGTGTTAAACTATTTGACAATTTCATACCTCTTTAAGATCTCACAAATAATTTTCCACCCATCACAGCTAGCGCTCTGTCACCACTGCCATAATATTTTCACTGTGAATGCATATGTTGTGGGCATGTGTGTGTGTGTGTGTGTGTGTGTATGTGAAAGTACATCTTCTTTACAAGTGTGACTGTGTGTGCGTGTGTGTGTGTATTTGTGAATCATTATGTTCTCTAAATGGATGGGGAGTTAACGTGTCATTAAAAACAAACCATTTCAGAGTCAGATTGCTTGCATGCGTGTATGTTTGTGTGTGTGTGTGTGTGTTTGTGTGTGTGCGTATGCTTAGCTTGCGTATGATAGGGAATGAGTTAAGGAATGAATGCACGCCAACAAAATAAACCCACTGATATGCAAATGCACTTGTGTAGGTGTGTGAGCATGTATGTAGATTCATACTGTATGTGCAAATTACTGCATGTCTGGTGCATGCAGGGTTTTATGGATTAGTCTGTGACCCAGCGTGTGTGTTTGTGTGTGTGTGTGTGTGTGTGTGTGTGTGTGAGAGAGAGAGGGAGCATATGTGTTTGTCATGTGTATATATTTATCTCTATGCTGTGATAATTTCTGTTTGAGATGTGCGTCAGCTGAAGTCTGCTGCCTCCTTCTGAATGACGGGTTTATACGTCAATGATGTTTTTGAGTTCGTCCTGTTAAATGGCTCATTTTTAGCATCATGAGAACATAGATGCAAAGTAATTGATGTGTTTGAGTCGATCACTAGCTCCTCTGTTTCACTTTGAGTAGTTCACACAAGTGCTCACCAGAACAAAAACATGATGGAAACTCTCCTCCCCATCATGTCTAGCAGTAAAAGTCTGTCATTTGTATTGAAGTGTATTGCCTGGATCATGGACCTAATAGGCATCATAGACTGTTAATATAGCGTAAATGTTGGAATTCAAAAACAGCAGAAGATAATGCTGCATTCATGTCTCGCAATGTGGGAGAATTTTGCACATGTTGAGATCGACTAACAAGTTTAGCCAACACATGATCAGGCTACTCAAAGATCGTGGATGATGGTCTTTGTAAACACTAATAAGATTACTGGTAAGTAATATTACCAAGCCAACACACCACTCTAGTATTCTAGTCTAATAACAAGGGTGGAACACTATATGACTAATGTTGCTCACGACTATCACACCAGAGACCGGGGTTCGCTTCCACAGCCCCATCTGTGGTTAGGTTCAGGCAACAAAGGTACTTTGGCTAAGATCAGGGAAAGATGGTGATTTTTAGTAAATACTAATAACTTTAAAAATGTTATATTAAAGCTTAAAATATTTTAGTCTTTTAGATTTTTGTTTGACCTCTTTAATCATTTTTGAATTGAAATAGGGAACTGATAAGAAGCAGAATCAATAAGCAGAATCAGAATCGATAAAATTACCAATACCCAACCCTGAATCCATTACATTAGCTTGCCAAGAATACAAAGCAGAGTTCACTAGGGTGTTATGGTGGTTTAGGAACTCCATTAGGTACCATCTGCTGTTTCTCATCATTTTCAAGCAGTGACGAGGAAAGCAGGTGCCTCTAATAACCCTGTAAACTCTAACCAACATGAAACTACTTTTAGCTTGAGAGTTAGAGTTAGCCACTGTCTCTCAACATAGCATGGAGCCTGTACTGGTGCATACTCGTGTTAGCATTGAGCTTTGGTGCCAACAACATACCAGAAATATGGATAACTTTTGTAGCTGTTTTTATTATTATACAATAAATAGGCTGAACTACCTACAGGATGGAGTACATCTTTAAATGATATAGGAAATCAGACTTGACGGAAGCATTCTTGAATTCCAGTATAGGGTGAATAATTCTGCACTAAAAAAAAACAAAAAACAACCTCTCAGAAACAAAAACCTGACTCATAGCAAGGATGACGCAAGTCCAGCTTTATGGTGATATCATTATGATGATCCAGTGTTGTGTGAAATATACATATGCTCATTTCTGATGCAACCACCGCTCTTTGGAGAGAGCCAGAGCCCGAGGGTGGAACACACTATGAAAAGCAAGTGTGTGTGAGATCGATGGTCTTTAATGTGACCCTGGTGCAAGTGCTGAGGTAGGGGAAACATCAAACCAAAGTACACCTCTCTTTTCACACACACGCACATCGGCGTATACATCGTAGACCATTATCGCAGATACCATCTGCTCCGGAGCAGTGCCACACTGGAGGGACGCCCCGATGGAGGAAACAAGCGCTCTCCCTTAACTCTGCACATAGAGCTGAATGATTAAAGGCATAAATTACAAATGAAGGGCTCTCTGGGGAGGGGAGGAGGCCACAGAGGAAGATGAACAGCACTTGATGAGCTTGAATGTGACAGGAACCAGCTGAACAACTTAAACTGGCTAGAGCCTGGTCTAACATTTACAGAGGATGTAGTATCACATGACAACGTCCTCCCTACAAAATACGACCTGGTTATGCATTCGGTTTGTTGAAGCTGAGGGATTTTTGAAGAATATGTAACTGAAGTATTAATAAATTGTGCTATAATTTTGATTCAGTGTAGCGAATCGTAGGAGGTAGGGGGATGTAGGCGGTGTCGTGTGACTTTTGACTGGTAGATATTGTTCTCTGGTGTATCTTTGAGGCGAGAGATTGAGAGTGGTGCAGGCTCGTTGATTATTCAATCTAACTACTAAGTCTAATCACGTTAGATTTCTCTAGTGGACAGGGAAAATGGAGAAAGGAGGAAACTACTCTTACTACTGCAACTCAAGAAAACACATGCAAATAGACAGAGACTAACAAATTCAGAAAACATCTTCATCAATTTGACAACACATGCGCAGCAGATACTCACAACACAACGCAAGTGTTTCCAAGGGACACTAAAAAGCGATGAACAACAGAACCATCATAAGGTATGCAGATGATTCCGTTGTTGTTTGTCTGCTCCATGACAATGAGTCCAGCCACGGCCCGGTCATTGATCAGTTTGTACAGTGGTGTGAGGACTTTTACTTCCAGATAAACATATCGAAAACTAAAGATATGCACATTGATTTAGGAGGCAAACTCACGCAATCAAAGTTACTGTCATTAAAGGTCAGACCCTTGAATGTGTGCAATCTTATAAAAACCATCATCAAGCTTTCAAGCTAATTGTAAAAGTGTGCAAAAAGGGTCATCAGCGCTTGCATTGTTTAAGGAAACCTTCATATTTTCACATAGATGGAACCATAGTGACCGTGTTTTATCACGCTTTTATTGAATCAGTTTTGTCCTTTTCTTTGGTGTCATGGTTTGGTCACGCATCTTTGAAGGAAAGAAATTTGTTAAACCATATCGTTAAATGGTCTAGTCGACTGATTGGAGAGTCACAGCCCTACCCGGCATCCTTGTACACCAGACAGGTACAGCAGATAGCTAACTCCATTTTAAATAATGACTCCCACCCTTTGCACAGAGAGTTTCAGCCTCTTCCCTCCAGACGCAGGTTTTTAGTCCAGAGGTGCAGAACAAAGCGATACAAAAACAGCTTTGTTCCTGCTGCTATCACTGAGCTGAACAAGACACACATTGACTACTGAAGCATTATGTATTAGCACTATCTATTTTGGTTTTAAACTTGCCTTTACCTTGGTTCTAGAGGTTATTTTATATATTTATTTATCTGATTCTTATTGTGTTGTGTCATATTAAGGTTGTTTTGTAATCTGGTGCCAAACTGGATGTTCTCATTTGGCTGCAAAACAAATCTACCTGCAGGTACAAATAAAATAACCTGAACCTGATCCTGGTTGGAACACACTTGTTGTTCAGTGCTTTGTGACTTTTAATGGTAAACGCTTTGAACAACAAGTGCAAGAGGGTCCCAGTCGGGTTCATCACTTTTTCCAGGAACACATAAATATGATAAATGTGACACTGTCACTATGAAAAGGTTCTGCAAACGATTCATGAAACCGATTGTCCCATTTAAAATCTAATTTCATCAGATACAAATGCACTTAAAGTAAAAAGTGGAATCCAAGCCGAGCTGATGAGTCTCGATAGAGGGTAAATTGCACTTCAGGGGATAACAATGGAAAACCCATTTGCCTCTGACCCCAGAGATCTCTCCCCACGTCGCCAGCTGAAATACTCCCACAGGCAGATCTAACATGACACCAGAAAACGGAGCAAAATATGATAAATGAAAAGAAGGATCCAAGTCCAAAACTATGGAAATCAAGTGCATAGCTACATACAGTATGAACCAGCTCCTCGAGAAGCACAGCTGGCATCGCTACCACTCTGTCGCTCAGCCACCACCAC
The DNA here is from genome assembly GCF_002814215.2 of Seriola lalandi dorsalis. Lineage (NCBI taxonomy): Eukaryota > Metazoa > Chordata > Actinopteri > Carangiformes > Carangidae > Seriola > Seriola lalandi. The sequence continues at coordinate 1,274,725 of NW_019525244.1, read as the reverse complement.
CTCAGCGCACGCGTGTGTGTGTCTGTTTGAGACTATATAGTTAGTAATTCTAATTAGTTGATTTAAATCAGTTAAGGGACTCTTACCTAACTGCCTCTGGTCCCACCGACAGCATGGATGGGAAAACACACTATTTCCAACGTAGGGGGCTGGGGGTGGCTCAACCACCCATGGAGATTTCGCTAATTATCTTTCTGCTATCTGTAGGCTATAGTGCTCTCTCTCTATCTCCACCTCTCTTACAAAGGCACACACTGAGCAGGTGGGATATTTAAGTGTCAAGCAATGCAACAACTTTTAAATTGTCTTTTAAATCACTGGCATCTTGCAGATACACACTGAACACTCGGTCTGTGTTTGTGGGGAAGAAGCCTGTAAATCAAAATAATAATGATAATGTATGTATTGACCAGTTAACGTTATTATTAGGTTATTATTTAAAACAGCCAAACCCATTTTTAATTAATTGTAAGAATTTTAAACAGCTAATCTATTGTTATGTTGTGTCAAATGTTCCTAATTGAAGAATATATCAAAGTTAATTTCAACTTGAGTCCTGTTTTTGATATCTTCATAACATCGTAATCATATAATTAATTGCTAAGATCTGAGGATGTAGCAACTTTGCTGAAGTCAGTTTGTTACTAAAGAAGCAAGAAACAACAAAGTCACAATCATACATGTTTTAACCCCCCCCACCCACACACACACACACACACACACACACACACACACACACACACACACACACACACACACACTTCATTATGATAAATTTATTTGCACTAGGTTTTGTTTTAGCTCAAAATAGAGAGGTTTAAATAATCGAATGTTCCTGAATCTCTGCAATGTATGAGGGTCAAAACTAAGAAAATAAAAGTTGTAATAAACCAGAATTATCCTTAATGATTAGTGCAGATTAGAAAGAGAGAGAGAAGCTCAACCAGAACATTGTATAGGATCTATAAAAATTAGACTAAGGTTTTTCTTTATTGTTCTGCCTTTTCTTTGATTTTCTCTTGATATTATACAATATTTACGTTAGGGGCAGTGTGTGTGAGTTTCTGGTTCTTCAGTTAACCTAGACCTACAAAGATCCTTGTACAACTTTTAAAAAAGGTCAGTTGGGCCAAAATGTTGATTATGATGACAAGTGCATATATGACATTGAACAAGAAGTGAGGTCTGTGTGTGTGTGTGTGTGTGTGCGTGTGTGTGCGTGTGTGTGCGTGCGTGTGTGCTTAACTGTGTCTGCAGAGAGGTGATAAGACCTTTAATAATGAGCTTGTACGTTCTGTCATCAGTCAATGTACTGTCACTGTCTCAGCCATATTCAATCATTGATACATTTTTCATTTCAACACATAGACATTAACAAGCACATAGAAAGAGAGTAAATGAAGACTGAAAATGGTAGAGCAAGGTCTGGATAGTGACAAAGTATCTCTCTCTCTCTCTCTCACACACACACACACACACGTGCACTTTCTGTCAGTAGCGAGGTCACTAAACTGTACATTTACAAAGCACCCTCACCATGTGCACACACACCTTCATCCTCCATCATTAGACTGTGAATTTTCTGAATTAAATATCACTTCATTTCCTGAGAGGAGAGTCTGTCATTGGATGAATGATGGGAAACATTTTTCTCTCTCTCCCACACCTCTCAATTAATTCACTTTTTATCTTTCAAGTGAAAACAAACTCGACGCCCAGTGTAAAACACTCACTGTCGGTGCCACATGAATCACATTGTTGCAAGCTGCTGCAATTTGTGGCTTTAAAAGTTTTTATTTCAATAATCTCGTCCTGAAGTTTGGCTCAAACCTTTTCATTGTTTCCAGTGACTGCCTGCAACAAGCCCTGTGGCAAACTGGGAGATGACAACAGAATCCATTCAGTCTAACACACACACAAATGAGGATAGAGGTGGCTGCCAAAGAACAAGGTAAGCATATCACCCACTTAAACATGCATGTAGAGCGACAAATACAGAACACACACACACACACACACACACACACACACACACACACACACACACACACACACACACACACACAGAAATAAAGAGAAGAGAGAAGGGACACAATGCGATGCCATACATATTCATCATGAAAATCAATGATGCATTGATCCAAAATGTAAAAGCAGGATTTTGTTAATCGATACTGAAGCCACCTGCTCATAAATACACAATAAACACTATTAGATTTGAAAATCAATGTCAGTGCTGCAGGAAAAATATGACCTTTTAATGTATCATGAATCTCACAGTATTAGTTGTTTTTTGGTGTTTTTGAAACCACTGCTAGTTTAAAGCTAAGACAACTAACTTATCTCATGGTGAACAAAGATTTTCTGGTGCACTAAATTCTTAAGACATTTCCAACAGTAAGAGAGCAGGTGGCAGGTGTTAACATGCCTCCTGCTTTTAATTAGCTGAGCACTCCAGGTTTGGGGCTACTGGAGGATATTATACCTGGTATCCCATTGTTGTGAAAATTATGCATTGATATTGGGAAGGCTTTGTGGAGCAAAGACACCTATGAAGAATTTCCTCAAACCTGGATTAATTTATTATTTAGCTACTTGGGGGCAGCACAATAAGCTGTTCAGACAACAAGTAAGTCCAACAGTCACTCTCCTATTAGCGGTGTTTTGCTTTCCATGAACTCCTGAGGGGAATATATTCCATTTAATCTTATATGATGTTCCCCTGTGTTCACCAGCTGGCTGCCAACTTAGTCTGCTGTTTGGTGTTAATGTCTCACTCTTCGTACCGTGACAAGTCAAAATCTCTGCTGTGAAAAAGACTAAGATGATATGATTGGCTTCACATTCAGACTATTCAGAGCTTTAAAAGTACTTTAAAGGAGCTATTGGTAAGTTTTGCTATTGCTGCATAGCCAGTGTTGGCATTAACAGTTGTTTACTTACCAGTCTGGAAGAAACATTGTGAGTTCAGCATCAAACCTTTTTTCTTTACTCACCAAGAGCTGTCTGTTACAATGTCAAGCAACCTTCTTGTTTTGCTACTATTTCCATCACTTCTTTTCTCCTACTGAAGTTAGAATGCTAACCAGCGAGCCAGGTCCATCTCGTCACTTTCCGATACCAAGTCACTGTCGCCTCCAGTCTGCCCTGAAGGCGTAGTGCTGCTCAGAGAGCATATTATAACCTTTTGTATTGTAAACACAACAATGGCTGAAGCTCAGGATTAGAAATTAAGCAGCTGTTAATGCTAACGTTGGCTATGTAGCAATAGCAAAACCTACAAATGGCTGCTTTTAAAGGCTCTCAATGGGTTCACAGAGTGTTTTCCCCAGTGATACACTACAGGCTCAGAATGGGATTTGGAGTGATATCATATAATGGATATAGAGAGAGCTGTTACGATGGCCAGGCTCCAAAACGTCTGCACTCCCAACTCCTGAGGTCATCTCATGAAGAGCACTGAGGAAGCGCTGAGGGACCCCCACAAACTTACACACACATGCACTGTGTATGTGCACATGTGCTCACACACACCCTGCTGCTGTCCCCATCTGCTGAAACTACACACACACTGCGTCAGTGCAGAGGGGGGGTTTGAATTCTGTCCAAGTGCCGCTAGCTGTGTTTACTACTGTTGATGTCTGGGTACTTTTTTTTATTAAAGGTGATTTCTACCAGCACTGCAGTACCAACAAACTGCTTTTAGAGGGTTTGGACTAAACACCAGAGTCAAGTCACCATGCCGTCAGTTAAAGGGGTCAAAGGTTTGGCTTAAATGCTCTTATGAGGCCTAGAATGAACAGGAATGCTAGAGAAAGAAAGAAACAACAAACCACCCTGTCACAAAAAGTACCACCAACTCCCAACAGGAAGAAAGCTGTGTCCATTTAATCAGACAGTTTGTGTTGTGGAATTAAAAATAAGTGTTAGCAGGAAAAGCTGTTGTTTCATCAGTCATCGTGTCACTGTCAGCTTCATGGCAAAGTTCCTAGAGTGTTGGGAAATGATGTAAAGCCCTTTACTTTTGCACTGCTGTGGTTTTGATGCCACCTTGGGCCTTCCTGTACGAAGCTGGAGGGAGGGAACTGCCATATTTCACTGTGAAAATTCAATAAAACTGAATCTATAGAGAAAAAATGTAAGACACTCTCCACATCCATATGGTTCGTACAGCTGTGGGTGGGTGTGTTTTAGGTTTTCTGTGTGTGTGTGTGTGTGTGTGTGTGTGTGTATGTGTGTGTGCGCTAGTCTCTTTCTTTTTTTCTAAATTTTGAGTGACACATAAATTCTGCATTGCTATCCAACCTTTCAGCAAACACAAATTTATTGGACTTGATTTTCCCTTGAATTTCCATTTATTTGGCTCAGTCCCCGGGTCATAGAATATAGAACACCTTTACAATTGGAGAACAATGTCAGCTGTCAATGTTTACAAAGTGCAAAAAAACAAAACCGACTATGAAAGATGTTTCTGCAGAGTGAGGAGCGGTCCTCTCGATTCTCATCAGATCATACGGCAGATGAGTCACATACACTCAGAGACACATCTCCAGGAGTGCTTACACAGGTATAAAAAGTGCTGTATGAAATATTCAGAGCAGTGTCGTGCACAGAGTTGGGACCTGGAAGCTTTATTGCTTGTTACGTTACATCTTTTTTTGTGTCTCTTCACTTAACCAATCTTGTTTGTTAGAGATAACTCATTCTGTTGTCTCTAACAAATTTGGCATTTTATTCATCACATAAGGCAGGTGTTTCCATCTGAACGAATGGGATAAGAGCTGAAGAACTGTCTTTCATCAGTGTGTTTGTATTTTCAAGCATAATGCAGTCTGTTTATACATATTCCTTGATTTAATTGGTTCTCCCATGCTTTTGAATAACCATTTTAGGTGTCAGCTCCTGGCAGGCATCCATGTGTGTGTTGTTGTTGTTGTTGGTGTTGTTGTTGTGTTTTGTGTTGAAATGTTTTTTATTTTATATTGTAAAGAAGCAAAAGCAGATCTCTGAACCTGAGCAGAGAAGGCCAAAGCTTTACTGGAGGTAAGTGTTCAAATATGAATATATGCAGGTATAAACTATGAAGTGCTATGGTCTGCACTGTGTGGATGTGTGTGTGTATCTGCATACCTAAGTGTGAGTCAAAGTGTGTGTGTGTGTGTGTGTGTGTGTGTGTGTGTGTGTGTGTGTGTGCATGTGTGTGTTTGTGCATGTGTATATAAAGTGAGCTGTGCATTGTGCCCCATCAGCTAAAATTGTCTCTGAATATTTTATCTCCCATCTTTATGAACATGCATATCCCTGTGTGTGCTGACAGACCGTAGCAAACAAAAAATCATGTTATATAAGTGGCAACTAAAATTAGTCAGTCAAGTATTTACAATAAACACTAGTGATGCGCGGGTTGGCTTTTTTTAACACCCGCCCCAACCTGACCCGTCAGGAGATCCAAACCGCCCCGCCCGACCCGCACAAATATGCGCTGATAATGACCCGAACCCGACCCGACCCGACCCGAGGAAAAAAACCAAAAAACAGCAGTGAGCTTTTATTGCCAAACCTACCTCTTTGGCCCTGTCACAAATTGTTTGTCTGTGAGGGAGGACGGAGTTTATGTCCACTGATCCAAAACGTGCACCGATATTTATAAGCCCTTGTGGCACACGAGTAAACCCCTTCCCAGGGACAACATCAAATGGACGTAGGTCCAAGCAGCAGAACGCTACAAAGTCATCCACAAGTTTAGATTTTGCTGCGAGTGGCACATTGCTTTTCATGAATACTGGCATTAAGGGTTGTTCTGAATGAGCTTTTGTGGAAAGCTTATTAGGTTGTGGAGCCGACCCACGGCATGAATGCCGAAGTAGGTTTGATGTACCTGTTTTATGCCCGTTGTATTTTTACAGCAGCTCACACTCAAGGCACATAACGTAGTCTGTGGGGGTGTCATCGGACAAGACGACTTGTCCAAATTTTTCCCACACCTTGCTTTTTTGGCCCACTTTCTGCACAACCTTTGCATCACCCTTTTTTAACTTTTCTCTGATTAAGTTAGCCATGTCTTCATCGGAAGTCCCAGAGAGGTTTTGGCGGTGTAAATAAAAGCTACGGATACCATATAGGGAAAAAACAACTCAATGAATTGTTGAATTGCTGAAAAACGAACCCTGAGTATGAGTAGAAGTATGGTAGGCTACATAATTTATATCTCACTTTTAATATTGAGTAGGCAACAGAAAAAAATGTGAGATGGAGACGTAAGTTAGACATCTAAAGTATGTTTAATGCAGACTGACAGCAGTACGCTGTGAGAGTGCTTGTGGGTGCAAGAGAGCCCTGCATTTGTGACATTGGTCATGTCAATAGCCTTTAATAGGTTGCATGCGATTTAGAGTCTATATTGCAAAAGGTAATATTTTTATCGTACTTAATATCTCTGAAAGTTCCTAAGTGAGAAATGTGTTTTCTCTTTTTGACCCGCCCCGCCCGCACCTGCAATATTTTAAAAAGGTACTACCCGAATCTGCCCGACCTGCGGATAAATAAACACACTTACCATTCTTAACCTTCTTAACCGTCTTAACTCTTAATACATAGATTCAAATGATTCTTTTAAACTACACATTTTCAAGAACGAACAGATGAAGAATCTACATTCTGCCAGTTATTCTCCACTTTCTAAATCATAATGCTAAAACTGTTTCCAGAAGTCAAAGAAGACAAAGACTCTCTGTGAAGTCAGTGTCCAATACCTAGTTCAGCTGTTCTGCTTATAATGACTAGTAGACTGACTTGAAAAACTTTTTCAGTGGTTCAGACAGCACCAGCTGAATTTTATTCAAGTATGCAAATCCTATAAAAAGAACAAAACCAAAATGAACTGATCCTACTGGAAACTAGAAGGGCACTCAGAGAGCGCAGACCTCCACCAGGGACAATGTTGAACAACATACACCAGATTTCAGAGAAGAAAATACAAATTCATAGTAAATAATCCGGATCTGCACCAAAATATAATGGATTCTGCCCTGGTCAATGTCACATCACTTCACCAAGTTCGGTGCAAATGGGTTCAGTAGTTTTTGCGTAATCCTGCTGACAAACAAACAGACATGGGTGAAAACATAACCTCTTTGGCCGAGGTAGTGATTGCCTGAAATAGCAACATTGTTTCCTGGAAATTAGGGTCATAAAGAACTGAACAATTTTTCCAATTACTCTGTGGGGGCAACATTTCTTTTTCGTTTCTTTTTGAATGAATAAGGCACTACATTTATCCTCCATACACTGACGTCACAAGTACTCACTAGCTAATCAAATATGTACTGATCTGAAGCTGAAAATAGTTCCCAACAAACACAGTATTTTCTCCAGTTTTACTGATGTTTGCTAAAAACCACAGTGTCCTACTGTCTAGAGTCGACAGCCATGCCTGCAACTCTGTGGGGCACAGCAATGCTTTAAGCTAAATGCTTACATTAGCACGACAATGTTAAAAGGCTGACGTTTAGCAGGTGCAGTATGTTTGTTATATTCACCGCCTCATTTGAGTGTGTTAGCATGCTAACATTTGCTATTTAGCAATGAACAGAAAGTACAGCTAAAGATGATGGGAAATGAAGGCACTTAGATGAAATGTCAGGGGATCACCAAAGTTAATTTATCTTCATTTTTCTTGTCATGACAATCCATCCAATAGCTGTCGAGACATTTCACTCCAAACCACAATGTAATAATCACATTGGCAATAATGGTGAAGTGAAAGAATCACCGCAGTCGTCAGGCTTCTGAATGTCTTGAGGCATTTCATAACGATCCAGCTGATAGATGTTGAGATATTTCTGTGATGGACCAACGGACAGATCAGCACAGAGGATAAAAACAGGCATTGTCACTGATAGGCCCAAATGTGTGTGGACATCTCTATGTCACACAAACCTGTCCTCTAAAACTGAGAAAAAGTATTATTGTCACAGAAAAGATTCTTTAGCGCTTATCCGCCTCTACAGATTGAGGCAGACACTCAGATAAAACCTATAGTGTTGTTCAGGAGGAGGCCATGACTCATAGTTAAATCACAAGAATCCTGAATAGATATCTTAAAAAAAAAACGTTATGTAAAGTGCTGAGACAGGCTCAAAGAGAAGTTTTAGTTCATCAAAATGTATTTAAAAAAGTAAATAATGTCTCTGAAACAATATGAGACAGTGAGAAACTGATGACTGTGCTAAGATAACTCTTCATAATGGAATTGAATGGTGTGTGCGTTGCCTGCAGAGAGAGAGAGTGTTTATGTGTCCTTGTATGGAGGAGTGTAAAACAGAGAGAAAATATTCATTGCCTGGGCGAGGGCTGGAGCATTGGTGTTTGTAAAAGACTGGAAAACATAACGATGCCTGTTTAATATTCACTTGTCTGTATGCACGGAGAGAGAAATACAGCAGGACGGGGAGAGAACGAAGCTACAGGAGGAGTAGTCATATGAAAAAAGACAGAGGCAAGACAAAGACAGCAAAATTAAAATTATTCATTACTGGCAGAGAAAAATTATGACACCGTTTCAGTAGAAAGCTCTGAGGTAATATAACATAGCTCTGGCAGACATATCGGAAATACTCGGCTCTTGGCAACAACACCTGACTAAAACCTATCAATTGTTTTGAACGACTAGAGACATGAGCACAGTCATTGATGAAAGCACAGCTGAACAGGGCCACAAAATGAACTGCAGGTCATGTGATACCCACTCACAAACACTTCGAACAGCTTTGTATTATGAGATTGTCAGATTCAATTAGAACTACTATCTTTAATAGTATTAACAAGAGTCAAATTAGTAAATTATCTTTGTATGATTCATGTGTGTGTGTGGGCAGTAGCCTGAAGCCAGCTGGTTCATCCAGAAAAGGACTCAATGGCCCCAAAAGAATAAGATGAAATAAACCTGAAAAAATGTTTTTGCACCCACTGAGCAACTTCCATTGGATAAAATGGTGAACCATCTTGCAATTGCTGTATTACTGTTTAATCCATATAGCTGCTCTTTTATTGCCTCAACACAACCAACGAAATGTCAACAGGTGGAACTTATTCAATGAGAGGCTACGCCACAGCCACACTGCAATGTTTCAATGAGAAAAGCTAATGAAAAGTTTTCTAACTGAAAAGTAGTGTCAGTTGCTGTCGGCAACAGACATCGAAGTTGATAACTGATGTTGGACTGAGTATTTAGGATTTCCTAACCTGAGATAAGATAGGATTATTAAAGTTAGGATTTGCTTCTTTAATACCAAATTGGGAAAATTCTCACTTCTTCAGTATCTCATACTCTTCCTAGATAGGAAGTTTCTGTAATACAACCCCAGTTCTCTAAAAACATGAGTTAAAAACACATTAAAAGCCAACAAATCAAATTAAATGGGACCGCCTCAGTCACTTTAGCAAGTAGCTTGCACGTTAGCAAGCTCTGTGTTAACACTACTGCAGAGCAGCTCTTCATCACTGTTTGTATTTCTAATGTTGGAGGTAAAAGTACAAACAAGGAATCCCGCAATGATGTACCTGTCACACACGTTGAGTTGGTCTTCACCAAAAGAGAGACAAGCTAATATCACACTAGCATGATTTGGCATCAGATTCAGGCAGCCAAGACAGAGAAAAGAGACTTGCATGTCATATTTTTGGATTTAGCAAATGCGTTTGGTTCAGTGCCACATAGCCTTATTTGGGAGGCATTTGATTATTTTAAAGTGCCTGGAGTAGTGGTTAATTTAGTAAAATGGTATTTCCAAGATATTAGGCTGTGCTTAAGCACAGCAGGCTTCACAACAGGATGGCAGAGGCTAGAAATAGGCATTATGGCAGGGTGCACGATTTCTCCATTGGCATTTACAATGGCGATGGAGGTAATCATTAGAGCTTCTAAGTGGGTTGTAGGTGGAGAGAGGCGGCAGGATGGGATGCGCCTTACACCAATTAGGGCCTACATTGATGACATGACGTTGATAACTACAACGGTGCCATGTATGAAAAGAATACTTGAGAGACTTAATAAAAACTTAAAGTGGGCTAGTATGAAAATCAAGCCTAGTAAGTCTAGAAGTATCTCAATAAGCAGAGGGAAGTTAAGTGATAGGAAGTTTGTAATAGATGAAGAGGAAATTCCAATAATCAGGGAAAAATCAGTAAAGAGTCTAGGTAGGTGGTACAAGGCAGACTTGAATGACGGAGAACAGGTAGTGCAGTTTCGGAAGGATGTTGCTGAGGGACTGGATAGAATAGATAAATCAGGGCTTCCAGGAAAGTTGAAACTGTGGTGTCTGCAGTTTGGGTTATTTCCCAGGCTGATGTGGCCACTGTCTGTATATGAGGTTCCAATATCCACTGCAGAAAAAATGGAAAAATTAGTTAGCTTTTACATTAGGAAGTGGCTAGGTGTTCCTAGATGTTTAAGCACAGTGGCACTGTATGGGAAAGGCATACTTCAGCTCCCAGTAACTAGTCTAGTGGAGGAGTTTAAATGTACCAAGGTTAGGACAGAGCTCCTGTTATCTGGGAGCAAAGATGCGGTAGTTAGTAAGGTGGTTCCAAACCCAATCAAGGGGAGAAAGTGGAATCCAAGAATCGCAGTGCAGGAGGCAGAAGCAACGCTTAGGCATACTGAGATTGTGGGTAATGTCCAAATAGGCCGGGGAGGCTTGGGGCTTGGCCCAAGCAAACCGGTGTGGAGTAGAGCAGGTCCCAAGGAGAAGAGAAAGCTAGTCGTGGAGCAGGTTCGTAGACAGGAGGAATTATTAAGGGGTGCTAAGGCAGGGGCCCAGGCTAAGCAGGGACAGTGGGTGAATTGGGAAGGTGTAGACAAGAAAAAGCTTAGCTGGAAAGAACTCTGGAGTATGGAGGAAAGTGGTATTAGATTCTTGATAGGGGCAACTTATGATGTACTGCCAACTCCCCAGAACCTAAAACTCTGGGTAAATGGAGACCCACTATGTTCATTGTGTTCAGGTACTGCAACCTTAAAGCACATTCTGTCAGGGTGTAAGGTTAGTCTGTCACAAGGCAGGTATACGTGGCGACATAACCAGGTTTTAAAAAGCTTAGCTGCAGGAATTGAAGAGTTACAGAGGCAGGCAAATTTAGGAGGACCTAAAACAAAGAAAGGTGCAATCAAGTTTGTTCAAGAGGGAGAGAAAGTTGGTAAGACAACAAGAAGGCAAGGCAGCTTAGAAGGTGCTTGTGATTGGGAAATGCAGGTAGATTTAGGAGGAAAGCTTCTTGTTCCCCAGGAAATAGCCATTACAAAGCTAAGGCCTGATATAGTCTTGTGGTCTAGGAGTAGAATGAAAGTATATTTCATAGAGCTGACTGTTCCATGGGAGGCCTTAGTTGAAGAAGCATATGAAAGGAAAAAGCTCAGGTATGCAGAGTTAGGGGCAGAAGCAGAGCAGCGAGGATGGAAAGTTAGGATTTGTCCAGTGGAAGTAGGATGTAGAGGATTTGTAGCAAGGTCTGTTGTCTCTTTAGTAAGGGAGCTAGGAGCAAGTGGACAGAGTGTGAGGAAAATTGTAAAGGACATGTCAGATGAGGCAGCAAGATCCAGTCAGTGGAGCTGGATGAGAAGAAATAATGGTAGCTGGGGGCCTAGCAGGGGGAGCACTTAGGATAGACAGACTTTTAGGAGAAGCAAGGAAGAAATCCAGGAAGAGGAAGTGTTTTTAAGTGGGGGTGTGGCTTGTGTGAGCCTCTTTGAGACCATGCGGTTAGTCCAGGTGAGGTGGCCTGTATTGTTTGCTTGTATTGAATTGGTTTGTGGTGTGTCTTTGGCTGTTTAGGTGAGTTTGATTGTTTGTTTGTTTGTTAGTTTGATGTCTTGGAGAGTGGGGGAGTAGGGGGGGGTAGAGCACAGCCTAATCCGGCGGGGGAGAGTTTAGCTCAAAAAGGCATCTCTCCTTGACTCTACCTCCCTCATTCAAAATGGCCGCCACTTTCTCCAACTGTTTAGGGGAGTTTGTTTGCTGAATCTGCTTAAACTGTTAGTGTGTTTTGTCAGAGTTGATGATGGTGTTGTTTGTGGTAGCATAGGCAAGATAAAGAAAATAGTCTTGGTGTGAGGAGCAGTAATGGCTGGCAGGGGAGTGACTCTGGGATGCCAGTGATCACTGTCTAGCCTCCTGGAGGTGTCGTGGGACCAATTAGACGAAACACTGGTGAAAGGAGGTTCCCACCTGATGACCCCAAAGACATGTTAGTTATCACTGCTCATTAGTCTGTATAGCTAAATTAATAGTTATCATAGGACATGATAAGCTTAGGGAGCTATTCACTGAGTCTGGTCCATTTTCTGTAGCACAAGCTTTGTGTTTATCTTAAATCAGACAAAGAAACCTTTTCAACTGCCTTTAAGTGAGATCTCTCAAAGTGATGTGGTGGTCTTAAATGACTTTAGAGAAAGACACTGGTAGAGAAGGACAGACAATGGCCCTCTATCAAACTCCATGACATCCCTCTAAGGTGCCAGTTTCAAGCATGCTCTGGTGAACAGTGGTGATGATGATGTTGAGGAAATGAAGTGACAGCTGTACGTTGATCATTCCAAAATCACAGCAGCGTCTACAACCTCCCCACTGGGCCTTTTCACAGCGGATCAGCTCTAAACTCGGCATCACCCCCGGGGCTCAGGATGAGACGTCTAGAGACGGTCTTGATGTCTGAGAGAGACGCTAGTACTCGGCGACAGAAGCAGAACTGTGCGATTGAGCTTTGTGTCTCCTGCCCTGAAGGCTGCTGCCGTGAATTCACCAGCCAGCAGGCCACGAGGAAGACAACTCTTTCTAATGAAGCTCTACTCTGACTCCATACTTAACATTTTACTATTCCAGTCATAAATACACCAAATATTAAACAGAAACCAAGTAAAACTTTCAGTGTATTTTCATAGAATTAAAAAAAAGTGTATTATTACCAAGGATATAATACAAAGTCCTTGTTTTTTCAAATATGATTTTCCTAAAATTAAACTGAATGTACTGACTTTGAGTACAAAGAAAACTGCCAAATGTCAATATCAAATACTTTAAAAAAGATAAATACTATAATATGTACAATTAGATATTTAACTATAACAAGAAAAATAAGGGATACTGTTGGTACTATTGGTCTTGAGTTTAAACCTCAATGGTCAAACCCTCCTGTGACAGCACTTTTCACCCTCTGCTATAGTGCAATTATTTCAGATTTTTGATGACATACAGACATGAATGTGAGAGCTATAATTACAGGACATTAAAAGAGATGATCCTTTAATCACTTAAAGCTGAGCTGCTCATTCAAGTTATGGCAACACTGTGAATGGACAATATTCACAACTATGATATATATTAAATAAGTCATAAACATTGACACCAAATACCTAAGAACAATGTAATACATGTACTGTTCTTACAACCCTGCTAAAAACTAAGAAAGTGGTTAAACACATTCATTTGTGAATGTGTGTGCATTTGGATTAGGGTTTTTTTCTTCTTTTTTTCCCTGGAATAAAAATTGTCACATACAGAAAACTTATTTTGCAGCTTCAGTGCAAAAAATTTGGCTTTAAAACCGACACATTGTTTATCCCATCACATACACTATCTTTTTCTACGTCTGATATTGAGGCTCTCACCTATTTCCAAAAATAATACAATGTGTTTGTGGGTTCCAGGCTTCTTGTTGTGTCCCTCTTCTCTGTATTCCACCTTTTTACATTGCTAGGTTTATTTGTAAATGTGCCACACAAAGTTTGACTTGACTTTTACTGGCTGGGAGAGCAGGTAAAACTTTTGCCATGGCCTAATATACCCGTGGCACAGAGACACAGGCTTTTGAGCTACTGGCTCACAACCAGTGTCTCTATTGTCTTTACAGGCAGGCCAAACCTGTCTGGAGTGTAACCAAGCCAAACTCATCCACAAGATGTCCAAAGCCAAACACAACCTCGATAGATAATGGTCATTTTCTCTTCTTTCGCATTCCAGTTTTTCAATGGAATGATGTCGCCTCCCATTTATATCCTGTCTGTTTTCATTCTGATTAAACTGACAAACACAGCCTAACTTTGAGTATATGTTTTCATCATCTTTTCACCGTCTGTCTGCTGTCATACTGTATACCCTCTGGTACATTAAAATGTGTGTTATGAGAAGAGAAGTGCTGGAGAAATAATGATAAACTGTCAGTGGTCTGGCTGCTGACGGCTGCTCCTGCGCAACATGTGCTCATTATTCCCAAATTCTGCTGTTGGCTGTTGGCTGGTTCGGTTTGGCCAATCAATGAAGATCCAAACCAAACTGGACCACAACGCAGCTAACCTCTGCCAGACTAAACTCAGCTAATAGGAGCCAGCCAGTTCCTGTCAAGCACATAAATGGATTTGTTTTCCACTTTATTGCCTCCTGATAAGAATAATGTCATTAAGGTTGTTTTGAAAATAAATATTGTTTGAGTAGTGATACATACTGAATTCATTTAAAGGCAACGTACACACAAGACAACCTGAGCCGTTGTGTGCATGTGTGTGATTGTCTGTTCAATCCAGAGATATAGTGTGTGCTGACGTGCGTGTTCAGACATGCTGACTCAGCCGTGAGAGTGCACTTTATAGATCCTGTCACTGAAAAATTCAACACACACACACACACACACACACACACACACACACACACGCACACACACACTCCACACACACTTCTTTAAAATCTGTCCCTCCTGTGCTTGTTGTCTCTCTCCCCCTGCCTGTCTGCGTCTTTCAAAATAAAATGTCTGTTTTCTTTGAATGGCGAGACACTGCAGAGAATCTCCAGATGCATGCTGGTGCTGAGGAACGATCAGATATAAATGTGTGAGAGAGATGACAGTGTGAGAGAGTTGGCTTTTCAACCTGCTACAGCAAGACTTGAAAATCAACCTGGATATTATAATGAGACCACAAGAGGCCTGACCTTTCAACCAAGTCAACATATGGCATACTACACTTGTCCGTCTCTGTCTGGCTCTCACACACTACTGACTGCCAGTGTGTGTGTGTGTGTGTGTGTTTCTGATCTTCTCTTTCTCCGATAGAGACCTAATGTCCCCACAATGACTGAAAAAAGGAAACTAGATAAAAGGGCTGTAGTAGAAGCTTTTGAAGTGAAAAGATTATAACACTTGTGGTTTGGGCTCTTCAGGGTTTCAGGGATATTTTATGAATGGAATACACAGGGGTCCTCATGAGCATCATGATGCAAATGAGTGTCTGCATGTGTTTGTGCACAAGTGGACAAGTACAAAAGGTACCAATTATGAGGCAATCTGCCAAATGGAGCATATTGCAAATCTGTGTGTGCATGTGTGTGTGTGTGTGTGTGTGTGCGTGTGTGTGTGTGTGTGTGTTTGAGGTGCCCCAGAGGTATCAAATATTACTAGACATGCCAAACTGAACATATTGCAGATTAGGGAGGTGGATGGGGCTGTGCGATCACTTGGCAACAATGCGACTCCATCACCACAAGGGGAGCAGATAACAAAGATGTTCAGCTCACAAGGAGAAAAACACACACACACACACACACACACACACACACACACACACACACACACACACACACACACACACATATATATTCATTCGGACTTATACCTAATCCCCGCCTTTCTGGAGTTTGACTTGTGTTTTGATTATACTTTTTTACTTGCAGGTTTAGTGTATTTTCTGTAAAGCACTCTGTGACCAAGGTTATAATAGTTTTGGATTTTTAATTAGTTTTTATTTCATTTTGTTTTGATTTCTTGTTTTCAATTTCAGTTAAGTTTTAATTAGTTTTTGAAGCAGGTTTGCTAATTTAGTTTTTACAAATAAAAATTGACAAAGATGAATTATTAAGATTATTAAATTTAAATTAAATATTACATTTTATAAAATTAAAATTATTAAAGATGATTAGTTACCCCCACCCCTTTTTTTAATTTTTTAATTTTTTTTTTTATACAAAGCCTTGTTTATATTTTCATTTCAGTTAAGAATCTTGTCTGTTAACAAGTTGGATATTAGAAGTACGTTTTTGTTTTTAATAAATCTGCTGCCTTCACTTTTAGTTCAAGTCTTTTAGTCTTTTATGTTTCCAGAAAGGAGAAGCACAAACTTCAGGAGGGAAAATACAAAGTTAATGATAAGTAGCAGTATGATATAAATGCGTGGAGAGGGAAAAACCCCCCTCCACGTGTAAAGTTCCTAAACTTTAGACTGGTTAAAAATTATGAGAGTGAAGAAAAAAGATGTAATTTTTAGACCAGGTAAAGATTTCTGGTCCTCATTCTGCAGCTATCTGCAGGATCCAGATCTGACAACTCCACCTACTCCACAACTATTAATGCTTATTGATAACACCATTACCACTGTTGGGTTTCTCTCTATAATACTGTAAGGTCTTAACCTTACCCTGTAAAGTGCCTTGAGATATTGTACATTACGATTTAGCCCTTCACAAATAAAACTGTATTGAATTGAAATGTCTTCAGTAAAAAAAATACCCTCAGCAGCAGCTGGAGCAGAGATACTTTGGTTTACTGAAACATAGATGGTGACTTGTATTTTTATTAGCTTGATGCTATTCCTGTTCATTAGTTAATAGTGAGAACAATTAGGGACAAAAAACATGATGTTTATGGTATGGAAGTGCTCAACAGGAGCAAGAAACATCGTCATACTCACCCACCAATAAGAGGAAAGAGATGACAGAGTTCCTTTTAAGGTTTTGAAGCAGAAATCAGAATGAAAGTTGTTTTGATGGGAAAAGGTAGACTTTAACTGTGTAAATAGTGAAAATAGACTTTCTGATTAGTAACAAGTGTATTTATCCAGCAGATTACGTGGCAGCAGCAGAAACAAAAGCACCCTGTCTATCTGGCTGAGAATTAGAAAACAAAGAAGTGATGCAACACGGGTGTAAGACACCTATTAAATCCAAACACCCCCTTACAGAGATGAAGGTTATTTTATTCATTGAGTTTGTTCACGGTTATATCCATGAGCCAATGCTGCTTTCACATCACGTAGAATATTTTTGTTGATTGAACAGATACACAATAATTCAGTTACTTTAACAGTGAGAGATATTTTACTAGACTGTAGGACCGTTTCCTAATTTTTAACCAAGTGAGAGACAAGATGTGAGCTGGACACAGTGAAGTGAGTAACCATCAAAGAGCCTCTTAAGGCAGTCTGCTGTAAATGCTGTAAGTGAATGAAAAATGAAGAAAAAGTCTATGTGTGATGGAATTTTATATTTGTTTAACACACAAAATATTACATTTAACCTCTTAGACCACATGCAGTTGTTGCCTGGTTTTCATACAAAAGTCAGCACAAGTCACAGTCTGGGGGTCATGAATGTCTGACCCAGACTGGAATATCTCCAAAGCTATTGCAAAGATTTCCATGAAGTTTTGCAGAAAGTGGTGTGTAGCCAAACTTTAGTAGTGATTGGAATTACAGTGTGGCACAATATGGAGAATATGATTGAAATACAACAAAACAAGAGT
This sequence comes from Seriola lalandi dorsalis, assembly GCF_002814215.2. Classification (NCBI taxonomy): domain Eukaryota; kingdom Metazoa; phylum Chordata; class Actinopteri; order Carangiformes; family Carangidae; genus Seriola; species Seriola lalandi. The sequence goes on along the minus strand of NW_019525244.1, from coordinate 1,257,166 downwards.
AGAGCTGACACTGTCCATCATGTGTCACATGACAGAAATGTTCAGCATTTGCTTTGCTTCAAACATTTTCTTTCAGATTCCTGTGATTGTTTAAAGGAGCTACGTTTTTCTATTACTACATAGCCAGTGTTAGAATTAACAGCTGTTTACTTACCAGTTTAAAAGAAACTTGACTTCAATATCAAACTTGATTACTTTACTCTCCAAGACCTGTCTTTAGAGGTGGAAAGCGACGCCAGTGTTAACTCTCGTCTCTATCACGTCTTTTCTTCTTCTGAAGTTAGCATGCTAACCAGCTAGCCCCAGTCCGTCTCACCACTTTCTGATAGCAACTCACTAAAGCCTCCAATCTGCCCTGAAGACGTAGCACTGTTCAGAGGTCGTATTATAACCCCTTGTCTTGTAAAAGCAGCGATTACCGAAGCTCTTGTCAAACGACAATCACCACCACCCGCTGCCAGCAAAAAAAAATCACGTTGAGTGGGAGAAAACTTACAAATACAATGGTAACATGCCAATGTTACCATTGTCCAGTTTATTCATTTGCCAATGATCATTGAACATAAGGTTGGGAATGTCATTTGTTTTGCAGGTATTTAGCGATAAAGCAAAGTACTGGACAAGTTTTTACCTGATTGTGGCACAAGAAGAAATACCAGAGATCACCAATCACCAACGTTATTCCAACTCATCTATATGAATGTCTGAGACAAATATCATGGTAATCCAACTGATAGCTATTGAGATATTTCACATCAAACCACAAATAAAAACCTCTTGGTGGAACTAGAGGAAAAGTGAGTAGGATACAGAACGGCATGAAAATCCATCTAACAAAAGGTAGAGATTTTTCAGTGTGGACCAGATTGACCAAATCTAACACACTATCATTCAGAAGTAATAGGATATCATACAGTTAACACAAAATGTGTGTAACATATGACCTGGCTGCCAATTATGACAAGAAACTGAACAGGACTGTTTGCACTGCTGGATTTTGCTTCAGACAGAATCGTAATTTGTATGCTTCAAATAACATAATGAACCTGCCCAGTGCTGTCAGATATTAGAGGTGTTTTGTTGGATGATGGATCTGATGAGTTCAGGTGCAGGCTCAGACAGGGTGTTTGTCTTGTTTCAGTTAGACGTACAATGGAAAACACAGGTTAGTGCACTGTCAGGTGCAGCGATTACAACAGTACCACATGAGTCAATGTTGATGTTGAACGGGGATGATTCTCAGGATACGATGAGGCCAGGAGACAGGCAATGAGAAAGGAAACGATCAGCAAATTCTAGACAAGTAAATCTCCATTTCAGCCTGAAGCTAGCCCAGATAACCCTGCTTTCGCAAGCAGGTGCACACACACGCACACAGACACACACACATGCAATGTTAATAGAGTATTATCTTGGCTGTAAGCTCTTAGATTTTCATGCTGAACATTTAGCTTGCCTATTAATACACTTTAATGGGGGTCAATGATTCTGTGTCGAGGGAAAATACACACATAGATGTGCAAATGCTGACAGTTTCTGCTCTCAGATCCAATAACACACACACACACACACACACACACACACACACACACACACACACACACGTATGTGGTTAATTCTGCCTTTAGTAGAGACTGAATCAGGTTAAAGAAAGTAATTAACTCATAATAGCACTGACCACACTGCCAATTAACATGACGTGTGTGTGTGTTTTTGTGCTTGTGTGCACATTAGTTATTGTGCTTTGCTAAGCAGATGTGGGTACTGAATGAAATGAAAGCACACATACTGTACTGTGTGTTTGTGTACACACACATAAATGCTACTGTTATATTTCAGTGTGTGTAGCATACCCATACAACCATGATGTGTGTGTGTGTGTGTGTGTGTGTGTGTGTGTGTTTGTGTGTTTGTGTGTGTGTGTGTGTGTGGATAAATTAATAGATTTTTTTTCAAAGTCAGGGTGTAGTGGGAAATTAGTTACAAAATTAAGTGTGATTGCCCTAAAGGCCTTTTCCATTATTACTTAACAGTGTTCACGGTATAGACAGCCTGAGAGTAGTTTACATGGGGCAATAAGGCTAAATGTAGCTTGAGGAAAGAAAGAAAGAACACAAGAATGAAAGGAAAGATCAAGAAAGATAAGCAAAGAAAGTTAATTGGTCATTGTGTCAGGTAATCTGTCAGCAGTCCCTCAGCCAGTCAGTCACTATGGCTGTCACTCTCTGACATGGGGGGGGCAGAGCACATTACAGCAGCAGAGGCAGACTTTGTTGATCTCAGTGAATCAGATCTGAGCTTCTGTCTGGCTGTTTGCTGCCTGCTGTCAGTCACTTTCCCAAACACAACAGCTTATTTTCCTGTGTGCTGCAGTGATGGCAGGCTAACACACACTGTCCAGAATTCATCAATCAAACAGCAGTGTTTTGCATTACTGGCTAAATCTCAAGGCTGTGTGAAGGCCATATCTTCATATGGTCCTGGATTGAATTTCAAAAAGGTATTGGTATTGAGGTGCATAATTTCACGAGAAAATAAGCCTCTACCTGGCATTAAAACCAAACTGTATGAACTGGAGAAGTACGGGAAAGAGAGAAGGCTAACAAGTTTTTATAGCTATATTAACTTACATGCTGATTCTTTTTACAGCAGTTACCCCCTTCTTTGATTAGATTGAATCAAGTCAAACTGAAAGGTAATGAAAATGTTTTATTGAATATCCATCTACCCACTGCCGAGAAGGCGAAAAGGAGATGCGCACTTAGCTTTTTATGTCTAAAACAAACTGCCCCACTGTAGAGTTTGACCTACTTTATGCTCTCCATCTCCTTCATCTGAGTCTCACTGATTCCAAGCTCTCATTCTTGTTTTTTTTGTTCCACCTGCTGCTCATCCCGCTAGAGCAGGATCCACTGAGTGAACATTGCAGCAAATGATCCTAGCAGTGCTGTGGCTACCTGTGCATCGGAGCGACTGGGAGTTGTGACTGGAAGCTTGCCATTTGAATATACATGTCAAAGGTTAAATGCCTGCTACAGGAGCAATGACACATCTTGGCGAAGGTTGATATGATCAAATACCATGAAAAAAAAAGAGCTAACAATGTGTTAGTGTATCTTTCAGCACTTAGCTTGTCTATGGCACTCAGCTCTAAGCTCTTTGCTTCCTAGTGAAGATGTAAATATCTTTTTTGTCAATGCTATTTAGAAATTAGGGCATTTTATGGGGACTATTTTCAGTGGTGGATTTAATGAATGTTTATGGCAGCAGGACAGTGAATGAGGGATTGACTCAGAATAAATTACAGTGCCCACGTTAATTGTAATGAAGGAAGGTGTCACCCTGTGTAACCATGCGGCACATTGATTTGTGTTTCATACAGAGGAATCAGTTGTATCAGGCTTTGGATACACACACACACACACACACACACACACACACACACACACACACGAACGCACACACACGAACGCACACATCACATGCACACACGCAAGCATGCACAGACTCAGACACACACAAAATACTTGTTAGTAGGAACAATGCTTTGCTTGACTGGTATTGTTGTTTGTTTCAGCTTGAGAGAGTGTGTGCGTGTGTGTGTGTGTGTGTACATGTGTGTATCATCATGGCAAAATGTGGTCCTGGACCCACCGAGGGCTACTGCAGCAGGCGCTACCACAGAGGAGGTTTTGAGGACTTTGGCAGGTGTTTAACCGTCTGTCTGTCTATGGACAGATTTTCTCACTGCGATAGCGTCACAACCTGCAACATATAGTCACAAAACTTTACAGGTGTGTAGCTGAGATCAAAATGAAGACTCAGTTCAAAGATGGGTGTGGTCCAACCCATGAGTGCTGAGCTGTACTGACTGTCATAATGTAATAATGAGAACTGAGTACTCATGGGTTGGAATGTCAATGTTGACAAGCGTCGCTGCTGGTGTGATCCCATTGTAAGATGGTCTCTACTTGTCTTCTTGGTCTTCTTGTGGGATTTGTTAGTATAGTGTCAGACCAGACTTTCTCTCATCAGTAATTATAATGTCTGCTTGAATACGGCCATAGAAACCAGTGAAAAACATGACAACAGAGAGCTCAGCTAACTTTCACCCAGCCAGTGAACTGCTCAGTCCGTAGGCAGGAGCTCAGTCACTCACTCAGTCTGTTAGTTACTGAGTCTCTTAGTCAGCACGTCAACAAACTGTCGATTAGTGTCTCATTCTCTCTGCTGGTCAGTAGCTGACTGACTGATACAGTCTGAAAGCCAGTCTGCTCAGTGAACCTGCAAATGTTTCCTCCTCAGCGGTGTTAATCATGTTAGTGTGCTGAATGCTAATCACTGGCCAAAGTCTGAAAACACACACCATCGCAGACAGAGCCAGAAGAAAAACCGAGACAGACAGACAAACAAACAGACAGACTAAGAATAAAAAAAAAAAAGTATAAGATTTGAAACGAGAGACTAAAACAAATACAAAGATAGTAATAGAGTGAATGTACAGAATACTATCACAGCAGCATCAAGAAATCACACATACGTACTCTGACAGATGGTGATGCATTTTTCAATCTGAGTGTCACACAGTTAAAGAGCAGCAACTAACTAGAAAACAACCTCTAAATGACACACACACACACACACACACACACACACACACACACACACACACACACACACACACACACACACCCGATGCTGGCAGGGGGCATATATTGGAAACAACTTGAGGCATTTGGTTCTTCTCTTATTTAGCTGTAGCCACCCAAGGCGTCACACACACAGAGGCAAATACACACACTCTTATTTAGTTATGCCACCCAGGGCGAGACTTCTACATAACATCTGTCCAACATTTATCTGCCCTGACGCAGCCTCTCAGCGAGAGATGGATGAGATGGGGGAGGGAGAGGGAGGGAGAGAGAGGAGGATAATGCAGATGGGGGAGGAAATTAGAATGGAGAGTAAAACAGAAGAGGTGAGAGGACAGAGAAAAGGTGAGGAGGGGGAGGAATAGAGGGGCGAGGAGACAGGTGAGGGGGAGGAATAAAAGCGGACAGGAGAACGTGTGTGAGGGAGAGAGAGGGAATGAAAGATAATAGAGGAAAAAGGAAGAGAAAAGCAAATGAAGCAAGAATGGAGGACGATGGAAACAGACAGAAAAGCAAAAGAAAACAGGAGAGGGAAGAGAGAAAAGGAACAAGAGGAGTAATATTGTGCAGGAACATGGAGGCAAAAGGCGGATAGAGACAGAGAGAGGAGTGTGGAAAACAAAGAGAGAGAAATTAAGACAATGGAGAGTTGGTCAAGAAACCGTCTCTTGCTGCCAGTTTGGATAAAGTCCTTTTTTCTTTACTCAAATAATGAATTTCCTGCTCTGCTAGTTTGGAGAGAAGCTTTTTATTTTCATTCTTGGACAAATTACCTCGTATACATTCCAAGAGACTTCCTCTCTTTGAGCTTTTCGCTTTGCCTGATTTGTCTCATTATTTTCCTAGTTTTGATCGGAGACTATAGAGAGACTTTACCTGGGAGGGTGAAACTATGAAAACTACTAATGCGAAGTGAAGCTATAATTACAGTCAAGTGTCCACGTCCGCGGTGCAGACACAGACTCAGCCACAACACTAAGGTTCCCACTAACTTACTGCATTGTGCACAGCTTGTTTGGACAGAAGGATTGTGGGATTGTTGGTAAACTGCCTAAGAAGGGACAACACCTCTACTCCAGAAGTCTGTCTTAAATAAATGACAGTGAGCTTTCACAATTATAAGATTAATAATACGTCTGCTTTGTTTTAGTTTTTCAGCAGATTACTGTGAGAGGAGCACTTTGGTTTGTTATCGTGGAGTCACGCAGACAAACAAACTGGCCAATTAAAAATCATGAATAACCTTCAATAACCAAGGAAAAGTTTCTCTGTTGAATTACTAAATCAATATCTGTGGGTTGCATCTACATTATGTTCAGTGTTGAAGAACTGAAACTGCTGGGCTGAGGTTAAGGAATGACCATTATTGCCTTTATTAGACCATTACATTAAACTATGGCATTGGACCATACCTGCCAACAATGACGTTTGAAAGTATGAGATATCAGATATTTTTACTTTAAACCCCCACCCTGAAAACGCACACAAAGTAAATAAATGAAAGATGAACATTCATTTACATTTTTAAATTTAAATTCCATGCAGTGTCGATGAATATTATCATTAGATCAACATTACATGAACGTAAAATTTACAAGTTTTGTAGTTTGTTAATTTGTTGTGCTAACAGATGGGTTGAAATTGTATGGATATGTGTGGATTGTATGTCTAGTTTGTGTTTAATCTGGCAACTTGGATAATGTCAGACAAAAATACAAAATGTATGGATCCGTGTATGACGATAATTTATAATAAAGGTTGAGGGTGATGCAAATTGAAGGAGTTTCCTGGGAGAAACAACAAAATCGGAGGGAAGGGGGATTACCTTGAAATCCGGGAGACTCAAAGGAAAAACAGTTGTGCTGGCAAATTGTGTCCTGCAGAATTGTCTAATTTCAACATAATTCCTACAAAAGCTTGGTGTTTAACTATTAATGAGAATCAGCTATTAATATAACTGAACGGAGCTGCAAACATTTTGACATTTCAAACAACTTTTTGATGATTTGAGAGTGTACAGAAGATGCAAAGTTGAAAAAACAACAACAAAGAAACAATAAAAAAAAACATTAGAAAGGGGACTGATGTTGATTTTGGAGAGATCTGTGCCTCATCTTGTGCCTTGTTGCCTAAAGCCATGAAAACTGCTGCTTGTGTTTGAGTTAGGCTGAGCGGTTCAACCGACTCAGTGTGTGTGTGTCAAAGAAGTTAGAAATATGGTTTTACTAAAAATAAGAGGCTGAGAGTCAGATACTGCCCTCCCACGTTCACAGACAAAGTCATTAATACGGCTGGAAATGCTTAATAAAACTGATATGTCTCCTCCTGTATGAATGTAACCTTTGAGGACTGTTTCCTCATTCAGAATGAATAGTAAAACCAAGCCACGGGCTCTGCTAGCTCTTTATATAGACACTTATTAATGCAGTATATTACAACTCAAATTTAGCACACTCTTAAACACACATGGCACTTTGTATATTCACAAACAGTCTGAAAGGCCAGTTTCTGAAATGTCAGATGTGTGCGAGTCGCTCTGTATATTGGTGTGTTTGATTGTAATTACATTTAACGCCACTCTCTTCAATCTTTTAATATTCAATTCATACTCAATGTTTTATGATGCTGTTTTGTAAATGTGTCCGATGAGTATAATTAAGCAGTAAATCTCTTTGTTTTGTCAGTGAGATATGTGAGCAGCTGCCCGTTTATACACTCATGGACACACAGTATGTTGAACGAATGTGACTCTGTCTGTCCGAGGGCAGCCGTAAATTCTGTGCTGTCTGCGAGTGTCTATCTTGGAAAATAAGAAGCAATAAATTTTATCATCAGTTTGTGTAGGAGCACCACATCAAGCAGAATAATTGATGCAGTGGCTCATTAAAGTCTGATTCATATTCTGCAGTATTCTACTGACAACACAGAATACTAGTGAGTGTGTAATCACATTCATTACATATTAATAAATACACTGCTACAGTGAATTCTTAATTTGATTGGCCGGTGGGCGCATTCTCAATTTGTATTTCGGAGAAAGACACAGAGTGTATCTTAGCACTGACCACAGTATCACAGTTCTACATTTGCTCTAACTCATGAATTGTAGAAAAGTTAGTACTTCTCACTTTTGACTCGCATAGCTGCAGAAAATCACTCCAGAAGCCACTTGAGGCATGTTTTTGACCCTGCTGAATATACGCCTGTATGTGGTAAGAGGCCTTATAATAATGTCAGTGGGGTGTTTTTGCAGTCAAATGTTCATTGTAGCTAATAAACGACCAGCTAATTATGACCCTGCACACTCTTTCAATCATTTTAGTCTCCTCTGGAAAATGAATATATGTTTCCAGTACAGGCAAATATTTTCTCAGCAGGAAAGAATTGACATCTATGAGTTTATTTTAATTTTTAGTGACTTAACACTAAATCTAACCTTTTAAGTGAGTGAATTATATGTAATGTAACTTTATTATACTGATCCTGGTCCTACTCCAACAAGTCCTTCAAATTAAAAGACAAAATACGTCATTGGTCCATGTCCTCCAGAAAGACGGACATTAGACTTTTCTCATCTGATGGCAGTATCAACAGAATAACATTATAATTCAAAAACACAACATTTCCTGATGTGTTTAGTTTACTGTTGTGATGTGTGATGATGTGTAATATACATGTGACGGCGTTTCTCTGTACAGATCTGTGAAAATAAATTCCCCCTCGGGGACAAAAAATAAACTAACTAACTACACTGCAATGGTTCAGGTTTGGTTAAGTTTAGACAGTAAATCCACTGGTTTTGAGTTAAAAAACTACTACTTGATTAAGGTTAAGGGTTTCATTATCATGGTCACTTTGACACTTGGTTAAAATTAGGAAACGACTGTCATTACAAGAAACCAACCTGTACTGGCCATAAGAACTGTGAAATGAACAGCAGTCTCAACATCACCTGACTTCCGCCTTTGATCCCGTCATAATTTCTAAAGTTTTTGTGCATTTACTGAAAAAAATGAATGCTCTCAAATTCTATTCAGTTCATTGCTGAGTCCACGGGTCAGATGAATGAATGAAATTCCATTTGGCCAAATTTGAGGATATTCCCTCAAGGTGTTACTGAGATAACGCGCTCATGAGGATGTGATGGACGGACATTTGTATGTACAGCCAGACAGACAACCCGAAAACATAAAGCCTCTGGCCCTGAAAACAAATGTAAATCTGTGCACCAGATCAAATAAAATCTGTGAAAAGTAACGACCTCCTATGGAATATTATGAACAGAAATATTAGGCTCTTGGCAGTGTGGAATTTCCTGCTTCTTTGTTCCCGATTGCAGAGAGTAGAAATTCGGGCATTACATACCCAATGGTCATCCAGAGTTCACAGGGCTGTAGACACTGATACTGTGTGTAACTATTGTTGAAGTTGTAATTTGAGATTGAAAGTGTGCGGCTGACAGGAGTTATGTTGAATTTATGCCTTAGAAAGTGAAAAGTCATTGTGTTGCTGATGTCGGCAGCTGAACAGACTGTCTTCATGAATGCATTTCAGCCATGGTTTTCAGTCAGAGTATAAAAGAGACAGACATGTTCTGTTAGAGCTGTGTCAGTTATGGAGGTGTCAGCGGTCATGGGGTAACTGGGTTAAGTTGCCCTTAAAGTATATTTAAATGGTCTCATTGGTCCTGGGAAGCTGGATCCTTCCTGGAGGCGTACAGGGACATGCCAAATTTCTAAATTTGGACTCTTAACATTTTCACCCCAGCTGAAATAATGAGATTACACAGATTGTCCATCGGGAGGAGGGAGCCAACGGTCCCATGTTGGCTCAGATATATTTTGGCTTTCTTTCCCTTGTGTTCTGTAGTTTTTATAGAAACTGTCCACTTGAATTTAAGAATTTATGAGACTGGTAAAGTCTGCTTTGCCGAACTTGGGACCAAAGATGCTCAAGTGTTCTAGTCACATCTGTTACTTTGTCCAATTAAATTAGCAAAACGTGGCTTTATTCACATTTAAGTTTCTCAATTGTAAATATGTCAGCTATAGTGTCGGGTGATCAAACATTAAGCCGTCCCCAGAAGGAAGCTGTAACATTGTCATGAGCATTAAGTTTAAACTAGAGTGGCAGCAGCTAAAACCACCAGGGTACAAATGAGCAAGCAGTTAAACCCCAACTCATCCTGTGCAGCTGCTAAAAGTTAAACAGAACCGCTGCAAGAAAATGAAATGAAATAAGATGGAAATGATATTCCATCAAGTGACATCAAAGAGATAAACAAATGAGCAACAAAAGAGAAACCAAATGACTGATCCATGGAAGAATCAAACTCTGTGCACCAACAGAAGAGGAATATAAGTGAGGATTTCAGCAGCTGTGTCAGATAAACAGCTGCCTCTGTCTCTGCTGCGTTTGTTGTGCTCCTCGTCAAAGTCCAAACATACTGATGTTGATTGTGCTGACAGTTTATTGAATAGATGTCAGAATTTCTTACTGTCTGTGCCTGGGATAACAACGAAAAACAACATGTGGATGAGTGCAGGTGAATGACCAACCACGCACGCGCGCACACACACACACACACACACACACACACAGGTCTTTCTATAGGTGTGAGGACTCCCATTTACATAATGCATCTGCTAGCCCTTCACTTTGACCTTAACCGTCACCAATTAATGCCTAACCCTTATTCTAACCTGAACCTTAACACCAAGTCTTGACCCTCAAACAGCCCTTTGAAGTTGTGACGACCGGCCAAAATGTCCTCACAACGATGATTTCAAACCGAAATTTGTCCAAACAACTATAGACAGACATGTACAGACACACACACATACACGCAGATGCACAGACACTGTTCCTCTTTGTCTGTCTCTTTTGTTCTGCTTCACTGTTAATGCTCTTTCTCTTGTGAATTTGAGGAGCAGAGATCAAAACATAGTAAGAAATGACAAAGACAAATAAGGAACACTGATCACACAGACACACAGACACACAGACACACACACACACACACACACACACACACACACACACACACACACACACAAAGCATATAAACAGCGACATAGTTTGTTTTACATGTGGACACGACGACAGAGACGCAGAAAAAAACAAATTGTTACAGTATAATGCAGTGATTCAAACCAGAGCCTTTTGGCAGCTTGTCAACAAACAATAGCCAAACATCATCAAGCATTTCATTGTTTTACTTCACATACATACAGAAAGCATTAGGCCTCTGACACAGTCCAGCAGAGGAAACTGAAGAGGAAGGAACTACTTTGTATCAGGGATCAAATCATCCTGCCCGGGCTTACAGCTGCTTGGGTGTTATCCCTTACTGTTTGGACTTCAGACACAGACTGTCGAGTTCATTTTGAAGGGATTTGCAGCAATATGGCGCGAAGAGTTAAAGCAATACAGTGTAACATTCAGTTTGTCTTGAGCGAACTGTCTTGCACATGGAATGGATACAATGTGGTGGATGGTCACCCTTTTCATCCATTGTGTAGATCAGTGCGTCTCAGCGACACAGCTCTGACTATTCTTACGTTTTATTTATTGAATGTAATAACCAGTTTTAATCCTGTTGGAAGCTGAATTAAAGTCCCACTGAGTTCTGAAAATACCCTCAACTCCAACTCCATTCTCTCCTCCTTCTCCATCCACTACTGCCCATCCACCCTCCATTTAACTCTGTCTCTGTCTAGACCTTAGAGAGAGGGGGTGGAATGGGGGTGGGGGTGGGGTAAAGGAAAAGATGAATGGAAGCAGTGAGTGGAGAGAAAGAGAAGGAGGAGGAATAGAAAGAGACAGAGCGAAGAGAGGGAGACACTGTGTCTCTATCTCGGTTTAATGATTTATATGGGTGAGGAACCTCATCCTGGTAAAAAATAGCACCAACCTTGTTTTAACAATGTGCTCTGAGTCATGCAACAGCCTGTTAAATAACAAGCACTGGAGAGGCGGAAAGGTATATAGAAAATACAGAGAGGGGTTGGGGGGGTTGGGGGGGGGGACTTTTTACTGAAGCAACACGGTCTGAGTCATGCGTTGATCAACCAAGTAACACTAGATGTGCAGGCAGTGTGGTTATAAAGAATCAAAGCACGAACAAGATGAGAAAGTATTTTACAAGTGCTGACTATAAATCTCAGTAATAATTTTTGGCATTGTCAACTAAATACAAGTAGGCCTACATGACTGCTGCTTTATGATTGATTGATACACGATATGTACAGTTAAGCAGTGGACATTTGTGCAAGATATAATAAAATTCGCTCCACAATAATGTGACAATAATGTGAGGTCACTGTGACCTTGACCTTCTAATCTAATCAGGTCATCCTTGAGGCTCGAGTCCAATTAACTTTGTACCAAATTTGCCATCTTGTAACACTGCATCCACTTCCCTTCATACCACTACAGAAAGAGCTGGGTAAGTAAACATAAAAGAAGTTTGACTGAAAAGTGATCTGAGTTCAGAAAAATCTGAATTTTTCTTTCATGTGTTAAATACACCAGTCTGTTTAATAAAAGCTAAATATGTCAGAAATGTCTCTTTATAAAACCAGCCTGCAGTTTTTCTATGAGAGCGTTTGCCACAATTGGAATTCATTTTAACGTCTGACGTGTCAATGTCTAACATTAGGTTTCTCTTCCAGCTTGGCCCCTCTGTTTTGTCTACAGTCCGTAAGAAAAAGAGAGAAAACCACTGAGACAGACTTGAGAGAGACAGAATAAAAAAAGAATGATACGAAGGCAGCGAAAGGTACTTGTAATTGTCTATAATTAATTGGCGTCTCATTAATCACGTTCTCATCTAACCTAATGTCTCTCTCCATGGTCCCAGACAATGGGCAGAGGGTGGTGTATATGCATATGTGTCACAAGCAAACAGGGTGTTGTGTAGCAGCAGTTAATGAAATGGGTGGTTATCAAGGCTAACAGGCTTCATTAAGTTCAGTGTAATGACCTGTGTCACATTTCATCTCATCCTCACTCTCTCTCTGTTGGCTCTTTTCCTTTCTCTGTCTCTCTTCTTTCTGCCTCTTTCTTTTCACAGCATGCTTGAAGGGGAATCATACACACATTCTGAGATGTTCTCCAAGTCACAGAGTCATGTTTATATGATGTCAATAGTCTAATGCTGCTTTCATATTGTGTTGATATTTTACTGTGAATAAAATCTACCAGCTGAGAATACGTTTAGTCATCATTATGCTTATAATACGTGAGACGTTTCACAGCCTACATTGTATATGTGTGTCAACAAGTGTCAACACAGGTGTCAAATACTGCAGCAAGATCTTAATATGACACTTAGTAAGACTAAGCGCTCTCTTACAGCTGCTGTGTTCACTACACACCAGAGGCATAACGACATTCTTGTTACTCTCATATAGTGGGACAATAAATGTCGAGTTTGTCCTCAGTGTGACATTAGAGGACAGGCCCCAAAGTCAATACAAGATTCATCACATTCCTAAAGCTTAGAGAAGTGGGCTTGGGTTCCTCTTTGGTTTAGCCCTGGACCAGCAGGAGAAGGGCTTGTCCCTCCCTCATTATCACTACTGAGGTGCCCTTGAGCAAGATCCACAGCCTCCCAGTAATTCCAGAGGAGCTGCTCAGTCACCACCAGCTGAGACTGTGGTGGTATAGAGCAGCTTCCAGGAATCTTTGCATGGAACTGTGAGTACGAACCACAAGTGGATGGGCCATCAGGACAAATCCTCTTGGGCTGCTTCATCCGTGGGCTGGGAAAAAAATCGCTAAAGTTTTTACCAGCCCTGTAAAGTCTCTTCATTGGCCTTCTCCATGTGCCTGTTGTTCAGGGTGCTCATGTGTGTGCTGCTTTCAGCAAAGCTCCCTGGATAAATAATGTTGAATAAATAAGACTATAACATGATAACATGACAAGAGGTTTGTGCAATAATAAAGCTTAACCACTGTCCAGAAGCCTGTAAGGAGCATGTCTGCAATGAGCGGATTCAATGGATGGTTTGGACCCACTAGATTTAGATGTTTCTACCAGACAAGAGGAGAATTTGATCTGAATGTGGTGGTAGTGGAGAGGTGAGGTGGAGACCAAAATCATTTAATTTGTCATTAAATCAAAGCAAGTTTCAATTTAGACCAAAACTGCTATTCCACCAGCAGGGAAAAAGATGAGCAGTTCTTTTGATTTAATTATTTTTAGGTTGCGTTAAGGCGAGAAACAAACAAGGGGTTGAACTTCTTTCCCTCTATGGATGCCTTTCAGCAGAGATACACTGACTATGTATGTCCTTATCCTTATATTCAAATGATTATGATTATAAATATTTTTATGACAGATGGCTATGACTATCATATGATATGAACAAGTGGCTGTCTGGGTTAGAGGTTGTAAAAAGTTTAACCATCACTACTGAGTCCAGGTTTGTCTATGTTCATGCTGTCAAGTAAAATGCAAGTGGGACAACTTTATCTATTTTGTGGCAGGTTGAAGCAGCAGTGGAAACACGTGAAATGATGCTATTGACAGTTACAAGTACAAAAAAAAAACAAAACCCCAGTGAAATAAAGTTAAAGTGAAATATTCTGAGTGAATCACACGAGGAGGGAGGAGTCAGATGGATTGGTCGGGAAGGGGGTGACACTAAAACTCAAAGCAAAGGCAGAGAGGAGTGAAGTCACTGTAGGTCAGACCATCTGGCCAAATCAGGTCTGATGCACACAATCACACACAGTCAGACACACAGAAATACAACCCACACACTTTAGAACGTGCCAGAGACTACATGATGAATTTGTCTAGCTGTAGCGGAAATAACCTTCTCAGAAAGATTCCCCTGTCCTGCCTCCCTTGTTACAAAAGATACAAATTACTCTCAGTCAGATTATGTACCGCACAAGAGAGATTCAGGTCACTAAAAGGTTACACTGACATGCTTCATAATAAATTTTCTGTTACTTTTGTTGCTCTATTACCACTCATCTTTCCCATCTGTTTCTCCTCTCTTTTTTTCAGCACCTGCTTCTGTTATTATATTCTCTTCACTTTCCCATCAAACTACTTTTTCCTGCTCCTCTGCTGCTTCTAAATGCAGCGAAAATAACACGGTGATGCCAGGTGCTCATCCTGAGTCACCAACTTCTGTTTCAATGCTCATGAATAAAGCCCTTCACCTCTGATTGCTCCACTGTAACTTCTTATTGGTTAACCGTAGAAAAACTGCTGTGAGTCAACTGAGTTTTAATAATGGACAAACACACTCCTTTAAGGGTAAGAAAACATTTCAATAATCAGATAACTGAATTATCATCTGCTCAGTGATTTGAAATAATCGTGAAGAAATTAAATGAGTTAGTAATAGTATTTTTTTTTTTGGGGGGGTGACGTGTGTGTGTGTGTGTGTGTGTGTGTGTGTGTGTGTGTGTGTTTGTGTGTGTATGTGTCAGCAGAAAAAGCACAGAATCATCAGACATAATTAAATAGGGACATACGAACACACACACAGACTGCATTAGTAGGGTAAAGGTTGGCTTTTTTACAGCCATAATCACTTTTGCTGTGTCTCAGTCAGTACCTGACAGGTAGTACAGTGTGTACGCAGTACACTCAGTATTGTAGTGCGTGAATTTCGACAGCGTAGTGTTGCCCTAAATCAAACACTGCCGTTGTGTGCTCACTGGAAATGACGATTGTAACAAATGGCCGCGGTTGTCGCCCGCTTGCCAGCTGCTTCACTCATTTCACTTCAAAATTACCATTTTACTTTCCTGTGTGTGCCTCTGTGTCATGGAAATCACACCGTCAACAGGGCCAACGACATTAGCAGTCGCTCCCGCTATGCTACGAAGCCAAGATGGCGACCGTTGAAGGGGCGAATAATGTCCTTACACTCAATTTTTTGACTGTTTTGACTGCACCATGCGGGTACTTGTCTGCGCACTGTCTGCGTTGCATGTGCGAGGTGGCTGACGTCGCTGAAAATTCCTGCTGCGGAGAAGCACGCATGTGTGTTCACACCGACTGCGTCTCTGCTGCTTTGCTGCTGCTGCCAGCTCTATCTCTCTACACCGACTTTGCAGGTTACTGGAATGTTTGATTTCTTTTCATTATAAATTCATTTTGATTCATTTTTGACAGAAAATGTCACTAAAATGTCACTGCCTCCACATGCCGCTGCTAAAATGGTTAAAAAATATATTTATATTTTTTCATGTACCACATTCAGATTCAGCTTAGACATAGACAGCTATAATGAAAGGAGTCAGCCTTGTGAAGTGTTGCTGGTATGATGTCAATATGACATCAACAGGTCTTTTCTCTGTCTATTTTTGCTGGGGACTACATGTCACACATGAAAAATTGATCATGCGATGCAGCCATGAAAACCAAAATGAAAACCAAGACATTCAGCAGCCACCACGTGAATTGAGACACAGCAAGTGTCTCTGAGCATTAGTGTGTATCATATCCATACAAGCTTGTATTCTCTGACTCAGAGTTAGATCAAAGTCAAGTTTCTGTCCAAGTTTAACAAAAATTTCAACTGAATTTACAAAAAATGTGAAGTAAATTCCAGAGAATTAATGTATGTTTTCATCCACTAATATTAGGACTTGGCACATTGAGATAAACAGAGGGTGGGTGGCATTAAAGCTGTTGCAGAAAAAGATACAATGAGATGATGCAATCAAAAGGTGGAAAATATGTAGAAAACACGATGGAGAAATGGCATCACTGTTTGTTTCATGTACTAACTGAGGGATGTTACCGTCTTCTCATCGGCCCACACAGATCTGATGTTTACTTCTGCTACAATTTTTTCTCTTCAGTGGAGCAGAAGCTTCAGTGGACGTTTACGTCACATGCTTCATGCGTGTCATGATTTATTCACCAAGTCTGTTTCCATTGCACTTTGTCACATTTTGCTTTTATCCACACACAACCTCTCCACATCAGCCAAGCGTAAAAACCTTTTGTGATCTTTCTGATGTGCCACCCAAAAAAAATGTCCACACTTAGGTGCAAATTTCAAAATAAGAAAAAAGGAAAAATTATCATAATAAAGGGAAAGAAGGGTCTAAAAAGCAAGGAGGAAGAAAAAAAGAAGACAGGGTAGCTGTGACACACAAAGGAGATGGACAAGAAAAAGGGGAAAATATGAAAGGAGGGACAGAAAAGAGGAGAGATGTTAGGGGAAAAGAGGAGGGAAGAGGAGAGAAGCAGTGGATAAAACAAAACAGAAGAGTGAAAAGTGTGTGATGGCCATTTAAAAACCAATGAGAGGCATGAAACCTGAGTAAAACCGAGTAAAACCTGCTGTAGCTCAGCAGTAATACGTCTTCACTGAAAATCTTAGGGAAAAAAGCAGTTTAATCTCCTCCACTACTTCTTCATATCAAAGATTCTCTCAGGCTTGTGGATAATGGATTTCTGAAAAAAAAGGACTTTGAATCACTGTTATGGGTTTGACATCAGGATATTTGGTTTATGATGATACTTAGTGACTGTGGATAGAATACTGTGGTAATAAGAAAGAGTGTTTGATTTGAGTTTGGTACAGTGGGCTTGTACTTTTGGGTTTCATCCAGCCGTGTCCTGTTAATTATTACGGCATACCATCACCTCCTAATGAGTACCCATATTATTTTATGGATAGGGATATAGTGCTCCCATTTTCTGCCCCAACAGGCCCTGAGAAGAGGCAGAGGGTGGGGTGACTTATTTCACATTAGACATTTTGGCTTTTCATATCAGGAAAAAAAAGCACAGGTGGAACTTACATTAACATTACCTCTGTTTCATGTTGGTGCCCCGTTAAGCCATGATAGTGAACTGGAACCTGAACGACATGCAGCAGCAATTAATGTTAACACCTGCTTCTGCTGTGAAATGTCAAAGTATCAGAACTACAGAAGACCTCCGTGCTGCTGCTCTCTCACTCTGAGCTCAGTGGACAACAGCCGGATCAGAACGCACAGCCTTTTCTCCTGTGTCAGTAACGGATCTGTCGCACAGCACAGTCCTGATGCAGAGCCAGCGGTCAGAAAGACTGCTGAACAGTTAACTCACTTTGAGGCTGGTTCCATGGAAGAGGTTTCAGATTCAGGGCAGAATGTGAACATGAAGCCATCTGAACACACAAGGTTTTTCTTCTCTTGCTGATGCTCATTATCCTGAGGTTTGATCAGATTTTAAAGGAATAGCTCAACATTTTGGGAAATATGGAAGCCACAGGAGGAGGTTAGTTTAGTTTAGCATAAAAACTGAGGCATAAGGAAGACATTAGCCTGCTCTGTCCAAAAATCAAACAACACACCTACATCTCTAAAGTGTCGTCTGATTATCAGAATGGATGATAATCACATCAGATTTTTATAATTTTTCTGTTGATTGTGATCATTATTTTACCTCATCTGCTTTCCATTGAAATAAATGCCTTGGCTCCGATGCAGTGGCTTCTCTCTGAGAGGCTAATGCTTGTAGTCTGGCTCACTGTCCTGCCTGCAGCATTATGGGACTGGTCATATGTCATGGGTAAACAACCAGTTAACACTGCACAGACGATACGAGAGATGCATCGCTGAGACCAGAGGCATCACAATGATTATGATCCACTTCTCTGATGACAATACCCAGTTTAATGTTATTTGTGTGCTAATGTTACTCCACTGAAAAAAAATGCCTGAATTTGTTAATTTCAGTGCAGCATACTAACAGAAGAAACAGATATTGGGAAGCAGTTTTTCAGTTTCATAAAGGGCAGAAATGATAAAGGATTTCATTCATTGGGGGTGAAAGCAATGACTTTTAAATCAGTCACTTATCTCTTCCGCTCAAGTCCCCTAATACAGTAACGTTGCAGTAAAATATAACTTTTGGGCCTGGGACTTGGGGAGAAGACTTCAAATTAAAATCAAGTTTTACTGATTTATCTTTTTGTACTTCATACTTTTTACAGGAAAAAAACCTTCCTGGTTAGTTAATTATTTTTATCTATTCAAAATTTCAGTTCCATATATAAGAAATGCTGCTATGAGCTCCCTGCACTTCATTTTTCAAAGTATTATATTGAAATGTTCTGTTCTTCTAGTATTTACTGAAATATATACAAACAGATGACAACAAGTCTTAGTAAGGTGTTGGGCCACTACGAGCCGCCACAACAGCTTCAATGTTCCTAAGTTCCTCTTCTCTAAGTCTCTGAACTCTACTGGAGGATGAACACCATTCTTCCAAAAATATCCCCTCATTTAATAATGGTGGTGGAGAGCGCTGTCGAACACATTGGTCCAAAACATTATGTCAGTCTGCAAGTCGGGGGTTGACATCTGATGACTGTGAAATGATTCACATCAATTTTTCAGAAGGTTTTGATTTTAAAATCTTTATTTCTACTGCAAATATCACTCCAATTATTAGCTCTAAATATCGGTTATTGGTCCTCTTGTGGAGGAGGTGTAATACCAGCTGTCAGACCGTTTGAATCTGCACCTGATTATTGCGCATCAAAAAATAGTTTCAGCACATAACTTACTTTAGATGCATAACAGATTAAACTAGTGACCATCTTGTGATGGGAACACACCAGCAGCGACGCCTGTCAACATGTTGATGTTCTGAGCCATGAGTGCTCAGCAGTTATTATTACATGAGTGAGGTGAAACAATACCAGCCACATGCTGTTGCAGCCGGTACAACTTTGTTAACAAGTGACATTAAGATGTGTTCACAGGCTTTTTTTTCCTCACTCTGGACAAGACAGGCTACTTGTTAACCTTTGCTTTCAGTCTTCCAGGCTAAACGCATCTTCATTTGAGCTCTGCAGTTAACACACAGGCACCGGAGCAACATCAGTCTTCTCATCGTGCTTTGTAAGAGAGCAGAACATTGCTGAAAGCAGCACGAGCAGCCTGTTGACCTATTCACTGTATTGTGGTTAATGTTTGAGTTATGCTTTTTTATTAAGTGTGTGCAGTGCAGGCTGCAGTGTGAATGGCTATACTTGTTAGTGAAAGTAAGTGCTGGGGACACTCATTGAATTAAAGGGATGATGATACTCTGTGGGACAAACACTTGATCTAATATTCTGATATACTGTGGAAAAATGCCAAAACACACTTCATTTAAAGTTGACATTACACAAGAAGTGTAAATGGATCCAAACCATTAGAACACTTCTCTAAACGTATTTTTAGATCATTTATCAAACTCTTTTTTAAGGATGGTAGATGGTGTGAAAAAGCTCAGCTTGGTAAACTAATTTTATTCTCTGCATATTGGTTTTTGTCTGTGAAATGGAGGAAACAGATGATGAAATATCCTGTTCTCTGCAGACCACAGATAATAATGCCATGGATAAAGTTTGTCAAACTCTCCAACAGTAAACAAAGTTTGTTATTAATGTCTCAGTGTGGCTAACCTGGCATAAACCAATTTACATAATCACTTCCCTTTTTTTTTTCCTGCTCAACTTGTTTTTCATCTGTTTTCTTCTTGTTTTGCTCTTTTTCTTGTTTTTCTTTGCCTGCCTCTCTGTCAGAGGTATCGATGTGTGAGAGACAGAGGGGTCTGCATCTTAAGGTTGTCTAATGCAATTAACTTGACCACTGGGTTTTCTGTGTGTGTCTGCGACTGTGTGAGAGAAACAAGAAGAGAAAGTTAACACTGCTGATGGTCTTTTGAGCAAGTGTGTGTGTGTGTGTGTGTGTGTCTGTGTTGGTGTGTAGGTGAAAAACATGTGTTTGTGCCCTTCTTCAACATCAATGGACAAATTAAACATGTGTGTGTGTGTGTTTGTATGTGTGAGAGAGAGAGAGAGAGAGAGAGAGAGAGAGAGAGAGAGAGAGAGAGAGAGAGAGAGTGTGTGTGTGCATGTACGTAATGAACCTCTTGACTCCCTTATTTTCCAGACCAGTGGCTAAATCATGTTGAATCATGTTTCAAGTGGAAGAAAACAAAGGGTATCAAGTCACCTCAACCAAATACACACACACACACACACACACACACACACACACGAAGAGCGAGAGAGTATGATACAAGTTTGTACATACACTAAAAGAGTACAGATACAACTATAACTATAAAATGTCCCTTGGGTCCTGTCTGTATTTGCTGTCATGAAACTATTTCATAAAGCATCAGTCCTTCTACAGCTGAAACCAAACTGACCGACATTATCGTCCTGAACCAAGGTGACTTACATTTCAGCCCAACCACCACAGAGAGGAAGTGACATATCACATCATAATCCTGCAGTGCTGTGTTTGCCCCTGTTCAAAGTTAAACACACCAAAGATTACCCAGAAAGACCAACCTGCTTCTCTCTCTGTCTCTGACAGGTTCCAGGTGTCTCCAAGATACATGTAATGTCTTCATGTGCTCCTGAACAGTTCCCACTCTGATAATCTTTAATAAATGAATAGGTTGTTTAAAATATTTATAGTGTATTTGATGCTATAGCATTGGAAAAAAATGCGTTATCTCATATACCTTATACTCACAGTCAGTGCTACCTTGAACATTTCATTCATTTCTTTCCCTTTATTCTTAAGAAATGATATTTCAACATTTCATTCATAAGGTTGAAGTAGTGGCAGTGATTTTACTGGAGATAAACTGGGCCGATTTACATTTCCCCTCCCTTCACACAGTCCAAAGGTCAGAGTCAGGTGCTGATGGATAATACTGGTCTGCCAGACCAGAGAAATTACCTCAACCTCCAATCTTCTGATGAAAGGACATATTCTCCCTCTGTTTGACTCCAAAATGTGGAGAGAATTAAGGTATCAGGAACTACCATAGAGGTGGTACTGAGTACTCCTGGGTTGGAACCAAGCGGCAACCTCCAGGGCTGAAAAATGAAGCCAACACTGAACTACCAAAATCTGTAGTTCCTCTAATGGCCACTTGAGTCTGGCTGCAAAAGTGAGTCGATCCCAATAGACTCTCATGTTAACATGCCCAACTTTACAGCAGAAATAAACATGTTAACAGCCTGGTACAAAAAACAGCTTTGTTCTCTATAGCTAATTTCCTCCTTCATGACAACTGAATTTTGATACAACTTACTTGTTTGAATTTTATTAAGGCGTTAAAGTTATGCTTAATTAAGGGTGTGCCGCTTTGAGTGACAGGTGGATGAGCGTATACTTCTCACAAACCGGCATGCAACTAAGTCTCAGCTCCACACATGCCTCACCTACTTGCCCATTTTCGGATTAGCCTGGATTGAGGCGGAGTCAGACACTGCCAAGATAGAGTGGAGCAGCCCACTCTGAGCTTCAAAACCGCTCTTCAGAAACCTAATTCCTCTACTTTTCATCGAGTGGCATCATCAAATCAAAAATTCAGTGTGTACAACAATTAGGTTCATCAGTCGAACAATTTGGGCTGCTCTGCATAATTAATGCCTTACATCCCTTACATATGTCCCTATATCCAGAGCTCCAGAGGACAAACAGGTGGCGTGGCCTTACAAAAAGCAACACAGTATTTTCTACTTAATAAGGTCACTTCACCAAAAGACAAGCCTGATTAAAAAGTAATCTCTTAACTATAACTTACGTTTGGTTTGGTGACTTTGAAGTCAGTGGTTGCTCATACAGGGTTACTGATTTTGTGCCATTATGGTTCAATATAGTGGAAGTGATGATATACAAAATCATTACATTGAGGAAACAAAGTTAAGGTGCACTACTCTGTTTGGTATTACTTTACCTCTGTTTATGGATAATGGATAAAACTGAATTAAAACTAAAACATTGGGTTGTGTGATAAGGGAGAATACAACTTGAATTTCATTGCCATGATTTATCAGCTCAAGGCCATTGTGTGTCGAAAATCGGTTCATTATCTGTGCTGTTTTTTATTATAGCATCTTCTCTCTGTACTATCCAATAAAAGGTAATTCTAAAAACAGTGCTGACAAATGCCTCATTGCTGTTTGTATTAATGTTGTTTACCATCTTAATAGCAAAATGCCTTTATCCACCAAAGGATTGCAGTGGCTTTGCCATTGGAAGCATAATTGCATCATTATGGGCTTGTTACTGAGGTTACTTGGAGGACATTTGTCAAAAAAACATTGCCATTAATCAACACATGAATATGGCAATGTGCTACTGCTTCTTCAATAGGCTTCTTAGTCTGGGCCCCCCCCCCAGAGTCTAGGATCGCCACTGCACAGGGACCATCCAAGACTGTCAGCAGAAGAAAGACAAGAGCATTAGTCATTTCAGCAAAGGCCCTACAATAAATGTTTGCATTTCAGTGGCAAAGGAGGAAATAGTGCCATGCTGTGATGGAGCCACAAAGTCTGCACAGAGGTATGTCTGGATTGGAGGCTACAGTGAGTTGCAATCAGAAAGTGAGGAGATGGGCTGGAGCTAGCTGGTTAGCATGCTAACTTCAGTAGAAGAAAAGATGTGATAGAGACAAGAGTCAACAATGACATTGTTTTCCACCTCTTGAGACAGCTCTTGGTGAATAAAGGAATGAAGTTTGATCCTGAACTTGCAACGTTTCTTCTAGACTGGTGAGTAAACAGCTGTTAATGCTAATGTTAGCTTTGTAGCAATTTACTTACTTTACTTTGACAAGCCCGTCAGGCCTGTTGAGTTTTTCCTCAAGAAACCTCATTTTACATTAAGAAGTTGAGTTTGAGCAAAGGCATTTGAACTGCCCTAACCTTCCAACATTCGGTCTTGTGCATCACTGCCGGGTGAAGAAAGCTCCTGGTACTTCGTTGCCATGACCTTTTTAGAAATACAACTGTGCCCAGAGCCCAACTGCCATGAATTGGTTTGGGGATGCAAACACAGGCGATGAATTCTAAAACTGGCATCATGCATCTTTTAAATGTTACAGTGAATAATCCCTGAGCTCCAATTTTTAGATAAATTAATTCTCCCTCTCAAACACCATGAAACAACAGCAGAATATTCTGTCCTCTGTGTTATTTTCCCCACTGACTCCCGGCATCTCTCTGCCTCGCTTTCTATTTAAGTTGCAAAGTCATGTTAATAGGGAGAGAGAGAGAGAGAGAGAGAGAGCGAAAGAGAGATAGAGAGAGAGTGTGTGTGTGTGTGTGTGTGTGTGTGTGTGGTAACCTCATCGAGTCCCTCTGTCTTTGGAGAACAGAGCCAATTTCACAATGAATTAGGAGGTGAGTCTCTAACTAGGCCAGGGGCCCTTAACACATGCACAAAAACACGCACATAGACAGACAGAAACACGTGCGCGCACACACGCGCGCAATACAGTGTGTCGAATTGAGAAAGAGAGAGGGATAGATGGAACAGGAGGAAGGAAGAGTAAAAGTACAGGAGAAAAGAAAAAAGAAAAGAAAAGAAAGAAATGGATGGAGGGAAAACCAAAGAGTGAGAGGAAGACGGAGAGTGAAAGAAAGAAAGAGGGAGCGAAGACAAGAGACAGAGGGAGGAAAAAGGAAAATAACAGCGAGAGACAGTAACAGATGTAGACAGAGTGGCTTGGAAAAGAAAGACAAAGAATCTTTTAATGCGTCCTGTGTCCTAGAGA
The DNA here is from genome assembly GCF_002814215.2 of Seriola lalandi dorsalis. Lineage (NCBI taxonomy): Eukaryota > Metazoa > Chordata > Actinopteri > Carangiformes > Carangidae > Seriola > Seriola lalandi. The sequence continues at coordinate 1,232,968 of NW_019525244.1, read as the reverse complement.
GAGAGAGAGGGAGAGAGAGAGAGAGAGTGCGTGTGTGCGTGTGTGTGTGTTTGTGTGTGTATGGGAGGGGGAAGGTGCTGTCATGCAGGGGAAGTAATGTTGCATTAGGCTTAACATTATTCCAATGAGGTTACAAACATTTTGCACCACAGCAAATCGCCTCTCTTTCTTTGTCTCTGTCTGTCTGTCTCTCTGTCCGTTTGTGTGCCTGTCTCTCTCCCCCTGTCTGTCTCTCACACAGAGACACCAACACACACAAATACACAGAAATCCTCAGCAGTGTTAAATTTAGCCTGAATGCTGTGTACTTTGCTAACACACATTTTACTTTGAAATGCCTCTGAAATATGGATGAGACTTTTTTGAAAAATGGCTACGGGTGGAAAGAGACTGAGGACAAGAGAAGGAGAGAAAGAGAGAGAGAGAGAGAGAGAGAGAGAGAGAGAGAGAGAGAGAGAGACAGAGACAGAGAGAGAAATATGCAGAAGCACAAGATTAGATGATGATGTCATCTACAGCAAATCTGGAAAATGAATTCTAACTGGATTAGCTCAGAAATTTAGCATAGCTCAGACAGCACAGAACTGTCAGGTAAGTTACAGAGCACAATGTAAAGGTGTGTTCACAATTTATAGAGAAGGCATACAAGGTCAATGAAGAGACATACTACATGGAATTGAACAGATGCTAATTCGATGTAGGTGGCAAGAATTAAGCAAAGACCTGTCTGAGTGAGCTGAAAGTCTGCTACAAAAGCTAGTAACGCTGGTATATTTGCTGTTTGTGGCATGTAAACAGTAGATGCACAAAAGGTTTGGTGTTTTAGTTATTCCAATAAATCAATGCACCTTTAAAACCACTGTCAGTCATGCTTATATCAGTATGTTTCCATCCACCTGCATTTTTACTTTGTGTATAAAATTAGTGTTAATGCAGAAAGTTAAAACATTTTTAAGTTTTACATTAAACTTTCAAACCAAGTCAAAGGTCCTGCCCACCCTCACCTGGCCTGTGCAAATTCATTAGGTAATTAGCATGTTAGTCATGTGGAAGGGGTGGAGCTGTGATTTGTGGGAATTGTATGATGTAACAAAACACTATGCTCTAATAAAAATGATAATAACCTAAGATGTCCCGCCTAAACAGGTGTAACAAAGTAACTGTCAGAGGGCTGTCAGTCAAGTGTAGTGTGCACCCGTCCAACACAGTCCATACGAGAGGTGTAATCAGGCAGCATGGGTGAAGGTGTAGGCGGACTTGCGTGTGTGTAGAGGCTGCAACAGGCTGCTGGTCTCATAGAAATAGATTACAGGAAACTGTGGTATGGAGGGGCATGTCAGTCTCTCATTTCCTGCTGCCAATAAAAACATAAAGTCTCTCTGAGGCCAATATAGTTATTCTGAATCAACAGTGGATGATGTAGCAGCTGACGGCTGTACTGTTGTGATTTCCCAGCCAAACGTGTCTTATATGAGATTCTCCTTTGGCTTCTCTTCCACTTCAGTGACGTCAGCAAAAAAACAGACAGAAAGGAAAACCAGTGCAGCCAACAAAATCTTGTTTGTTCTGTGTTTTTTTGACAACTAAAACATATTTTTGCTCTGACAGGTAATTCACTGACAGTAATATTGGACAGAATTTGAACATGATCTGTGATTAGATTTTACTTACATTGTAATTTTCAAAAGTCAAATTTGTTGTTAGATTTCAGTAAATTACTTCGATCCCATATTTAGATGACATATTGAGAACAGATTATTCTTTGAACTATCAGATCAAAGCAGATGACGTAAACCTTCAGTGTTCTCCTTGTTCGCTTTTCTTGTCCACTTCCTAACATGTGCAACCAGCGACCCCAACCAGTCCTCCAACCTGAACAACCACATAGGTGGTTTTTTTCAACCCTCTGATACGACCCATAGGAATCTCCTGAAATGGTGTCCATATGGTGACAGGTGTACTGGACCTTGGTCGCCATGGTTACAATAATAAACTGTCATAGCTTGGTTTAGGTTAAGGCACACAGCTACTTGGTTAGCTTTTGGGAAAGATTGTGGTTTTTGGGTTAAAATAAGTACTTCCTTCACATGAGATGGTCTGTGTTGCCATGGTTACAATAATAACAATGTGGTTCACTTTCTGGAACGGTCATGGATAAAAGAAACAACAAAAAGTGCTACTCTCAAATGGGAACTGAACACCGCTCTCCTGTGCTGTCCTGTTTTCTTGACCAATCCATCCACCCCGAACTCTTCCTGAAGTGGACTTTGTAATGTCGCCTAGCAACAAAATGTAACTATGGGTCACAATAACTTGCTGCACAGACGACCTATGGGTTTGTTGTGTTCAGGACACTCTCAGCTATCCACACACTTTGATTTCCTCACTGTGTTATACACACATAAAGACATGAGCGCACATAATGTCAGATACATCATAATACACCTACTCTTGTTTGTAGGTACAGGCTTATGGGCCACCCACACACCCACACCCCCACC
>NW_019525244.1:1182613-1230447 GCF_002814215.2 Seriola lalandi dorsalis | reverse complement strand
ACACACACACACACACACACACACAAACACAAACACAAACACGACGGAGCTGTGGTGCAGGAGGCAGCAGATTGCTCCTGAAGGCAGCTCAGGGCTGGTAAAGCTCTTCACTGTGGGACATGACGGATATAAAAACAAGATTAGAGAGTTCAGTCTGTCTGCTTCTCACTCTCCCTCTGTCTGCACAAACTCCCTTTGATAAAAACTATCATTTGATCATTTCACTGAACAACATTTATTCCTTGGATAATGATGAAAATCAGGTTGGAGATGTAGAAAACACTCCCGGCTGAATGGAAGAGTTTTATTTTTATTTTCACTTGTGTCAATTTTAACATTGTTTGCACTTTGATTTTTTATTTTCACTTCATCTTTTCCATAATTTCTTTAAGTATTATTTATATTATATAAATATATTATAATATGTATCTACAGTGGCACAGTAAAGAAGCATTTATTAGTAATATGATAACTCTACATCTCCCTTTTTCTTCTTCTCAATCTATCTATCCATCCATTTACATCTATGTTATTCATATTTCATAGTTTATTTCTCCCTGTAGCTCAACTGTCAAACTTGAGACATAAAAACAACATTTCAAACTATAATTTTTGCTGTTTCCTCGGTTTTCTTCTCATTTGTTCTGATATTTTCTCAGTTTGTATCTTTTTCATTATTTTAGTGCCTCTCCTTGTTCATCCTGTATAACCTGAATTATGCATACAACATGATCCAAGGTCAAAGGTCAGCTAACCGTGATTTAAGTGTGGTACTTTGGTCATATTTTCAAATACTTTTCCTCTCTCTTTATCTTTCTCTGTTCCTCCTCTCATTTCTCTCTCCCTTCACTGACCCTGAGTTACCACTGCTCAGACCCAATCAGATGCGTTCTAACCAGTGGATCATGTGTGCACTTCATCTGTTTATGTTTGCCTAAGTGTTTGTGTGTCTCACCCCTCCATCCCCCCACCCCCCTCCCCCAGGCTACAGCAGTAATACTATATAACTGTTCTCTGTGATCACTTGACAGATCATACAGCATTACTAACAACTGCGTGTTGATGAACACACACAAACACACAGAGAGGAAGAACCACTCAAAGACCAAACAGCAGCAGGCAGTTGCTAAAAGTTCATTTAAGACTGGCTGAATGAGGTGGGTAGAGTCTCATAAAACTAGCACTGCAAGCCTCTCCTCCTGTAATATTCTGCTGTGATTAGTTTATAAAAACACTTGCCATTACACCGCTCACACACAGTTGCGTCTTGTGATGGCTGAAATGAAAATGTTGTACAGATATTGACGCTTCCCAGGCAATAGGTGGGTTTCCTTCCACCTGTTTTCATGTTTGTTAATGCAAGTTTTCAATTTGAGATAAAAAACAAACAAAAAAAAAAAAAACTGTGGGAATATATCATTATATCACAAAAAGTTCTTACGCTTAGCTGAGGTGGAAATGTTTGCATAATGACAAAAGCAAAATGCGAGTGGAACGGAAACAGACTTAGTGAATAAATTAAACAGCTGCAGATGAGAACATCGCATCTGTGTAGCGATAAGGAGACAGCTACTTTCCTTCAATTGATACATATAAGAATCAGAAATGCCATATTTTCATCATGTTTACAATTTATGATAATAATAATAATAATAGTTTGAGGTTTGACTGCTGCTTTTTTGACTCCATTGTCTTGTTGCACTGTCTTCTTCTACAGTGGTTTAATGCCAGCCAACTAGAGAATTGGCTCCACCTGTTGTTTATTTTGACAAACCAGCTCCTAATATTCACATAACAGTAGTCATAACAGTGATCAGAAAAGCTACTTGTGTCAGAGCTGCAGCATTTCCTCAAACATTCCACATAGGGGTGGGCGATCTGGCTAAAAGATCCTGTGACAGTCTTTTTCCGGTAGATTTGGAATCCACTATCTGAATCATGATCTGCGTGATCTGTTTTGTGAAAGTCCCAACTAGAAACTAAGTCTAGGTCTCTCATCACGTGGAGGGACTGTAACTGTACCGTCTTGGACTGCTGCTGGTGACAGTGGTTCTTATTCTGCTCAGGTGGAGAACTGGTACATGTGCTGCTACGCCAAACTCACTGAGCCTTTAGAGCAGAACAAAGACTGCCGTCGCAAGCTAGCTGTTTGACATTTGAAAATGGGCTGGTTAGCAGCGACTGAACTTTTACAATTAAATATCTTCTTAATCATAATGATGTAAAATCATCCAGGATATAAGTTTGTCAAATCGCCCACATTTCCACAGGCTTGCAGACACTTTTTTGCTTTGCATCATTTGCTTTGTCTGTTTCCATTCCTACACCTTTTTCTTCACTGTGCAAATAAAGATTGGTTTTTATTAAAAACAGAAAAAATATTAATTGGCTGAGTTATGCTGATGCTTCTCTTCGCATGACCTGTCCACAAGAGTGTGTTTACCAGGTTTGGCTAAATCAATATCATATCACTTATCTTTACTGGGAGGCGTGGTCTACCACTCATATGACTCAATCCTTCTTCAGACTTCCCTTTTCTACCATATTCTGTTCCATTTTATTTCAACTTTAATCCCCATTGTAACTGGACTCATGGCCACAGAACACACACAACCCCAAATGGTACACAACCAATCTAGAGTCTAGACCCAAGGATGTCCCACGGCTTCGGATTGAACAGCATTGTAAAGACAAAAGATTATCCAGCCTTACAAAGTGTTCGCTTCCCTCAGGTGCAGCAGTTAATTAAAAGCTGTGAATGTTTAAAAGGTAACAGTAAGAAGCTGTGGATGAAGAACATCCAGAGTGTCACATTTAGGAGATACCCTCCTTACTGCAGGTTTTTCCTCGATCTCAGTTAACTTTGGGTCTATTTCCAGTGCTTCTTTTCAGATAAGTGTATTTTGCTGGAATCAACATCATAGCCAACAGCTGATCTGCAAGCTCTGTCTGTGTCTTTACTTTAATCTCCATTTAATGTTGAAAGCACAGCCATAAAGCCTTCTGCCAAGAGACACAGACCTAACTACAGGATCAAGGACAGAGATGTTTAGCCAAGGCCTGGCACACACTGACAGATATCTTGGGGGCTGGTTTTCACTGTTTATTCATCGTTAGAGGCGTGCTGCTGGAGATACCAAGCTGAAGTTGAAGAAATCCCCGATTCCACCATGTGAGAGAGATGGATCCTTTACAACAGCAAATGTTGCTGCTAAAATGCTGAAGTACCATGACACAGTAAATCTTTTGCAACTAGTCGGCAGTCAAGATGCACACACACGCACGCACGCACGCACGCACGCACGCACGCACGCACGCACGCACACACACACACACACACACACACTCATATGTATTCATGCATGTAAACAGTCACACAAGTCTCTCTGTGGGTCATGCGGATTAGATCTGGAATGGCCTGAGAACTGGCCTTAAGCTTTCTGTGTGTAGAAATGGAGAAAAAGGAGGTTGACAGGAAGAGTCATAGATCTGAATGTGGGTGAATACAGAGAGGAAGAGAGAGAGGATGAAAGAGGAGAGAGAGTAATAAGATAATAAGATTCAAACTGATATTCTGGTTTCCAAAACAGGATGAAATAAATTGATCTCACAGCATTTTGTGTATGTAGCATCTAAAGTCAGAGTTTATAGTAGGAGGAATCAAACTGATGCAGAGTATTTCAGTATGGTCTCATTATAATGGCACTGTTTGCCTTGAGAGAAACCACAATTAGCAAACCTCACAACCTACCACGAAAATTCAGACCGACAATGTGATACATCTCTGCGAACAGATTTACATATATCGCAGGGATTAAAACAGCACGACACAAATAAAAATTCAAATCCTCTGAGAAAGGACAACAACAGTGTCGAACCTCAGTGTCCCTTTACATCTCATTTACCTGCTTTTATTGCCACAGTGTGAACAGTATTATGTTAGGAAAGGTCAATGTAAAAAACAGAAAGATACATTTTATCAAAGGTAAAAATTTATGCTGTACTATATTTTACCAACGATTTTCTTTTTTACATTTTTTTGTACGTTCTAATACTCCCTCTATCCTTTGAGCTATTTCTCTCCTTATTACAACACAATAAAAATAATCCTATTTGATCACAGCATCAAAGGTCCCATATTGTATAAAAGTAGATTCCCATGTCTTTTTTGATTATAAAGCAGGTATAGGTTCTATATTAATACTATGAAAGTATCAAAGCGCTCAGTCCACAGAGAAATGCACACAGCCTGTATTCAGAAACGGAGCCTTAAAATGAGCAATCAGGAATTCCTGTGACTTAGTGATGTCACAACAAAGCAGTCACCGCTCTCAGCCATGCCGCAAGCCCCACCCACCTGGACCCACCATCCAACCTTGTAAGATTTGGTTTGTAATTTTTGTGTTTTACCTGAAATCTGCTTTATTGGATCACTCAGACAACTGTCAGCCAATCAGAAGAGAGGCTTAGAGCCTTCTCTCTTGTGATTGGCTCACCAAATTGTTGTTACTAGAGCTCCAAAGAGAAGCCTGAGAGAGGAAATGTGAAACTACACTGGAAAAGTGTAAAATATGGAACCTTTAAGCAATGCTTTATGCCCAACCCGAGAGATGTTCCAGTGAGACAACACAGGAAACAATTTCCCTTACAGTACATAGACAATAAATGCATAGTGAGAAAATGTACTGTGTAAGAAAGGCTGTGATTTCCTCTCTCTGCTCTTATCTCCCTCCACATGAGCGCGGTTGAACCCAGAAAATGTGGGACTGAATAATTCCTTGACAAATGAAGCTATGGCTTCTCATATCAACTCTACTGAAGAAGAGGTACTTGTACATGTGATCCTGTCTTTGGCTCTGGGATTCAAAGTGGAAGCAATATGGAGCCATGAATGCAAGAACTCTGAAAGGAAACTGTTGAAGCTGTATCCTCTCTCAATCCATGCTGCTTATCATGGCACATCATATTATGGACTGGAAGATGAGTCAGTTTGTGTGTTTTCATGTGTGGATGTGAATGCAAGTGCCAAACAGTGTAAAGAGAAGCAAAGGCAGGGTACGTGTGTGTGTGTCATAGAAAATAAGCAGTGTGTTGTCATTGCACCAACAGGCATATTGCACATGGCACAACAATAAGAACACAAGCAGGAATGAACACACAATCAAAGGGAATGCAGCTCCTCCTCCCCCCACACCCACACCCACACCCACACCCACACCCACACACACACACACACACACACACACACACACACACAAACGCACACACATGAAATACAAAAGTGCAAATGGAAGTCAGCTTAAACTCATAACAGCAAAGTGCAGATGTTCCTGCCAAGTCAACGTCAAGTCAAAAGTCACTGGAGCCTGAAACAATCTATGTTTAATGTGGGAATAAGACAAATAGACCAAATACAAACACACAAAACGGTGCCAGGAATGTAAATGCATTCAATTGTTTTAGGATAACTTTGTATTTGTGCATTCAAGGAAACTTTAAAAGTGCTGTAGTAATGATGAATGATGTATCGCTGAGTCTGGGCATCTGTCATAATGATGGATGGAGTCACTCAGAGATCCACTGTACATTAAAAGCAAGCAGAGAACATATTTCTGCCATGGTTTAAGCCCACTGTGTTTCCACTGTGTTACTGCAGCCAGTTCACACAAACCCATTGTGTGAGGGTACATCTAATATATACATATAATCCATCAAGCCTAGAATTATTTGAAAATCAGATAAATACTCTGGTACTATCTCACAGCCTCACCTGTCCTCCTGACCAGTTCTGACCTATCCTATTAATTCATTAATTTGTGTATTCATCCATTCATTTATCTGTCAATCCATCTATCCACCATGTAGTTTTTGCAGTGCCAGTAAACATACAAATCTGGGTTGGGAGCAGAAGTTGCCATTCCATGTTCCATCACACTAATACATATGTAAAGTGGATTTCAATTTCAAACCAATTTACTATGTCCAGGGTCTCCTGTAGAAACAGTTAGGCTACATGTTGGAAATGCGGTCATTGAATGTCTCTTAAATAAATATTATATGAACACTTGACATTTTTCAACCAGATTTAGTCCAGTTTAAGCAGACAGCTCGACGTCTTTAAGCCTCCGAATCACCAAAACCACTAAAAGGGAAAATCCACAAGCTTCTGCTCCATTAAATCAGTTTCACTTCAGTTCATCACTAAATTCTCACATGTGCATTGTGAGCACCTGCAGATACTATATATGGACTGAGCAGGAACTGCGTAACACCAGCGCCTGCGGTGTGCTGCTGATCTTTTGCAGCTGGCCAGAGTCATTCCTATGTTACGTTCTCTGGCAGAAAATTACAGGTTTACAACATCAGGTGTTTCAGATTTTATTAAAATGATGTGTTGCATCTGATTGTTGATGCAGTAATCGTAAGATAGCAATTTGCGAATGTCAGGGTGTTCCACAGCCTGTTCTGGGCAATGTTAGTTAAAAAAAAAAAAAAAAAAAAGGTTATATTTCAGGGGAATATTTGTCTTAATACTGAAAAATTACCATGTTCAAACAGACCACAGGGCAACTGCTGACTGAGATGAACCCAAACGCCTCTACAAGTTACGTTGTGATGTAGATTTTCCTCATAGGACCATTCATCCGTTAATGCACTGTGTCCTACCTGTCACTTTGAGTTGTGTTGTCCGCCGCACAAGTCTCGATCCATACTGTAACTCACAGGTGTAATTTCCCCCGTCACCCTCCTCCACCTCAGGTATCCCGATGTGTGTGGTGTTCACAGTGATGGAACTTCTCCACTCAACCCGCTCACACTCCTGACAGCAGACGCACACAGAATTGATTCAGCTACAACAGTCTACAGAGGACATACAGTAGCTATTAGGTGTGTGTATATGTGTGAGTGTATATGTGTGTGTCATACCTTATACCAGGTCATCTGTGGCTGTATGTACGGAGCCATATAGTCTTCTATATCAGGACAGGTGATCATTTTGCTGTGGGTGATCTCAGCTTTCTCCAGATGGCGGATTTTGCTGCTGAAGCATTTCCCCTCGTCACTCTCCTCCACCGTCATCGACATGGAGACTTTCATGCAGTATGTTGAGTTCCTGAACAGATCACAAACACAACATTGGGAAAATGTTTTCACCACGTTCCTCTATTGACGGTGGCAGATTTTTAAAACCTTACAAATATGCAGAGTTCCTCGGAAAAGAAGTGCTCAATTGCTGAATCCAATCTGTGAATCTGAACTACTCAACATCACAAAGATAACATGTGAGTGAAATCTGTATTTCTATTAGAAGTCCAGCAACCCCAGTCGAATCTGAATGGATTTTTTTTGAGGAGATTTGATTATGTGTCCAAGAGTGAATGAGAATGTTGAGATGAGTGATTCCTCCAATTGTCCAACACTGGAACTCTGTGTAAAGCGGTGTAAGAGCTGTTTTCATGGTCAAAGTATTGGGTAGACCAGTATTGGCTGCTGTTGTGGGTATTTTGGTGAAATTATAGGCCCTCCGACATCTCAGTGTTTCATCGACAACAATGAAGGATTCGGCATCCAGAAGAAATTATGGGTTGTACAACCTCTAACACACACAGACAAATCAAATTCTATAAGAAATTAAACCCTGTGAAGGCACACCATCGAGGGAATGGTGTATTCCTTTCATGGGTTGTTAACTATTCTGTATCTTGTCCATGTCGATCCTCATCCCAAATGAAGAAACTATAGGTGTTATGGCAATGACATGCATCAGTGATTATATTATTTTTTCAGATGCGCTTTGAAAAAGGCTCAAACTGTCAAAGCAAAAAAATTTTTCTTTAAAGTAAATTTTTGTCAATTTAACATAAAAAAGTAAATAAATAAAATAAATATGATGAATTTACCACTAATCCTGACTAATATAACAAATATTATAATATATGGTGTCCTAATTGCATAGTATACACAGATTGTACACTAAAGACATTTTGAAAGAGTTTGCAAATAAACATAATTCAATGTACTCTTTGTACAATATGAAACAAACACAGTGTTGGCCGAAGGTCACACACTTCGGAAAACTATTGGAGAGTAACAAGCAGCTAAATTTGGTACAAAACAGAGAATATCTAAAGGCTAAATTTTGGTTAAGATTAATGACTTTCCATAGATGTTTTCCTGACAAATACATTTAAAGTTACATCAGTTCATATGTTTTGGTAACTACAGATTAACTGACTGCGTAATGTGAGCGGGGTTCTGATATGAACAACACACAGAGCCGAGTTATTCATTTTGGGGTCACAGTACATCTGTTCTGGTTTGGCTTTTACTTCCATAATTAACCTGTTTTCCAGTCGTAGCTGACAGATGTTTTTCTATACATAGAAAAAGATAATATGTCAACGCTTGGTGTACAGCGGTGGCTGAAAACATAATTAATGTTAATTAAAGAAATAACACATTAAAATGTATTTTATTATGTTACATTACTTTAGATACATGTACAGATACATGAGTTACATATGTTTCTCAACCTAATTGTACAGCCCACCTGATGCACACCTGATACAATTAAGGTGCAGCTCTTACTTGGATCAGGTGCATGAGGGCAGAGCTGAAAAAAATAACTTGTAAGACAGATCTGCGGGCTTTATGTTAAAGAGAAAAATGAGAAAAGGGTGAGTTGTATTGGTGCTATGTGGGAGGCTGCAAGCGAGATATGACACTACATCCTGCTGTTATGAAGTTTCATGAGTGTCAGTAGGTGCTTGGGCCGAATTATCTGATGAACCAAAAAGAATGAAGTTTAAAGTTTGTTATGAAATGTGTGATGCGGTGTCTCCTCAAGGTGATTGTAATTGCTTGTGTAGGTCTTGTTGTGCGTGTTCTCCCAAGTTCACCTCCAGACACAAAAGACCACATTGATCTCTCTTTCTTTCTCTCTCACCCAAGCGCGCACAAACACACACACAGGACTCACCCATTGTCCCCTAACCACAACCTCTCATCTAAGTGGATCTAAACCACTTATCCCATCAATGCTGTGTATGTGTGTATTTGTGCGCTTGTGCATGTGTGTGTGTGTGTGTCTTCTAGGGGACACAGGGATTTTTTTTTTAGTCATTGACCTAACCAAGAGCACTGAGCATTGAACTAGAGGCCTGGAAAGCCTTTTATCCATCCATCCCTCAGTTTCTCTCCTCTTCATCAACCCATCTGCAACCTGCACCATCTTGTTTTCTCCTCCAGTGATTCAGTTACCTTCCCTGTATGCTGCTGTGGCTCTCTCTCTCTCTCTCACTTTCTCTCACATGCACATCACCCAGCCTTTTCGTCAACAAAGACCTTGACAAAAAGTATTTTTTGACGTTCTTTTTTCAATTACAATAACTCAACATGAATATAATAAAAGTAAGCCTTGGAAAACTAAGTGAAAAATTACTTCAACAAATAAAAACTAAAAAATAAAGTGAAATACAGACAAACAAGCAAGCTAGGATATTATAAAAAGGCAAGCTAACATTAACGTAACTTACTATACTATGGTCTGTTGAAGTGGCTATAATGTTGTTGTTACTTTCATATATATATATATATATATATATATATATATATATATATTAATACATATATATTGACAAAAAAATAAAAAATGACATGTTTGCAGAAAGATAAAGATAAGTTAGCAGTTAGCATGTGAACATTGTGTAGCACGTAGCAGCTTAAGAGCCAGCTATTTTACTTAGGGGTTGCTGGAGACCAAAAATAGACCTAAAAAGAGAGATAATATTAGACTTCGAAAAATTAATTAATTAACGTACCCAGAGACACCCGTGTTTGCTAGATGTGTGTGTTAGCTGCTTGCTAACATGCTAGCCATAACAGCTTATATTGCATTACTTGTATTACATTGACACTATGTCAGTGCTGTGTTCACAACTTATTTCTGCTTCACTATGTTTTATGTTATGATGTTAAGCTGCTTGCATTAAGCTGAACCCAGACCATAAATACTAATTTAGTGACTCAGGACCTGACTCTTCCCACCTACCCACCTCTGCTTGTAAGTATGTAGATTATACTGTGTACTGATGGGCAATTAGATTTGACACATATGGATTGCAGTGCACGTGTTGAACTTCCACATGCACTGTCAATACTGGTGATGAAAAATTTGAATTCAAAGAAATCTGGTTCCTCCCTCGCAATGGCTCTGATACAAAATCAATTTCAAAAGCGGTGAAGGATTTTATGTTAAAACGTTCTCTTATCTTTTTGCTTTGATGATATTGTTCTATACATTTATGCCAGTAACACACGCTGAACTGAGATGAACTAAACTGAAGCAGCTTCATCTTGTCTCCCTCTCTGCTGTGTCCTTCCACATTTTATTCTCTTTTTCATTGTCGTATCAGCCTCTGTCAGGGTCTCTCCCCCTCTGCCTGTCCAACCCAGAAACCAGATGCCAAATGCTAAATGGTAAAAACAGCATCTATGTAAAAAAGAAATGTATTATGCACATCTCACCATAAACATGATGATTCAATTAGACTACAATGCAAACGCTGTGTCAGAAGCATTTAGCACACGCTGTGCACCTCTTACGAATGCAAATCATGACTGCGTGTGGGTGTGCATTGATATCTAGTGCTGTGTGAAATACATTTAAATGCTTCAGTTACTAAAATGCCCCTGAAGTAAAAGACATCCGAGTATTAAATGGTCTACCCGCTTAAGTTGTACATTGTGTTGTGGAGCTGTGCTTTAATCACAAAAAATCTTTGCACCTAAAATAATGAAGTTCCCTTGATGTTGGAAATTAGATATAATTTTTTTTCCATTGCCAATTACCTGCAAGGCAAACAAGAAATACCCAGCACTGAAAATATTTGAGAATGTTGAGTGTTGGTAAGAAATATACAGTGAATGAATATCCAATAGATTCCAGCTAACCTTAAGTTAATTATATACCTCCCACACTGTTATGTTCATGCCCTTTGTTTGAGAAATTCTGGGAAATCATTAATTAAAGAAGAAGCAGGTGGAGCAGAATGAAAGACAGAGCGTACATCAAAAACAAAACTACATGATTTCATTCCAAACATTTCCTGGATATGTTGAACACCACAGGAGTCCCTGTGTATGTTCAGTATATGAAGTATATGAACTTTCATTTAATTGGCTTCTTCCAAGAAGAACTTTAGAATCAAAAGTGTTTGAAATAAATGCATCAGTTTCCTTGCCAAGAGATGTATTTTCAGTATTGCTCCTTGATTTTACCTTCATAGATGTTTGATAAGATAGCATAATTTGTTCAGACAGAGCAGTTATGATTGTCCTGGACAGTGTAATGTTTCTACTTAATTGCACATTGTAACGCTATCACTGTGTATATCCAAAATATTTAAAGGTGCTATTTGTAAGTTTTGCTACTGCTACATAGCCAACGTTTGCGTCAACAGCTGTTTACTTGACAGTCTTGGTAAGAGCTTCAGCCATTGTTCAGAGTTTATAATATGCTCTCTGAGCTGCGCTACTTCTTCAGGGCAGATTGGACGCTACAGTGTCTCAGTATCAGAAAGTGACAGGACAGTCTGACCAGGCCATGGCTAGCTGGTCAGCATGCTAACTTCATTAGAAGAAAAGAAGCGATAGAAATTGAAGCAAAACAAGATGGTTTTTTCTCTACCATTGGAGACAGTTCTTAGTGAGTAAATGAAGGTTGATGATGAAATGTAAAGTTTCTTCTAGACTTTTAAGTAAATGGCTGTTAATGCTAACATTGGCTATGTAGCGATGGCAAAACTTACAAATACTGGAACTCCTTTAAAGGAAAAGTTTTGACATTTTGGAAAATACTTGCTTTTTTTTCCCAAAGCTTAGATGAGAGGATCAATACCACTTTAATGTCTGAATGCTTAATATAAAGCTACAGCCAGCTGGTTAGATTAGCTAAGCTTTGCTGTGTGCAAAGATAACAAAATCCACCTAGTAGAACAAAGTTCACTAATTAACTTCATTTCATTTAATTCATAGAAAAAATACAAAGTGTAAATCTACAAGTGAAGTTTTATGGTGTGTTATGTAACAGGACCAGAGAATTCTACAAGACATGCCTTTTTATGCCAAGCTAACCGGTTGCTGGGTAGTCTTGTAGTTGTATTTATCATACAGATATGTTCGTGGTATCAATCTTCTTGGCTAACTATCAACATTTTATGTTTTCAGGAAATGAAAATAGAGTTCTGCAGGGAAAATGTACTTTTGTAGCCCTACCTACAAGTATCATCACCCTGGTTCCCTTGACAAAAAGGACTTTATTAAACAGACAAGGAAATGGCTGCAAGACAGGGCAATGAGCAAAAAGCTTGAAAATACTGAAAAATAGAGCTAATATGGTGCTACATATTAGATTGTGCAGGATATGTATAGTTCATCTTGGTCTGATTAGAGATGTGTTTGCATTTCATTGCCTCAGGTTATTTTATTCTCATGAGATGCGCACACTTTGCAGTCTAGAAAAGCAGCATTAACAACACTCTAGTTCGTCAGGATCATTGATGATGGAGTCTAATCTGTTTTCAAAAACGCTATTTACTGTACCTGGAGTTGTTACTATCTGCGGGAAATTAAATATGTAATTGAGAAATAAGCTGTGATAATAGGATTATTGCATCCACATGAATAAAGTGTCAGTGTCAGCCTGTAAGGACAGAAATATTAAAGGGTCAGTTCACTCAATTAAAAAAAGGAGGGGCGGATATTTAAGGCTGAGTGAAGCACTGACTGCACATGAGTTGACATGGCCAGTTCTTTTTAGTATCATTTACATTGAGCAGAATGGCACTCCTTATAAACTAACTTATACTACAGGAATAATTTAACATTTTTGGGAATACACTCACACACTTTTTTGCTGAGGGTATGATTCAGCATTGATACTAAAGCCAGTGGCTGGCTAGCTTATCTTAGCATAGATATTTTAAAACAGGTAGAAACTGCAATTCTTGTTCTGTCCACGGGAACCAGCACCTCTAAAGCTCACCTAATAACCTATGACACCTAATGTTATATGTTATATTTCATTTGTTTGATTTGTTTGAAGTGTAAAAAGACATATTGTGATTATAGGGGAGTTAATGTGCGTTTTTAAGATGTTGGTAGGCAGATTTTGTTGCCTTTGGACTGCAGGCTAGCTGTTTGTAGATTTATTTTTAGCATGCAGACAGGAGAGTGGTATGTGTTACTCAACTTCAAAATGTTGAACTAGGCCTTAAACTTAATACGTATACTGTAGAGTAAATGAATGAAAGCGTTACAAATATACATGTGTGTAGACACTTTAATGCCCAAATGCCATATGTTGTGAAATCAACTCCGCTGATAGTTCTCTTAACGTGTGTCCTTTGCTGCTCTGTGCAGGACTTCTGTAACAAACATGCTTTACAAATAAGCTCTTGAGGGGTCTTGGCAATTTAATGCCAGTAAAATGCGTCCAGTGATGCTGCATCCTCAAATGAATGAGGTGAAAAAAGAGATTTAAAAGGTGAAACAAAAGATTTGTGGCTCCCATTCTGCATCTAATGTGAGTGGCTGACATTCATAACCCCTTTGTTATCAGCAAGTTTCTACATTAAACTCAAGTCTGGTGCACACACAGATGTACACACACACCCCAGCGCTTGTATGTGTGTGTTGTCTGTTGCATGTGGCTTGTTATTTTGTAACATCGTGAAAAAAGGGTAGAGTTGGTCACCTGTATTTGCATTTGAAGACATTTATGAGTAAAACATGGGATTTCACTCTTACCAGTATGTGCATATGGGTGTGTTCATGACTCCCTATGTGCAAGACACATGAGGAATGTGCTGCCAGGCTGAAACAGGTACCAGGTGTGAGCGAATACATCTTTCAGTACAACTGGAAACATAAGTGACTAATCAACTGAGAAAGCAACTGAAAAAAAATTAAAATGACATGACACTCTGTAAAATTATGAAATTCAGAATGACATTCTGAAAAGTATGCTTTATGGTTATAAAAT
Source organism: Seriola lalandi dorsalis (assembly GCF_002814215.2). Lineage (NCBI taxonomy): Eukaryota > Metazoa > Chordata > Actinopteri > Carangiformes > Carangidae > Seriola > Seriola lalandi. Next base: position 1,216,403 of record NW_019525244.1, on the reverse strand, counting down.
TATACAGAAACTTGTTTACTACAAATTATAACAGTCTACTGGTTGGATTAGTTTTCCTCCATTGTTGTAGCCCTCATCTCAGAAGTTCATGTTCAAGTTGAAAGCTGTTGGAGGCACACTGGCACATAGACAGCATATGTACTGAGGCTATAATGATTTTTTCATTGCTACACTCTGATCCTAATTTGTAGGGATTGCTGTGCATCTGTTACATGGTCCACTATCATTTCCAAAGTGTCCTCAAGGAATGCAGCACCACTCCTAAAACTCTAGGCACATTGCACTTTGGCTGACCGCTAATATTTCAGATTTGTGTCCTATTTGTGTGTGTGTGTGTGTGTGTGTGTGTGTGTGTGTGTGTATGTGTGTGTGTGTGTTTGTACTTGCTGCAGAGTGCTCTCCAAAAAACACAAATTCCAATTATCTAAGATGCAAAATGAGCGATAAATTAATCTCCAAATCAATTTATAATCCACCATATCCTCTCCGTCAATAAATCAAGCTCACCTTCCCTGCAATTACCCTCCTATGATCAGGGCAGGCTGCTGGAGGGTGCGTTGAATTATGGCGCTAATAGAGGGGGATGTATCCTGGCCAGCAGGCAGCGTGTTTATACCTGGATGGAGCTGCAGATTAATTTGACTATCAATCTAACTAACAGGCAGAGAGAGAGAGCACGGACACCTGCGCCTGCTGAGACATTCACACACACAAGCACGTACACATTTCTGTGCATGCAAGTAACTGAACACCAGTGGTGGAACCCTCAGGGCATTCTATGCCTTCAGAGAAGGCTAAACACATCAGCATTTTAAATGTTACATTTAATTGCTTTCATTTAATAATTATTTTCTTCTAATTCTAAATCTAGACTAATTTTCTATCAAGTTTGCTTCAGAAACGAAAAGTTACTTTCCTAAAACCATGAAAAGAGAGTTATCCAATCATCATCCAATTTTTTTTTTTTTTTTTGCTGACGAGCCAGAGAAAATGTTAGCTGGCTCACTCATTGGATAGGACTTCATAATTGGAACAGAACGCCCTGAAGCCACCATAGCCACATGTGTTTGTTTAGAAAGTGGCAGGTGAATTAGCCAATCACATTTTGATAAATAGTGGGTGGGACCAAAAATCACTGCCCTAGGCCTTACCAAAGACCAGAGCTATCTTGCAGAGGTTTACCTTTTTCTGTCCAGGGGGTGAAGCTAGCAGAACAGCCACTTTAGTCAGTTAAACAGCAGTCACATCACAGATGACAAAGTGATAGGACAGTCTGCAATAGACAGTGGACACTTATAGACTGAAGGAATATAAATAATTTAGGAATAGATAGACAATCGGATTTCACAACCACTTCGACGGTAGGGAGTCACCACCGTTGAAGTGGTTTGCTGGTTTACGATGCTGGTAAATCTGAATGAATTATACTTTTGTACTCATGGTTTCTGTAAAATGAACTGAACAGTTGAAATGTAGGGAATCTATCTGAGCTGACAATGTGTAGAATGTCAATACTGACAAAAGTTTAAGCTTTTATAGCTTTATGCCTGTGGCACAGCGGTAATACTCATAGTTTGCCACTGCTGAACACAAATGCTTATATACAGTATATGGATGCATGTATTAGGCCAACAACAACAGGCTGTATGTTACATCAATAAGGTCACAAATGCTGCTTGTGCAGAGGTTTTTTCAGTGTTTAATTCAGGCATTTTACACCAAATGGCAGCAATGAATATGCTTTTATCAATGAATTTTAATTATACTATAAATGACTTGAGGTTTGTAAGCATTGCATTTACTATTTTTAAGTTACTGGAGACATTCATTCATTACAACAGTGGGTGCAACTCTGAGTCATTTTATTAAGATTACAAAAGTCTTTAGGTCCTTTTAAGTCTTTTTTGATTAAAAAACAACTAAATTGCTTCAAAATGAATTTGAACCTCATTAAAAAATAATTGCACTCTTTTGATAATTAAAGTTACTAAAGAGAATACACACACAAATCAAACAACACACACACACATACTCTCAGACATACATACTAGCCTGTGTCAACTCACTGACACATGAAAATTGTTCAAGGTAGCAACCATTCAACTTAATGTTTGAGCCATGTTGTGTCAGTGTTGCACTGTGCATGTGCATTTGTTGGGTATTGTATGTCTGTGTGTTGTGCATAAGCAAAGCTATCATTCATGCTCTCTTCCATTTTTGGCCAAGTGTTTTTATACTGTATAAAAGTGAAAGCATGAATGTGTGTGTGTGTGTGTGTGTGTGTGTGTGTGTGTGTGTGTGTGTGTTACATTTGAGTGCTAATATTCCTGTATGCATAAGGTCAGCAACCTCAGCCTCTGAGGAACAGATCAATATGTGCCACTACTGATAAGCAACAACCTAACATTTGTCTCAGTGGACAGCTTATACCAGAGTGATCACTTCATCTACACTCACTATGTACATACATTCTGTATACTGTATATCAGAAGAGAAACACAATGAAGGCATGTCGATCAGCTGGAAAAACAGGAACATAATGTTTGGTTTTTTGGTTTTCCCAGATTGATTTTTCTGTATAAAAACTGGTTGAACAACTAGACAAACACCAAACCAGTCTAGATGATCCTAAAACACACAACTAACTCCAATGTGCTGAAAAAGAGACGTATTACAACTTTCATAACTTATCATAAATGCTTTCACAGGCCTTTTTGGGGTCAGCAAAACTTGGAAAGCAAACTCTGCCACAGTATGGTATTCAATTCCACCTGTAGCCACCTATACTAAAAACTAACAGTATGCTATCCTGACCATAACATTAAATGGTCATGTCATTTACCATTAAACATTCATTAATGCTCTGAATCACTAAGAGCAGTTACAGTGACTTCAGAAAGTAGTCAGATCCTTCCACTTTATTGTGTTGTAGATTTAATAATTTTTGCTCATCAAGCTACACTTAGTTACCAATAATGACAAAATGGAAATAAAAAAACAATTATTGAAATATATAATTTATTGTGGCAGGTGTATCCTGTTTGCTTTAATTATCTTTGTGATGAATGTAGAAGTTGACTGGAGTCCACCTGTCGTAAACTGAACTGATTGGCCACAGGAGCGTTTCTAGAAGGAGACAGGGTCTGGGCTTGTGGGGCTGAGGTCAGTGTGGTCCCTGCTGTTCTGTCTGTGACACCACTGCCTAAATTTTATTTAATTTTACTGAATTGTATGACCACTGCAAACATGATATTTGATTTAAAATTTCATTTTGAATAGTAATGGACAATTGCTCTGGATAAACTGGACATCTGTAGGTAAGCTGAGAATTGTCAAACATATGGCACCAGTCTTTAATTGATACTTTACTTTTTTAATCTCTTTTTACATTTGTATATGACTGTTTGTGTCGTGCAAATAAAAGAAACCAGTAGCCTGATTTGAGTAGATAGAAGCGTTTCAATTCATTACGGGAATGCCAGGTGTTTCGACCATCTTCATTTCTCCAAATTGTTTTACCAACTCCCCAAGTGTCCTATATCCTTTTTAAATCAAGTCATAGAAATACAGAAATATGTAAAAACAATATGCAAGAATTAATAGTCTCTGTGTTCATGTTCACCCAAAGCAAAAAAGAGCTGTAAGACTCTATTGGCCCCTGTCTCCCTGCCACTTGCATGTGAATATATATAGATTTTTTTTTTTTTTTTTAGTAAACTGCACCATGTAAGCACATTGTAAACTAATACAACTAAGCAGGAAAGTAGTAGATTAGCATAGAATATTTTTTTACTCAAGACTCAAGATTAGGTCTCAAGATGAGGCAATATTGCAGGTACAAGGCCCCCATCATTTCAATGACTGTGTTTTAGTTTTGCATACACTATGATAAAACAAATTGCCATTAATTAAATTACCACAAATTGCCACACAGTGAATTCGGAGCCTTCCAGGCCTCCTGAGGATCTGGGATCCCGGGGCACTTGTCTACTTTGAAAAGTGGAAAATTGGAACATAATTAATGTTTGGCGTCAAATGGACAACTACCTATATTTATCCTTGGTTATGCATGAGTGAAGATGTAAAAAAAAACATGTAGTGACGGGTTTAGCTTGGGTTACACAGCATGAAAGCCAAATGCATCTGTGAAGAAAACTGTGTCTGGACTCACCTGGCCAAGGTGTGTGTGTGTGTGCGTGTGTGTGCGTGTGCGTGTGTGTGTGTGTGTTTGTGCATCATTTGTATGCAGTACTGAGTGTATTTACCCCAAGGCTTGTATTTAAAATTAAGTTGCTGTGCAGGCTTGGTCTTCTGTAAATTTATGCCTGTGTTGGATGGTTTAAGTTCATTTACTTATTCTTACATTTATGTGATTTATGTGCATATGTTTTTGTGTTGTAATGTGGACTCCACTGAACTTCAAAGCAGTTTGTTCATATCAATCAGAGTGAACATTGAGCTGCGTAGTGGTACACAACCTCAAAATGTTTGTCTTTTGCACATTTGACTGATTATGTCTCAACACTATAAATACATTTCCCAAAATCAGTAATTTCATTCGCATTGATTTAGCTCATTAATTGCAACAATGTCAGTCCCACACACAGAACTATAGTGTTAATTAAAGCTGTGTTAAATAGAAGGTAAAATACAATTTTTATTCTTCCTATAAATCATTAAGCTGATTGGCAACTTAAGACAGCATGCTGGGCTCTGCAGAAACTGAAATTAAAATAAAGACTTATTTGACTGATGGGTTTCAGCTCTGGTCTTTGGAACCCAGAGTACTGCTGGATTTCTGTCATACCTGCCACTATAGTGTTGCCTTTACCAAGTGTCCCAGGCATAAGTCATTCAAGGTTATATTACTGACACAAGTGAAGAGGGGCAATGTATACATATAGCTAGAACAGGATCATTTTGATGGTGCTATTTGCTGTTTGCATATGAAAAATCTTGCTGACCTCAGAGGCTCTTTGGCACGTTATTACTATTAAAGACACTACAGTGAACAGTATGGCACACTTAATGTTGACAGTGTTAATACAGCCTTTACCAAAGGGTTGATGCCTAAAAATGTCCAAAATATCCTCAGCATTTTGAAATAATAGCAAAAGCATCATAAAACAGTGCAGTATTACCAGAAGTCTCATCCGTATTGAACGATTCAGCACTTCAAAATTTGTGGGTTGCCCTTTATGTAGTGAGGTAGAAAGTAATGGTGTGGACGGGGGTGCAGTGCATCAGACTTTTGAGCAGGTTACCATAGGCTGCATCCTTTCACAGACCTTCAGTTGACATTTTCTTTTTTTTTTTTTATTAAGCATGACCACAATCTTTCTTCAACCTTAATCTTAAACTGAACCAAATCAATATCTTTCTTCCACTCTACTCTACTATTCTACTCTTTACCATGCTGTAGTAGCCACACCGATATTATACAAAGTGAGTATACCAGAGTTTTAGAGAATTGTCCAGAGGGTCAGGTATATTTAAACCTGTCCACTGAGGCTTGTTGGTGTCAGTCTTGTTTTTGGAGTGAGCTTAGCCTTCTCTTTGCCTTGTTTTTTAAGCATTTTATTACTGTTTAATACAAACCACTGAACAGTGTTGGCTCTCTGAATGCTGTCATTTCAAAGAATCAAGCCAAAACTGTAAGCAGCGATTGCAGTATTGGTTGTGGGCTCATGGCCTCTTCACCAAAGGGTTGATGGCCAGATATACCTGGAGCATTCAGAATTAATAATATAATTATAATTGCACAAAATAGTTGCAGAAGTACAAACTACTCAACAGTAGCAGAGAGTAAGGTCTCTAAAGACCAAGAATCAAAGTGGCACAGCAAGGAAATTAGTCCAAACATCACTTATTTTCCTCTGGGGCACTGAGAGGGATAAATGCTTCATCTGCATCTCTTGTCGATATACACCATCTCCCTCTGACTATCAGCTCACATAATTTTGCCATTTCTATGCTGATGATACCCAGCGCTATCTGTCCTTCCTGCCAGATGACCGTACTGTCTCCGCAGAGATCTCAGCATGCCTCATATGATGGAACGCCACCCTCAACTCAATCTTCACCTCGCTCTCAACAACAACAAGTCTGCAAGAAATCTGTGCATTGTGACTGATGACCAACTAAGTTTCACTGAGCATACTATACCTGTCACTTGGTCGTGTAGCTTCTCACAATATAACATCAAAATGATCAGCTTTTATCTGATTGAGTAGGCTGCTCAACTTGTTAGACAAGTACTGATCATCTCTTCCCTTGACAACTGTAACACCCTTCTGTCAGGGCCGCCAGTGTGCACACTAAAACATCTGCAAATGGTCCAAAATGCTGCGGCACATCTGGTCTTCGACTGGCAAAAGCTCATGTAAAACCTTTCTGCTAACCTTGCATTCAAGCCACTAATGCATGACACCCAACTACCTGAACTTTTTAATTGAGGTTTATTAACCTTCTCATCGATTATGTTTTACAAATGAATGACGACTTGACTTATTGTCACTACGATGAAAGAACTTGATTCAGTAAGCTGAATCCCTCTCTGTCATGAAAGATGACCTGAAGACCTTCCTCTTCCGAAAGTACATACTCACCTGATATGCACTTTCTATCTATCTCTCTATTTCTTTATCAAAAAAACATGTCATTTCCTATGCACTTGTGACCCTTGAAACACTTGTGTTGTGGCGCTAATTCTTGAAGTTTTGGATTGTACCATTTCAGACAAATGAATAAATGTAAATTGTAAATGGTAAATGTAGAATACCACTGGGCCACAATCAGCGACCGAGCATTACAATTTTAAGCTAATTATATTCTACTTCAAGGGCTGATTCATATCTTCATTCAGGACACTTAAGGGCTGTGGATGTTGTGAGGATCAAACTACCACTTTGGCTTTATGGAGCAGTCTTTCAGACACAAGACCTCTCTGACACACAGGTTGCTTGGTTTTCACACTTCCTCCTCTGCCCTCCTTTCTCCTCTGTCGTTGTCCTTTCCTCCATATCTCCACCAAGTCAGATCACATTTCAGAACACCTTAAAACCCCTTGAACATCAAAGTGTCAGAAGCAAGGCCTCCTTTTCTTCTTTTTTCTCTCTTTTTTTTTTTTTCAAAAGACTGAGGGGCAGCAGGCATTGGCTCAAGTTGGCATGCACTGGCACATGTTGGCCTACATTGGCAAGAGCGTGGTACCGACTCAATGGCTGCCAAGTCATAGAGGACTGCCAAAGAAACTTCAAATGACTGCTCTCTCCTTCTCTGCTCCTATTCCACTCTCTCATACTCTCTGTTTTACTCTCTTACTGCCATTGTCAGTTTCTCTTCCACTCTCTTTCTCTCTCTCTTTGTCTCTTCTTCTTTCCACTTGCTGTCTTTATCTCCTGCTCCCAGTCTGTTAATCTGATGAAGAGAAAGGTTAAACAGTTGGCTGGCATTAGAAAACACCCTTGTGACAACTATGTGAGCGTTTCTTGTGTGAGAGTGTCCACAGAGAGTAGATTTATCCTCTAATGCAAAGAGAGACAGGTGGTTCGGCTTACTAGAAATACCACAGGGGAATAGCTGAGAGTGAAACAGAGGGGTATACACAGAAATAATGGGAAATGAGAATTCAGTCTTTCATTTGACTTCATCAACAACCGTAAATAGGTGGCACTGCTTCATGTAATGTGAGGTGAAATAATGATGTTGAAATTTCAGTAGATAAACTGCAGTTTATTTTGTATAAAGCCAACTACCCCATTATCCATCAAGCCGTCTATAAAGAATTTGTCATACCTAAGCAGTAAACTGGTTACTTGTCAGTTATTTCAAAAATTACTCATATGAGCGTTTTCTGACCTGCTATCTTTATAGTTAAGGTTCGGTTATGTTTAGGCAATTAAAACTACTTGGTGAAGGGTTTGACAAAGATTGTAGCCATGATTAAGAGAAATCAAGACTGACTGATGGTCGGAGACATGAAGGAATCTGTGACCCCGGCCATCCACCCTAAACTCCTCTCGTAGGGGTTTTACAAAAAGGTATAAAATATGGTCCACTACTTAGGCCTTTGCTTTAGAGAAGGCAATTATTATTCATACAAGAACAAAAAGTTTCACGTCACTCTGGATCCCGCCATGGAAAATATGGGTAAGGTTCCTGAGTTCCTGAAATGGTTCCTGAGCCCCTGGAAAAGTCCCTGGGCCATTTTAAAACATTTTAACAAACACTTGATGTTGTTGTTTTTCTGATGGTGACAGTCTTACCGCCAACCCAGTCAATGAGCCAGACAGTCAAGCAGCCAGTAAACCTGCTTCATAAACACAGCTGAGATGGCCAGCCAAACCAACCAGCCCAACAACCAATCAAACAGTTAACCATGTAGTCAAACAGCCAGACACCTATCCACCTCAACACCCATTCCACCATGGGTGCTGCCACCCTGCCAACAAACCAACCAGCTACCCACCCTACAAAGCTAATCATCCTGCCAAAATGTTACCAAATGAAACAACCACCGCCCAATCGACCAGCCAGCCAATCATTTCACAGACCCACTATCCCAGAGGGCCAGCCAGTCACTCATTTTCCCACACAGAAAACAAGTTATATCTCCATCTAATACAATGTGTTGAAGTGAAGGCAAAGCCAGAGGCATGAAATCTCTCATCTCACGCTACCTTGTTCACAATCTAACACTCATTATTTTGTTCTCTCAGAGTCCTTCTCTCTATCACTTTGTCCTCTGTCTTTCACATTCTTTGTCCTCTTCTGTGTGTGTGTATCTGTGTGTTTGTGTGTGTGTGCGTGTGTGTGTGTGTTTGTGTGTGTGTGTCTACTTTTTGATTCCTTTTCTACCCAACTCTCACAAAAAGTGGAGTGTTGCAGGATAGAGGTTTGGTGCAAACTCTTTCTCGCAGCGTTACAGCCTCAAAAGTAAACTGAGACCTCTCACTGTGTGTATCAATTTCTTTCTAAGTGATATGTGTGTGTGTGTGTGTGTAGTTGTACTGGTGTCCTAATCATAGTGGGTGTATAGAGGGTCTTGGGCAGTCGCAGCATGCCCTCTCCCCCTACTGAGGTCCTTATACCTGTAGAGAAAATGGATTTTTGCTTTTCTTTTCTCCTCCACTCATTCCTCCATCTCTCTCTACCTTTCCCTCCTTATGTGCAATGCAGTGTTCTCTGGAGCCTCCCTCTGTTTTTCTCTCCATCTATTTACCCTTTCTCCCCATCCCTCCAATTTAACTACTTTCTCCTTGAGTCTCTCTTTACCCCCTCCTTTCTTTTCCTCTCTTTCCCACCCACCTGCTTTCATTTCTTTTCACCTTATCCCTGTGCACATCTCTCTTTTTCTGTGCCCCGTGTCTCACACAATGTTATTTTCCACTTATGGTCTCTCGAGAAGGAATGTCACTCCACCTTTAATGCTTGTTCACCTTTGGTTTTATAATGGTCTCTCCAGGTTGTACTCCCTTTCCAGCTCATACAAACCCACAAACTACAATAGACACAGGGGATCTTCAGTGTTTTCAAAATCAACAGGCAAACAGACAGCTCCCCACATTACATATAAAATGAAGCATGTTACAACTGCAGGGGTGGGGAGGGCAGCAATATTCCCTGGAGCATGTTATCCCACAGAAAATCATTGAAAGAAGATGAAAGACTAATTTTTACATCTACTACACAAAAATAAACAAGCCAGAATGGTTTAACCAATGTTTTCCATTAAAAATCATCCAAGATCATTATGTTTTAAAAGAAGACAAGCTGTGATTGGAGCCTGCTCCATTATATGATCATCAGGTTGTGAACACTGTGTTAGCAAACAATTGCTTATTTACACATCCACCAGTCATGGAGCGACATCAGCATTCAGTTGGAGTTGTGTTTGTGGCCACTCGATAAATGTAAGTCCAATATCCACTCTGCTTTTGCTCTGTTTTGGTCTCTACCAACTCCTGAGGGAAATGTCTGGCTCTTTAGCTGTTAAATACTCCACTATGTTCACCAGCTAGGTTTTTAAAGCCTTTACTTTACTGCCTGCTGTGGCCAAAAATTGAGAGTTATTTCTGTAAGTACAACTACAACAATTTTGTGTCTATTTTTTCTATCTCCATTTTTCAGGATTGTAGCTAGATTGATAGTCGGCTATGTAGGAAGATGATGCTCCCACTCAATTAACCTCTGATTGATTGATTCTTCCTCTAACTGGGAGAAACAGTTGTCAATAAGCATAGCACCACATTTGAATCACTAAACAAACTGGATGTGTTGGCAGTTGTCTGAAACCAGGTTTCAGATTTTTGTCTAGGAAATAGAAATCTATAAACAGCATCAAATGTGTTGATGTTTTTGAACAGCTCTCAACACCAGTTAAGTTCACCAAAGACACAGCGGCTTATATTTTTCTTTTATTTAGACTGATTTTCTTGGTTACAACAAAGTGAAGGCAGGATATGTGAGTGCTTCAGGCATTTGGCGGTGACCTCAGAGAGAGAAGGACATATCATTTACCAGCAGCTACAAAACTTGGGGCAGACCCAGGATGTGGTGCATGAATCAAAGAAGCTTGGGTCTTTTTGTAGATGTCACAAAAAGGTCCACTAATCATTGTGCCTTGAGCCAACTGAGTTCTATCATGTATCCGAGAGTTCAACTTAAGATTTTTCACCCTAGAAACACGATGAAAAAAACAAGTAGTTCTCATGATAGTTTGTTTTCCTTCATAGCAATAGCTCTTGTGTGAACTCATGAGAGGATCCTATCGCATTTCGACAGGCAGGAATGTTTGGACACAACAGCAAAGAAAGAAGTGACCCTGCTGTAAACTTGCCTGACACCACACCGGCATTCAAAAACATCAGTTCCCAATCAGCAGAAGTTCCTCATTCTTTCAATGCAGCTTTGTTTCTTGGACTTAGTTGAGGTCATACACATTGAAAAGCCTATAATAATGGAATTTGTGGACAAACACACTGAATTAAACCAAGAGGGAAGCCAGAGAGGGACAAAGTAAGGACAAAGCAATAAAAATAAGTCAAAAAGGAAACTAGAGAAGGAGTAGAAAAGAAAGGTCTGTAAAAAAAAAGCTTATCATTTTCCCCTTGGCCCTGTCTGTCACAGTTTGTTAATTTACTAGAGAAGATATAGACATCTCAGCACACACACATCTATCACCCTGACAAGGAAAAGGCGTGGACAGGTGGACTGATGGACTGATGGATGGATGGATGGATGGATGGATGGACAGAGTAACAGGGTAAGTGAATGCACAGCAGAGGATGGAGACTAATATCCTGTAGATGGCTTTCACATTGGCAATAATAATTAAATGAATTAATAAAAACTTTCCTCATAACAAACTGTGTCAGTGTCTGTTTTCTTCCTGTGATATGGAACATTTTCCAAGAATGACTTTGCAAATCGAGCAGTTAAATACAAAAACAACCTTTCGTGTTGAGCTCCAAAAAGCTCTCAGTCATTCTAGTTTGTTTTCTACACGCTACAAAGACGTTGTTTGGAAACCCGTCTATCAACCTAGAAATTACACTTCAAAATGTAATCACTGGCTGGATTATGTTCAGAGACAACGATTTTTTTCTTTTTGAATGAAAGATGTTATGGCCCGGCTCTGAGACCCTAGCAAATAAGGGAAGACACGCATGGATTTAACTAAAACAAATGAGTTTTATTTAACAGAAATTAGTTTTTGCCTAACTAAGATACGGCTGGCAGATCGAACTAGCACTGTACTAACAAAATAAATACTAAATTCATTAATCAGAAAGAAAATTAAAACTCTAACTGAAGACAACGTGGTGCAGGGGACGAAGGAGCCTCCAGAGTGCCAGGCTTTTATAACAATAATTATAATATACTTTTATAATCTACGTGGAGGACAGTGGCCAGCTGCCTCCGCTCTCCTGAAAGCCTCCAGCTCCACGCAAGTGTTAGATTTATTAATGGCACCAGAGTCACCAGAAGGTGGTCGGGGTAGATGGTGGTACAAGGCACACGACTGTCACACGAGAGACCGTGGTGCACATCCTGAGAGCTGTGTGAGGGTTTTGGCCACAAAAACAAAGGTTAAGGTTAGGGAAAGTTATTTAACTTTTTTCTGTATTAAACCAGAGCATGATCTTCCCTATAACCTTCGCCAAGTGCTGAGAGTGTCTAAACATAACCACAACAAAACATATTTGCTGTTGCAGTTTAGTTGTATAGAAATGTCATTTTACTGAGACAGGGTTGTGCCTGTGTAAGAACAGTGACACAGTGAGACAGATTTAAGATACCTGCTTTCTTGACATTGTTGTTTCACTATCCAATATATGTAATTCACTGTTACTGAGGAAAACCATTTTTAGTCATTTGCAAAATGCGTAAGCAGTTTGAGTGTCAAACTGAAGCATCACACCAATTCCTGTACACTTGACATCTTGGAGAGGAGATTCACCGTCAGGCCTTGGCAGTATATGGAGATAAATGAAATATCAAGCTGCACTTGGTAACATTTTTATAACAGATTACACCCATTTTATCTATCTCAGGCGGATTGAGGCTGCAACTGAGATTAATCTGATGTTTTTTTATTGTCCCTGCATAAACCTGACTTCACTTGATGCCAGTCACAACTGAGTGTCAGGTGGAATTGTGAAATTAATCCAGAAAAAAAGTGACTTTTATCTCGCAGTGGGCTCACATATGGGACAAAATATGGCATTTTCCTTATGATAGCAACAACAATATGCATCAGACCGAGGGCAATGAATACATTTAACAGTATATTCTCCCTGTGGCTTTGTCTGTGCATTGTAACACATTCTAGATACAGGCTTCTAGTAATATAATATGATCCAGTTGGTAGCTCTCCACTTGGATAGGAGGTGCAGTGCCTCTACATGTGTGTGTGTGTGTGTGTGTGTGTGTGTGTGTGTGTTAATAAGAGACCCTGAGACAATGACAGACACCAAGCCCTAATTAGGTTGTCATGCTGAGAGAACGAGGGAAAGACAGAAAGAGAGAGAGAGGGAGAGAGAGCCTATTAAGGAGGATAGGTGTCAAGCTCTTACAGGAAAAGGAGGTGGGATGAGAGCAGAGGAGGGGGAGGGGGAGGGAGATGAAGGGGGGTGAATCGGGTGCAGCCAGGGAGAAACAGGAGGAGAGAGAGAGAGAGAGAGGGAGAGAGAGAGAGAGAGAGAGGGAGAGAGAGAGAGAGAGGGAGAGAGAGCAGGAGTAAGCTGCAACAGGAGCAGGATGCAGAGAGAAGAAAAACAGGAGTTGAAGCAGGAGGGGAAGTACAGGGATGGAGGCAGCTGGTGAGCTGAAGAGAGAGCAGATCAGGTGTGGGAGAAGACGAAGGAGTAGGTGGGAGAGGGTGATGGGGGAAAGGTGCAAAGCAAAGGGAAAGAAACAGGAGAGAGAGAAGTTGCTGAAGGTATCAGATGCAGGGAAGGAAGACGATCAGTATCAAGTGGAGATATGATACAGTGACTCATGGCACAAGGCAGAAAGAAAAATTCTGGTTTATCACAATTTGGATCTTACTTTCATAGTTTTGGCCCTTATTCCTTTCAGTTATAACAACGTACTACATCTCTCCAATAGTAACTGGTGAGATGTTTGAACATCACTACAACAGAGGGTGTTTGAGCAGGAAACAGAAGGGGCCAGACGATCAGACAGGCTGTAAACAACCCACAAATAAACCACTACACGTAGATATAAAACCAACAGCAGATGCACCAGAGATGTTATACGAGAAGACTGTGTGCTCAGAAGTAATGTATGTTTGAGTAATAATTGTACCGTTTTGCTTTCTCTTCCTGTAATAAAATAATAATCTGTGGGCTGCATGATTTGTATGATTTCAAGGATCTTGTGACTGCTTGTGCGGCTGGACTCCGTTTGAGCGATGCTGTTATGTTCACACGTCTCAGCCACAGGACCGTGCTATTTCATTTCATGATCGCTGAATAATTCTCGGTTCTGACTGGCTGGCAGGTGAGGACAGTATAATGGTGGCTGATTTGGAATCAAACTATATTTTCCCTCTTGTAGGGTGCTTCTTTGCTTCTGTATCAATCTATCATTTCAATTATAGTGGAGTCCCAACTCTTTGGGCATTATCCCTGATATAGCAGATAGTGAAGACTTAATTCATTTAATTCATTTGAGCATGAACATAATTGTTGACCTTAGGAAGGGTCGTAATGAAAAAAAAACAACAAAAAAAACACCTCTAGCCTTTTAAAAGCTTTCAAATCTCATGACCTTCACCAGCAGAGCTTACTGAGTTGTCATTAAATATTGTGTTCATATTGTCGGACATATTGTTTAATATATAAGCACTGAAGTTCTATAACTAGATCACATGATGAAGGGTGTGGCAATTATTATTACTGATTAAGAGTTTCATTCTGAGAGACATCAGTGCTGTGAGTTCCACTGGTTAATGATGATTTCTAATTCTTAGTTCAGTCTATCAATTGTGATAAAATTATGTCCATTCTGAGTTTTGTTCATGCTAACTTTGCACTCGCCAGCTTCGATCCAGACGATGCACAAACACACTCAGACTCAGCGCAAACAGAGCAAGCCTCTTATATAACCAGATTAAACAGTTTTACACAACTCATTTCAAATGCTTGTCTTTGAGTCTGATCAGTATTAAAGATTGACCAGGACATAAATTAACGATAAAATCTCAAATTTCTCTTTTAGATTATTTTTGACATTAAAATAACAGTTATAATAAGAGGGTTACTCAAAAGTAAAAATGAAGATGACCTCTTCTCTAAGGGAACTGGCTGACCACGAGCCAAATCTTTACTTTTTTACAGGTTTGCAAGAGGGAAAAATTTCATTTGGTTCATTCATCATGTACACACACACACGCACCGTCTACTTGCAGGTAAACAAGACTGTAAGCGCTGTTCTGCCGCCCCCCCCCCCTCATCCCGAAAGGAGCACACAGGACTTTTCAATTTACCAAACTGGCGGCAAACATACGCACAATCACAAGCACACACAGAGACACACACGCATTTACCTGCAATACCTAGAAAACAAGAGAAAGGCTTTGATATTATGAACAGACCTCAGCAGGCGTAATAAAGTAATGACACAATGTCTTTTTGAACATTAACTCTCTGTGGGCACCCTACATTCATAGTGAATCTGAAAAATGTTGATGATAAAATAGTAATATTTTTGAAATACCAGCCATTTGTCTGTTGAAATATTGATTACTGAGGGAGCATTTTCTTTTTACACAAAGTGGATACCGAGCACTTTTGAATAAAACCTCACATTCCTTTTATTCAAACGCCAAAAACACTTCTGCTTTTCTCCCATGCAATGTAAATGGGCCCCCTGGGTCGAGACAGAGCACACAGAGTCAGAAATCTATTCCAAGGTTGCCCCCATGATGAAATCAACAATACCGAGGCAACTCCAGGAGCACTGCTGTCGGCCAGAGTCGGGCCAAAAATATTTTGTTTGCATGTTGGTAAACTTGTTACAGTTTTTATTTAGTTTTATGAAGCCAGAGTGCCGGTGCTGGAAGTGCAACTCTAAAATAAAGTCTGTGTTTTGTTCAGTGTACTTTGACCTAGCTCCCATCTCTGGAGAGCAGCAGGGTTTATGTGATATTCACAAAGTGTTATCAACAATGCACCCAGCTGGACCAGAAATAATCCTGCATCGAGCTTCCTTAGAGAATCTAGGTTGTACCCAAACCCTGTTGTTAGTCATTTTACTTCAGGGTTGATTCATGGCAGGACCAAATTAGTGATTAAAACGAACCCACAAGTGCCCTATTTGTAGTTTTGTGCAAAGATTACCTTAAAACACAGGTGTAGAATCCATTGTCTTCCATTTCAGCAGATCGGAACCAGATGGAGTCGTCTTCTTTACTTAGCCTGTGGCCTGAGAAAATGATGGGCTCCTATAGGACGTAATGCAAAAATTACACAGCAGATTAAACCACATTTGCATATAATATTCACATACAGCACCAGTCAAAAGTTTGGACACACTTTCCCATTTAAGTGAATGGGAAAGTAAAAGCGTAAACTTTTGACAGGTGCTGTATATATAGTATGTACATGTATACACAGTGGGTTATATAATTCACAATGCTGGTAAAAGGGGGACAACTTTTTATTGCAGCACATGGGACCACTGTATGATTTATCAGTCCTCTAGTTTCTGCACATTAGCTATTACTCAGCCAGACACAAATGAGTGCAAAGTAAGTAAAGACAGTTATAAGATGAGATAAACCAGCAAACAGACTACTGTACCTTCATGTTTAAAAACCTGGTGAGAAACCAACTGGCTGTACTGAATGACACTGACAGATTCAAGAAAACAAAGTTCAAATGAACGTGCAGAGCTGCCATTTTATGTTCTGTTTAGTTTATATTTGATATGATTTAAAGTCATGATATAATCTAAATTCCAATGTAGAGTCCCATGAAGCTTGC
The DNA here is from genome assembly GCF_002814215.2 of Seriola lalandi dorsalis. Taxonomy (NCBI): domain Eukaryota; kingdom Metazoa; phylum Chordata; class Actinopteri; order Carangiformes; family Carangidae; genus Seriola; species Seriola lalandi. The sequence continues at coordinate 1,199,907 of NW_019525244.1, read as the reverse complement.
ATTTATTTTCAAATCAAAGTAGCACATCTTCTCTGAGGCTTCTGTTGACTAGGCATCTCAAACTGGAAACAAGTTAATTTATACATTTTTAAGCCATAAAGGTTTAATATCTGGAAAGTGTTTTTACAGAATTTACAAAAGCTATTAATAGATACCATCGTCCCAAAATATGGACTACAGGTGGAGCTGAGTAGGTGGGAATGCACAACAAGGAAGTTAAATGAAGTAGAGGGAAAACACTCTCTGGTTCACGCCCCAGGTGAATCAAATGAATACGTCCAAATGTATATAGTTAGTTAATAGAATTTGTTTCAGGAGGAATATGTCAACTTTTTAAAAACCTTTTAGACAAGGTTGTAGACTAAAATAATAATAACAAAAAAAATTAAAAAAAAACAATTAAAAACTTGACTTTTTGCTAATTAAAATATGAAACAATTTAAAAAAGAAAAAGTTTAATTAAATGTTTGTCCTACGATGCCCACCTAAAAATAGATTTATGTTAATTCATTACTGTCAGTCCTGGACATCCATACATACTGACCTAATCAGATATAATTCACAGTGTCTTACCTCTGCATCTCCTTTGTTCTTGTACCAGATGAGGCGCAGCTTGGCGTTGGTGGCCATGGTGTAGTTTGTTCTGATGTAGCTGTAGAACAAGGCACATTTGACCCGGACGGGTTCTCCTGCCAAAACATGGTACTCCTTCAGATCCACTGACCAGTCTATACATCCATCCACTGTGAGGAGGAAGGAAACAGACAGAAAAAATATGATGGAGGTTAGAAACTCAAATAGGTTAGGAATTGAAAACATCATCAAAAACACTTACGTAAGACTTTATATAAGATATAAAACTATTTTTTATACTGTAAAGAAAAAATGCTTGACGGAGAAAGAATTATAGAGAGGGTATGAGAGAGAAAATGAAAGAGGAAGAGTGTGATGGACAGGAAGTGCATTTTATCTTGTTTCTTTGGCAATAGAGTTCTTTACTTTCAAGGCAATAAAAGATTGAATATGAATTTGAGAGTGTGTTTGTGCTTTCTGGGCAGGGGACAATAAAGAAGATTAAAAGTGATACAGAGGCAAAATGTTTTCATATATGTTGTAGACATAAACGGGAATGACAGATCTAAAAGGCGCTCGTATGAGCTGCTCGTCTCGATTCATCTTCTTTCTTTTAATGCCATTCTTACAACCCCGTTTTTGCCTTTTCAATTATGAATATATCGCTTTCCCCTCTGTACACAGCATGAAACTGAAGGAGAGAAAAAGAGTGGTAATTGCAGAAAAAGCGAGAGAGGCGCAATAGTAGAGATTCAGAGAAATAAAAGAAGATGAAGAGGTCAAGACCAAATGAAAAGAGAGAGAAGAGGAGGAGGAATTATGTGGCGGGGATATCAGGGTGAGAGCAGGTCAACTGTAACGAACAGAAAACAAGTTGTAGATGAAAGACAAGCAGGAGCTGGTGAGACATAGAGGTCAGGACGGAAAATGACAAGGAGCTCGCCCCAAATGGACTTCCACCCTCCCTCCTCCTAGACATACTCTCCCTCTCCTTCTCGTTTTTTCTTTCCCTTTGTCTCTTTTTCCTCCAGCTTCGTATTTTCCTCGTGGTCTGGGGCTCACACAGATGTGCTGTGTTCTAACTGCAGTCCGCAAGCACTTGCCACAAGGCCTTCCCTCTGAATTACAGCCTCTGCCTTGAAGCAATAAAGTCTGTGGGTTTGTCATCTCCCCCAAAAATACCTCCTCCACCTCACATCCTTATTATTATTTTCTTTTTGCTTATTTATTATGCACTACTGGCAATAACCACTGTGTGGATTAGGGATGTAAATAAACACAAATACATTATTTGGATATGAACAAATAATGTTCTCTGAACAGAAATGAAAGGCGTCTGAATTTTGTTGTAATATTCTTCTTCTTTCCCCCGGCGCCTGATTGACACAATTTACCACAAACGTCACACCATGTGAGTCATGGTCATAACTCAGTCAAATGGAAATACAAACCGCTAACTCACAGCTGTGTCAGGATCTCAGATGAATCTCAATAAATCACGTAAAAATCAAATGGTATAAAAAGCTGCTGCTGAGGACTCGAGACTTTCTTGACTAACAGTGATTAAAGACTTGACCTTGACTTGGGATTCACCACCTGAGACAGAAGACCCGAAAACACTTGATGACAACTAGCATTTCTGTAGATATCGAGAAGTGACGTTTTGTTTTTGAAACATGATCCGGTGCAATGCAAACAAACCTGGCAACCTACTCGGACGCAGCAGACAGACGCCCACACAAGAGGCAGCTGTCATGGTTGGACTGCTTTTGTAGTCTCATTGAACACTTATCGCTTTACACTACAAACCACATTCACACACACATTCATACACTGATGGAACAGCCATCAGGAGCCCTCCCGAGGACACTTCAACAGCAGCTGGGGATTGAACCACCGACCTTCTGATTAGTGGACAACCTGCTCTATCTGAGCTGCAGCAGAGGGGCTTGTCCAAAAAAAAAAAAAAAAAAGAAAAAAAAAAAGAAAGTTGGATTCAAGGACTATGTATCAATTATGGCAGTAAGAAGAGAACAGTGGTATGACACCACCACCAAAACATCCAGCTTCATCCGTCACTACAAAACCCACAAAGCAAGGTGCTGAATATAAAACTCAACTTTTCATGACGGTGTCCTTAAACTGAACTGAAGGTGGAATTTCATACGACTTATGATTTGATGGACCTGAGCAATGACTTGTCTTGTCAACTTGACTTGATTCTCACCACAGTAACTTGAGACATGAGCCCATTGTGACTTGCACATGTGTGACTGACTCCAACCCCTGGCTGAAAGACTGTGGCATCGTCATTAGGTCAGACATCAAACGCAGGATGTGGATAGTTACCGTGGCAACCGCTGTAAGTCAATGTAAACATGTTTTGACTCTCCATAAAATGCCGAGTGTAATTTGTGTTGTGTTAAGTTACTGGCTCAGATTTAAGGACTTTATTTGCATGAGTTCTCAGCGTAAATTTACAGCCACACACTTAATTGGTTACATTTATAGATTTAGCAATATGCATTAAGTCATACAGGGGAGATTTAGTATCACTATACACACACACACACACACACACACACACACACACACTCATATGTATTCATGCATGTAAACAGTCACACAAGTCTCTCTGTGGGTCATGCGGATTAGATCTGGAATGGCCTGAGAACTGGCCTTAAGCTTTCTGTGTGTAGAAATGGAGAAAAAGGAGGTTGACAGGAAGAGTCATAGATCTGAATGTGGGTGAATACAGAGAGGAAGAGAGAGAGGATGAAAGAGGAGAGAGAGTAATAAGATAATAAGATTCAAACTGATATTCTGGTTTCCAAAACAGGATGAAATAAATTGAAATTGATGCCGCAAGCCCCACCCACCTGGACCCACCATCCAACCTTGTAAGATTTGGTTTGTAATTTTTGTGTTTTACCTGAAATCTGCTTTATTGGATCACTCAGACAACTGTCAGCCAATCAGAAGAGAGGCTTAGAGCCTTCTTTCTTGTGATTGGCTCACCAAATTGTTGTTACTAGAGCTCCAAAGAGAAGCCTGAGAGAGGAAATGTGAAACTACACTGGAAAAGTGTAAAATATGGAACCTTTAAGCAATGCTTTATGCCCAACCCGAGAGATGTTCCAGTGAGACAACACAGGAAACAATTTCCCTTACAGTACATAGACAATAAATGCATAGTGAGAAAATGTACTGTGTAAGAAAGGCTGTGATTTCCTCTCTCTGCTCTTATCTCCCTCCACATGAGCGCGGTTGAACCCAGAAAATGTGGGACTGAATAATTCCTTGACAAATGAAGCTATGGCTTCTCATATCAACTCTACTGAAGAAGAGGTACTTGTACATGTGATCCTGTCTTTGGCTCTGGGATTCAAAGTGGAAGCAATATGGAGCCATGAATGCAAGAACTCTGAAAGGAAACTGTTGAAGCTGTATCCTCTCTCAATCCATGCTGCTTATCATGGCACATCATATTATGGACTGGAAGATGAGTCAGTTTGTGTGTTTTCATGTGTGGATGTGAATGCAAGTGCCAAACAGTGTAAAGAGAAGCAAAGGCAGGGTACGTGTGTGTGTGTCATAGAAAATAAGCAGTGTGTTGTCATTGCACCAACAGGCATATTGCACATGGCACAACAATAAGAACACAAGCAGGAATGAACACACAATCAAAGGGAATGCAGCTCCTCCTCCCCCCACACCCACACCCACACACACACACACACACACACACACACACACACACACACACACACAGATAGATGCACCCAAGGCATCACATTAATAGAAAATCACATTAGTTTGGTCTACTGAACTAATGCCTTTTGTTTTAGACAATGTTGAACACAGGTCTCACACACACACACACACACACACACACACACACACACACACACACACACACACACACACAACGACACACATTAAAACTAAAGGCCAATATGTAGCTGCAGGTAATAACCAAAGCAAACTCCCAATAACTCATTCATCACTGCTTCTATATTTGTACATTTGTGTTAATCTGTGCCTGTGAGTATATGTGCATGAGTTGGTGTGAGTGTACATGAGCCTGCAGTGTGTGTGTGTGTTCAGGGGACTGCAGCTGTGTGTGTCTGTAGACATATTAAATGTGTGGGCGAGGTGTTAGCATGGGCAGATATATCATTCCCGTCAACTCTATCTGCATATGGATGCTCCCAAACGGCAGAATGAAAATAACCCTGGATAAATGGCAAAGTTTCAGAGTTTGGAAAAGTGTAGAGAGTTTTTGGGCACAACACATACACATTTAGAGACACACACACACACACACACACACACACACACACACACACACACACACACACACGCACACACACAATCACACAATCACACACACAGTCACAAATCAAAATACTGGGTTATATTCTTTTTTCCCGCATTGGCTGATACCATTTTGTCATCAAGGTTTATCAAAAAAAGTACAAAAGTACAAAAGTAAAATGAAAACACAAAGAATAAAATTGATTTTTTTTTTCTTCTCATCTCTGTGATTTATATCTCCGAAGATTCAAATATATGAATGTAGCAAACGATATTTTGAGGTGAGTGAATTACTTTGCCAAAAACAAAGGTAATATGTAAAAAGAAAAGTGTTTCTAATGCAAATAAAATTTAATAGAAACATAAAAAAGTTTTGTTCCTCTCTGTGGATTGCTTCAGCCTGTTGACACAAGTGGAATTATGTCAAACAGATTGTTTTACTAAAGATTTCAGCAACTAAAAGACACAAAAACTTGAGAATTGAGGTTTTTTGTAGTGTCCATACTTTTTAAAGTAAGTTCCTGGATGGTTAACTTTAAATATTGGACGTAAAACCTCTAAGTTTAATAGCAAAGGACGAAAGCTTTAACAGCTCTGTTGAGGAAACTGTCAAATACAGTGTCTCTCTCTTGATTTCAACTGAAAATGTTACCAAACCACAATGAGTCTGAAAGACCAACTCTAATGTTTTGCACAATGTGATTGGCATGTAGTAACGAGTTACAACTGTCAAAGATATTGATTGTTATGTGCATTGTTATATGATGTCTATTTATTTTCATGATGGTTATTGCAGCTGGAGGTGGTGAAGGGGAGCTATGAACCACAACCGGTATGTTCAGCTTGTTCAAACACACAACCAAACTGGAATTACTGCGACTGGAAATAATACGTGGTGAATAATAAGTGGTGATGGAGAAGAACTGTGTCACCCGTGTGCATCCTCAGTTTCTAATGTCACCTCCTGCTGACTCACTAAAATGCTCCATCAGTGTGGAAGACTGGCACCAGGAAAAAAGGCTGAGTGCACAGGCACAGCTCTTTTTCATGTGCTCTGATGACGGTTGTATATGTACTGTGAACATAAGTGAAACTCAAAGACCAGCTCTCTGTGTTGACCAGCTTGCCAAATCAGGGTCGCTGTCCATGGTGCTGAATTTCATACTAGCTACAGATAGTAAAACCTCTGGGACATGATTTGACATAGGGATTTTCTCATGTTGTGATTGATAGCATAGCATACATGCTCTTGAACTAAATGGTAAACCTTAGGCACTTTAAACCTGCAGTGTGGGCCTTTTAAATATAAATGCCAAAGTCTCACTGTATACAATATGGGACCTTTAAAATGACCTCACCAGTCTTGTCTTTTTTGCTAAATTTTAAACCAACAACATAAAACAACAACAACATAAAAGTATATTCATGCTCCATAAGTATTTGGATTAGGGCTTCGTCATCCTTTCTTCCCACTGTTTTCCCTGCTGTTTTGCCCTCCCTAATGTGTTTTGTTTGTCCCCAGTCTACCTCCTATAACTCTGCTCAAACAATCAGTCTACAGTGAAGAAGTAACGTTTGTTGTGTTGTGTTGTGCTCTGCTTTGTGGGTCCAAAAAAAGAAACACAAAACCTTAAAATAATAAAACTATCCAAACAACAACATGAAATGGATGATGAACTTTGAGTTTCAGTAGGTGGGGCTATACCCACAGTTGTTGGCTCATGTTGCTGGTCGAGGCAACAAACTTCCCTCAATCTGAGGATTTTGTTCTGGAAAGACCGATAAGACAGTAAAACTGATGTCATGCCTCCATGAGGGGTGAATCCTTACTCTGTTGTATTACAAGTATTCCAAAATCTTTTACGTATATATGTTTATACGTTGGGGATTTCCTTGAAGGCTACGCATAAGATGAATTTAGTTTAACAGTGACGTTGAAACTAATAAGCACACACAGTACGTTTTATCATGTTTAATACCTGGAGGAGTGTGAGTTATGTAGTGTGTGCAGGGTGCAGCAGATTTAGTTCAGGCCTGTCACTCAAACATAAAGCCCCTCAGAGCCTCTAGCCTGTCTGCACACCTCCCACAATCCCCTGCAATACCACTACAGCTGCTGCCATAATAATAGCTTGACCTGACCCACACACACACACAGAGGCACAGGTAATGATCCCAACATTCACGAAGGCGCACGCACGCACGCACGCACACACGCACACACGCACACACACACACACACACACACAGAGGAATACAGTCAGACACACACGCACTGAAAAGCGGCACACAGCCCAAAACAGACACACATGCACACACAAGTCTATCACCACTCCAGGGCAATTTACACCCAGAGTGAGAGGGACAAGAAAAGAGAGAAAAAAAGGAGAAAAACAGATGAAGGAAAGAAGGTGAGAGATGAGGAAGAGAGAGAAAGAGAGAGAGAGAGAGAGAGAGAGAGAGAGAAAGAGAGAGAGAGAGAGAGAGAACCTGCCATTTAGCCCGGTGGTTTGTGCTGATGTTCAATTTTGGCGCACAGCTGACTTGATGGTTACTTCTTTTCTCTGAAAAACATTTTATGAGAATAGGCTTTAGCCCAGATAGACCTTCACATATATTGGTGAAAGGACATAGTGAGTGAGTGTGTGTGTGTGTGTGTGTGTGTGTGTGTGTAAAGGAGCAAGGAGAAACGTGAGAAACAGAAACACAAAGTGTGGTTGCCATTTTCAAAATGAGTTGCACTCTTGCAAAAACCAGGGGAATGTATGCTACACACACATACATGGACACACACACACACCAAAGCAATCTATTCTGTGAGCTGTATGAATATGGTAATGCATGTGTGGGTTATGGCCTTCATTCAGTGCTATGGAGTTACAACAGCATCTATCAGCATACGAGGCTTGTAGCACGCACAACGCAGACACACACACACACAGGACAACATGCACACAAACACACATATAACCAACAGCCACAATAAAAGGCTCAAACAAACAAACACACACATACGTTCACGCGCAAGTGTCAAGGCTGAATAAATGGAGTTGACCACAATCTGCCCTCTGTCTAATGCTACCAAATAGACTGAAATGTATTCACTCACAAAAAAACGAAAAACACAAACGCTTACAAACACACTCAGACAAACACACACACAGATTCAGTGACACCTTTGACGTTTATTAATACCAGAACTGCATCAAAAACATCCTTTGACTGTGTATCTGTGCACAGTAGTGATGATGATTGTGTGTGTGTGTGTGTGTGTGTGTGTGTGTGTGTGTGTGTGTGTGTGTGTGTGTGTGTGTGTGTGTGAGAGTGTGTGGAGGGTTGGTCTTTGTCAGACGAAGACAAAGCTACAGTAATAACAGAAGTGACATGCTGTTTTTCACATTCAATGACACCTTGGTGAGTCATGTGACTGGCAGCTGGCCAATGAAAATGAAAAGTTCATTTAGTCTTAAATCACCTTGTGAACATGCAGGGAGGGATGTGGCTTGTTAAATAAATAGATGTAGAATAAAGAGTGATTTGGAATAAGTGGTAAAAGGATGATTAGCCATAACCTGTACTCTTCATCTAGGTCAATAAAGTCTAAGTTCAATACAACATTATCATCAATATTTTCAGGATCCATCAGCTTGATTTCATCTGTTTTGAATATTCTAATAAAGTCATTAAAGAAATCTAAAACTAACAAGCACTTAAACTGAGCGCTGTAGGAACGCTACTGACGCATACATACAACAAAATCAGACCTCTTAGAACACATCCTGCGTGAGACCATAAACATATTAAATAGTTCTTGGTGTGCTACAGTGACGAAAATCAGTCTTGCCTCTTATTACCATAATTATGACATCAGTAGTAGTTCGGCCCCTGTTCTCGCTCTCTCTGGCACCGACATTTGAATTCCATAAAACAGTTTTTCTTTGCTTTTATTGTCATTTAGTCTTTGATCAGTGTTGTTACTTTGCCACTGTGCAGTGACTTCATGATGAGTGAAATGTCCTTAGTGTCAGGTACAGCAGAACCTCAGAACACTGCGGATGATCTATAATGACAACAAATGGTTTTCTGTTCATTCGGAAACAATTCAGTAAGTTTCTATTGTTCTTTTGTAATCCAGTTGAAATGATTACTTCCTCATTAGAAAATCAAGGGAAGAACGCACCGCCAGCGGAAACATATTTTGGCGTAAAACCTCCTCAATTCTGCTCACAGTCTGGCCCAGTGGTTACCAGATTCTTTAGACTATGAAACCCCTTCAAAGGACAGTTTTCGACCCTCCAAGCCACAGAGCTCAATGTATGACATGCTCTGCATTTGTTACAGAGAAATATTTCACTTAAATTAAACTATTTAATACACTGATATATTAAATGTATTTCTTTCATTCTCCTCAAAATTTAAATACCTTACCTATTTAAGGTGTGCAAGGACAAACTAGACAAAACAAAAACACAATTGCAGTCTTTTTAATGGAACAGCTGAGCCTGTCGACGTGGGTGGAGAGCACAAAACCTGCAGGTGTAACTGCACTGAGAAGTGCTGTCTTCTCTCGTTTTCATGTAAACCAGGGAGAAGAGAGCCGCATCACAAATATATGATTCTGGGATTGCGTAATACCACAGCGGGCAATGATAAATGTCTTCCACAAGCCAAAACCTGTCCGTTCCGCCGTTGCCGAGAAGTGGTCAGTGTGGTTTTAGTTTTGTTTGTGGGCTCAGCCTCAGTGGGTTCAGACTGTGAGGGATGAGATGTATCAACATTTCTTTGAGCTCTTTTTACTGTGTCACATATTTCCATCACTTGCTCTGAAAAGGAGTTGTGTTACTATGACAAAAATGAGATGTCATGTCATCAGCTGCAGCACTATTAGTTTGAGGGTAGGGACAAATGACCTACGTGGTCTATTAAATTACAGAACTTTTTGTTTTTGAATGTGGTGATTTTGACATTTATAGCTTTTTTTTCTTCTGTCTTAATGTGTTTGAAAAGTGGTTAATGTAAATTAAATGTGGAAAAACATGATGGGTCTTGCGGCCCATCCTCAGCCCGTTCTCAAGGCACCCCAAGTGCTGCAGCACTCACTTCAGGAAACACTGGTCTGGCCCCTTTTAAATACGCGCTTCTCTGCCAATCTGGTCATTTGGTCGACCACAAACAGGTCAATGCCAATGCTATTTTCACTAACAGCATTTATGGATGCCAACTCTCTCGCTCTCTGCCACACACAAACACACACACAAATACACACAAATACATACACACACACACACACACACACACACACACACACACACACACACACACACACACACACACACACACGCAGATAAATATATATATATATATACACATTTGTTTTCTGTGAACTCTGAAATTGGTTTCGTTTCAGAAAAGACCAAAGCAGCTCCTCCACAAAAGTTCTTTCTATCACCAAATGGTCAGAGTGCCCTGGAAAAGAGGCCTATATTAAAGAGTAGGAAAAATGTGATTTGATTGGTCAGGCTGGAGGCCAGGCTCACTGCAGTTACAGTACCTTTTCCAACTGTGTTATAGTCATGCCATGTGCCTCTTGACACAGTCACTGTGCTTGTGCCATGTGCAACTGATTCATGGGAATAAAGCTCACAGTATCTGTCCAAACTGAGGTTTTCTAAAACCTCCTTAAAATGTGGTTGGTTGGTTTTTTGGATCAGGTCATGAAACGGAACAGGAAGAAGTTAGGAGGCCTATCAGCGAAAAGACAAATGATACATGAAGCAGAGGGGGAAAAAAAGAAAGAATAGGAAAACGGAGGACATGGAGAGGATGAGGGAGTAGTTTTGTCAAGAAGTACTTAATGAAAAGTAATGAGTTCCATTTCCCTGGGAAGCAGAACACATTGGCCTTCCTATTAACCATAATAACTCCTAAAGAGGGATATATGGGCAGATGAATGGACAGATAGAGGGAGGTATAGAGGGAAGACGGAGAGGAGAAACGTACACATGGATGAACCATATCAGGGAAGATAATAAGAAAGTAGGTAATGCGTCCTTATCAAGTTTATTATTCACTGAATAATGATCGAGGAAACAAAGATAAAAAGAGAAAGATGAGGAAACGAATATAGGAAAAAAATTCTTTGTAGCATACAAATAAATCTTGTCAAATTAAATGTACCTTGGTATAATTACACTAATGAATGAGATCAGTATGGATATGACTGATGGTCTATCTCATACCAGAAGTAATGTTAATGTTTCAAAAAAATTTAGACCATATTTTCCATTAACCCAAACGCCTCAGAGTACAGTCCAAACACATCCCCTTTTTTTTTTACCAGAAAGAACTGTTAGACTGCATTTAAAAATTGTGCCTTCCTCCTGTTGTGTATGGAAATGTACGATTGTGTCATAAAGCCGTACGACATATCGCTTTATAGCAGAGGTTAAATTGGAGGAACAAGTATGAGATAAGGGGAGGGAAACGAAAATACGAAAACTGAAGTTTGAAAGAAACACAAGTAACCACAGAAGATGTAAAAAAACACACAGATAAAAAAAAAAACAAGCTGCCAAAGGATTAACCAGACAAGCAAGAGAAAGAGAAATGGGAGATGACAATACAGGAATGTCAAAAAGAATGAAAATAGGACCAACCAATTAGACAACACGTGGGAGGACACAAATACAACCAGATAAATAGAGAAAGACACGAAAGAAATATATATATTTTTTTTTTATGACAGAAAGATGAAAATTGGAAACTGGTGAGGAGATGAAATGAAATGACAGAGAAAGGTGGAACATGTATGGAGAGCTGCATCAATTACCTGCATCCGAGCCGTAATACACAAATGTCCACCATTCCCACTTAATTGCATGTGTATCTTTATGTTTCTCGCTGTAGTGTTTATTTCATGTTATGTCTTTGCCGTATCATATCACTGTTCCCTGCTGCAGCAGATCACTTCCTTTCTTCCTTGTTGATCATTAAATGTGAATGTGATCTTGGCCTGCTGGACTGCTTTATATGCAGGAAAGGTGTTTCATGTTTATTCAGATAATGATTGTTTTCATCACTTGTTGAACTCGGGATCATCTCACTTTGGGCTGTATCTCTTTGGGTTAATGAAATGTTCCCAGTGTTTTTTTTTTCTATCATGATTAGGATCATTTGAAGGCAGCAGGATGAAGGAAGCGTGTGTGCTTGCTTCATACTTCAAAATATGAAGATCAGACCATCATTATAACAATTTATGTGCATGTTTTCCTGACAACTGACCACATGTGGTCATTTGAATAATACAGCAGAGAGACATCTGATCATGCGGGCGGTGGTCAGACACTTCCCAGATCCATGAGGACAATAACTGCTCTATGGTTATTTAAATGTATCAGAATGAGGCAAATTGCCTCCTGATTTACAGTCATTTCATGTTTGGTTTCAACACAAATGTGCAGTGGACACAGAGTTTTGGTGGAAGTTGACTTTCACTAAGAAAACTGTTCACAAAACTTGAAAAATGTTGACACTGTATTTTGGTGAAAGGAAGGAAACATTTTTTAACAGTTTAGTTCACATCTGTGAGGAGATTTGAAAAAGTAAACTTGGTGTTAAGGAATGTTTGAGACCATGACTAAATAACTGCAATTGACATGAAAGGAGCAATTTGTAAGTTTTGATATTGCTACATAGGAAATGTTAGTATTAACAGCTGTTTACTTACCAGTCTAGAAAAAACTTTGCAAATTCAGCGTCAAACTTTATTCCTTTACTCAACAAAAGCTGTCTCCAGAGGTGGAAAGCAACACCAGTGTTAACTTGTCTCTATCATGCCTTTTCTTTTCTCCTACTGAAGTTAGCATGTTAACCAGCTAGCCCCGGCTCATTTGGTCACTTTCCTATAGCGGCTCAATGTAGCCTCTAATCTGCCCTGAAAAAGTAGTGCTGCTCACAGGACGTTTTATAAGCTCTTGTCTTGTAAACGCAATGACGGCCGAAGCTCCTGTCAAGTGGAAAGCACCACCACCGACTCCCGCCAAGAAACGACGTTGAGCAGCAGAAAAAAACATACGAATAGCCCCTTTAACTGCCCAGAGGCCATAAACAAACTTTTTTTTGGCTGTCCTCTGGTTAATGTGATTAGTCATGGGATTTGTACGAGCCAGTGTCTGTGCTCAGACCTCACAAACCGGTTGGTGCACTCAAAGAAACGACACTATGAAACATCACTTTACAATGGTGAGGGGCCGCTGCCTTTTCTTGTTCAACTCATCCCAGACGTTGCTGTATCTGCTGTAGTGAAACAAGCCAGCTGTGTTACTGTACATCAGTCTCTCATTTAGCCTTTCTTATTATATCAATCATTTAAGCTCATTAGTTGAGTGCTTCTGAACCTGCGCCTCCACTGTTTGGAGCAAGTAGCTCATGAAATAAGATGTAATGCAGAAGTAACCAAGAAGCAACTGTGACTGTATTTTTGTGTCAGATACGTATTTAATTTGCATTTCACATTTTCTGGTGCTCATATCGTTTTCAGGTTTTATCTGCGGGTTGTGAGCATTTTCTCTGCCAAGTACAGATCTGAATTGAATAGTTGGAAGATGTAGGCAAACACATTTGATAAGTGTCTGGAAGATATTCTGACTCCATGAGCAGATTCAATGATGGATTCAGATTTCATAAAATTCGAGCAAAGTCCAAAAGCAAGAGTGACATAGTGCCGCTAAATCAGTAGAGGAGGAGGTGAGGGCGGATGGCTGGGTGTGCACACACACACTAAAAATGCTGCTGGGTTATAGGTTTGGTACGTTTGACCTTGTACATTAGATTATATATAGTCACTCAGCGTCATGGGTTGAAGATATGGCCCAAAATCGAGGCTCATCATTCTACGCAGTCAGCCATCTTTATGTGCTTTACAGTATGTACTTACTGAAAGAAGGACTGGTATGAGACACACAACTCCTCCAACCTGAACAGCCATACAGGTGTTTTCTTTAAACCCTTTTTTACCACCCATAAAAGTGTCTCCTGAAATAGTTCCCCCTACGGCGGCATGCATGCCGGACCTCAGTTGTCATGGTCATAATAAACACATGCTGGTTCCACATGGGAATTGAACGCTGCTCTCCTGTGTCATATTCCTGTGTTTTGATGACCCATCCATCCACCACAACCTCCTCCTGACATGGACTTTGTCACCGCACTTTTCCCTTTGCTCCTGTCATAGTTACTACGGCCACTGGATGTCGCCTAACAACAAAACGGAACTATGGGTATCAATGAGCTGCTGCACAAACAACCTATGGGCTCGTTTTTTACAGGAGGCTGAAACATGAACCTTAACAGGAACATTAAGTTATACATGGCTAACTATATTTTTTGTTTGTAGCAATAAAAGAATGGCTGGGACATTATGTGCTTGTTTCATCGTTTCATCATTTCATAATCATTTTAATTGAATTTTAACATTAACAGCAGAAGTTGACAAATAAAATAAGTAATTCAAAACACAGAGATATTGATAACTCAGAATTTGGATTGTTTTTTGTTTTGTTCAACCTACTTGCAAACTTTAATTCAACAGCACAGTCATTTTTATTCATTTTGGTTGGAACCATAACAAAACATGCTGGATCAAACCTATAACCCAACCCTGCTGGGTTAAAACAACCCATGATGGGCCCGTCCCTTTTTGACTCAGCACTGGGTTACCAAAACAACCCAACAATCTATGACCATGGACCATGAGCTTTCCCTCACCCCAGTCAAGTACCGTTCAGCCCCATTTGGACTGGATCTATTTCTCTATGGGAGCTGGGGTGATTTTAACTTTGCTTTGGAATGTCCACATCTATTATTGACCATGTTCTGTAATTTTCTGATGATTAAAATACTGTCTGGACTCATGAGTTAAATTACCAACGGGAACAGCGGATGCGTTATTCCCCACTTCCCTCTGCAATTTTAATCCCATCCAAATGGGGCTTTTGATGCCTTAATGGAACCAAACTGGTCAGAAAAATTTCAAATGAAAAATTTATGGTCCTATTTTTATTTGTACTTTAGGCATCAGGACTTGTAATAAGGGAGGCAGTTTAATCACTGTAATCACTACTGGTTATGAATATGATTACTTCGTTGTATCAGAAGAGCAACAGAAGAGGAATGGTTCCACCTGTCTCCACAGCAAAACTACAATCCACAACGACTTCCTCCAAACAGACAACGCAGCACAGGAAAAATATTATCTTATCACACTGACAGACTTTTTCACTTGTTTGAAGGAAATGCAAAAAAAAGATTCAAATTTGATTAAACAACTTGCAGAGGTGGAAATCCATCAAACCTACAGACAGAAGAAAAATTCAGCTTTGAATTAATTTCAGAAATTTCAGTAAGCAGAACCAAACAACTTTCAAGCTCTGAAAACATTGTCCTCTGTCAAACCGCTTCTCGGTGTCACTGTGTGTGTGTGTGTGTGTGTGTGTGTGTGTGTGTGTGTGTGTGTGTGTGTGTGTGTGTGTGTGTGTGTTCATATATACACATCTCCTGCCCGCTTCATTTGTCACTGTGTCGATGGAGCGTGTGGCACAGTCACTCCCGCATTTGTCAGTTCTCAAGTGTGTTATGGGTACGTACACACACACACACACACACACACACACACACACACACACACACACACACACACACACACACACAGGGTCCCCTTTGCTTCCCTCCTGCCCGTCATTAATAAAGAGAAGTAGCTGCACACCTGTTCACTGACAGCCCCCTGCAGAGAGAGGGAGAGAGCGAGCTTGGTAAAAGTGCAAGAGAGTGTGTCAAATGTTGACAAAGGTAAAGGGGGAGTGGGATTATTGTGAACGGAAAGAAAGAGTGGCTGGACAACTGATACGTGAAGCCCCTCTCAGACATGAACTTCATCACATAAATGAAAAAACTAGCCACTTTTGCTTTAAAGTTGTGATGATCCCATTGAGTCAGACCAAGGAACATGAGTCTGAATTTACTGCAGAGGATGCAGCAGTGCCAGGTTAATGAACAAAGAGAGAATTAGTAATTGCTTGTTGGGTGCTGCGTTCTTTCATTCTTAAGGGTACTGTAATTAACATGCCATTTAATTATTATTGTTGTATAATAAAAATAAAAAAAAATCTGCTTAATAAATTACAGAATACTGGGAATAAGCCAACTTTTTGGAAAAGAATATTCAGTTTTCAACTCTGGGCTTTCATCCATTTTCCCCTCAGTGCAAAATAGAAAGAGAAAAAATCAATCCAGTATCAATATCCAGCTCTTTCCATACAGCATCTTGTCACTTTTAACTATGTTAGAATTGTAAGATTGTGAGCTATCGAAAAAGGGAGCAGTATTTTATATTCTATCTGATAAATAATGTTAATGAGAAAACTGGGATTGGGATCTGGGTCAGTTGGACTGGTGAAAAGTAGGGTCAATAATAATTTGATCAATAATTACTGCTGCTCTAATCAATGTTTTTATGTAAACACTGAGTCAAATGGAGACAGTCCTCCCAAGGCACAAAAGCAACATATGTTTACATTCAAATGAAAAAGCGGTCTGGCAGGTAGCTCTACCTGCAAACACCTTACCCAAGAGGTTTTTATTGTAACCATGACGATCAAGGACTTCTAACCTTAGGGAAGTAGTGATTTTAAGCCAAACAATGTAACTATATTCCTAACCTTTACCAAGTCTCTCCTGTGCCCAAACACAACCAAACCTTTACCATAACGTTGTCACACAGTCGCCCACAGAGAATCATCACACAACTCTGCAGGTCAGCAGACAGACAAAGTTAACTAGTTGGTGAATACAGCGGAAAGTTTAGCAGCTTAAGAGACAGATATTTTCCTCAAGAATTGGTGGAGACCAAAAACAGAGCGTGAATACTGGATTTAAATTAATTAAGTGGCCAGAAAAACAACGCAAAACAAATGCTCATTATGCTCCATGTCTGCTGGATGTGTAAATACACAGCAGTGGCCACAACAACTGTACAAGGACGCAGTATGTCGGTTTTGTATTTACAGGCTGTTGCACTGACCTCAAGTGGTCATAAATGAATGAATGCAAGTTTAAGCGAGTTAAACAGTTACTCAACTGCAAACATCCATCGCTTAATATCATCACTTTCCAGCTCACGCCTGGTCTCCAGCAGAGCCAGTGTTCCCTCTCGTGCATCTGGTGCCAAGTATCACATGAGCATCGCAGCTGTGTCTGAATAAAACCATTACTGAACATTTTTGTCATGGAGACTTAGTGTACGTCTCTGAAACAAAGAACGAGGAACAAAGCGCACGAGAGGGAAAAACAGAGGAAACAAAGAGCTTTTTTCAGACAAACTTTACGAACACACTCCACACACTCATGAC